>NC_134095.1:64302899-64613627 GCF_000715075.1 Nicotiana tabacum
CCATGAAATCAATCCCACACGAAAAACTATTAATTTAGACAAAAATCCCGAAATTCCCCCAAACCCAGCCCCCGGGCCTACGTCCCGGAATCTGACAAAAATTACAAAACTAAAAAGCCCCTTCAATCACGAGTCCATACATACAAGATTTATCAAAATCCGACTCTATTTGACCCCTCAAATCCTCAATCAAAACTCTCCAAAAACCCAAGCCCTAACCCCTCATTTTCACCCTTAATCACCACTAATTACATGATAAAACCACAGAAAATTACCATAAACACGAGTATTAGGGCTCAAATTACTCACCTCAATGAAAACCCCCTTTAATCCATCTTCAAATTGCTCCCAAAAGCTCAAAATTCGGATAAAATGGTGGAAGATAACCCAAAATTCATGAAGCCTCCCTTTTATAAATCCTGCCCAGCACTTCCGCATCTGTGGTCCCCTTTTCCCATCTGCGGGACTGCATCTGTGCAAACTTCTCCGCTTCTGCAGAATTTCATTAAAAGGCCATTTCCGCTTCTACGGTTGCCTAATCGCATCTGTGGTCATCGCAGATGCGGGGACCAAGCCGCACCTACGACCCCAGCTGCGCACCTGCGCCTCATAACCGCTTCTGCGGACATCACACCTGTGGTTCCTACCCCGTAGGTGCGGTTAAGACAGAATCAGCAGCTTCAGCTGCATAACCAAATTTTCAAACTTTCCGATAACCATCCAAAATCATCTCGAGACCCTCGAACCGTAACCAAAAATACTAATAAGTCACATATCAATATAAAAACATAGTTGAACCTTTGGAACACTCAAAATAATATCAAAACACCAAATTACCCTCGGATTCAAGTCTAAGAAATTCTAAACTTCCGGATTTCGCAAACGATGCTGAAACCTATCAAACCTTGTCCGATTGACCTAAAATTTTGCACACATATCACAAATGATATTATAGACCTACTCCAATTTCTGAAATTCCATTTCGACCCCGATATCAAAATATTTACTGCAGACCGAGAATCGCCAAATTTCCAAAATTTCGCTAATTTAAGCCTAATTCTACCACAGACCTCCAAATCACATTCTGGACATGCTTCTAAGTCCAAAATCACCTAACGGAGCTAACCGAACCATCAAAATTTACATCCGAGATCGTCTACTCATAAGTCTACATCCAGTTGACTTTTCCAACTTAAACTTCTAAATAGGAAACTAAGTGTCTCATTCCACACAGAAACCACTCCGGACCCGAACCAACAAACACGATACGACGAAATATAGGTGAAGAATACATAAAGAAGCAAAAATGGGGGAAACATAACTATAACTCGTGAAATGACCGGCCGACTCGTTACATACACATCTTGGAGCATCTAGTCACTCATTATACCGGAGCGTGTAGTCACTTAAAATGTTTAAAATGTTCACTTAAACTTCAAGATTTGTTTCCTTATTTATTCACTGATCAAGCATTCGAACAACGTAGTTTTCTTATTTATTCACCGATCAAGCATTCGAGCGATGTAATGAAGAGTTGAGAATAAATTAAAGCATATATATATATATGTAAGTGTAAATTATCATAAATGAATAAAATCATACACTCTATTATAATGTATTACACATATACGAATATGAAGTGTAATTTATATGAAAGCACACAGATGATAAGCATTATATATATAATTGATCAAGTGTAATTGATTTAGTTGTTGTATCCAAAATGTTATAACACACTTAGTGTCTTAGAAAATATATTATAAAGTATCTCATTGATATAATGCTATGGTAAAACTTAAGATATAAAGCTATATAAATCTAATTATATATTATTTTATTACAATCTTTAAACACAAAATTGACCGGTATGCGGTGCAAGTTAATTAAACAAAATTGATTAAGGTACAAATTAAGAAAGAAAGCATATTAAGTGTGCAAAATGCTATGAACAAAATGTTTTGTATGGTACATTAATAAAAAATATTATTAGACTTTTTATAATTTAGTTATCGATCGATCTCGGTCGGTATTTGTGAAGTCAAACGGTCAAATATTTTTTTAACAATTCTGACTGAAATCGGTTGGAAATATGTTAATTAAACCAATTTAGATGGGTTTCTTCCCCATTTTTATCTTTTCACTCACTCTCTCACACTCTCTCTCTATCTCTCTCTCTCATGTTTCTCTTCCATCTCCCATCCCCATAGATTTTTGGCCTAATCCCACCCAAAATCAAGTCACCTACCCCAAAATTGAAGCCCCACCTCTTCTCTTTCACGCCTTACACCCCCAAAATCGAAACCCCCACCTCTTTTCCTTCACGCCTGCGCCCCAAAATCGAAATCCCACTATTTCGCGCCTCCACCAGCACCACTGTTGTGCCACTACCACCACCACTGCCATTCTCCTCCTCGGCAGTACCACTACTGTCATTGTTGTTAAAGGTTAGTAATCTACCTTATTAGCTTTTTAATTTTTAATTTTCGGAATATCATTTTATTAATTTTTAGGGGTTTTTTCTATTTAGGATTTATGTGACTAAATAGGATTTTTGAACTACATTAGATTTAGATTTAGATTTGAACAACATAAAATTATAATTTTTAAGGATTTTTGGTTTGAACTACATTAGATTTAAAATTAAGTTATAAATTTGGAACTTAAGATATAAATTATTAACTACCTTAAATTATGAAATTATGGTTCTTAATAGAACTCAAATTAATGCATTTAAATTATTTAATGTACAAATTATGAACATGTGGTTTTTATTATGAACTACCTGAAATTAATAACTTATGGTGCTTAATAGAACTCAAATTAATGGATCTAAATTATTTAATGTATAAATTAATTTAAGGTATAAATTATAAACTACCTTAAATTATAAACTTATGGTTCTTAATAGAACTCAAATTAATTCATTTAAATTATTTAATGTATAAATTAATTTAAGGTATAAATTATGAACTTAAGGTATAAATTATGAACTACCTTAAATTATGAGCTTATGGTGCTTAATAGAACTCAAATTAATGCATTTAAATTAGTTAATGTATAAATTAATTTAAGGTATATATTATGAACTTAAGGTATAAATTTTGAAGTACCTTAAATTATGAACTTATGGTTGTTAATAGAACTAAAATTAATGCATTTAAATTATTTAATTTATAAATTATGAACTACAACATCAATTAATCTAATTGAAGTAATGATAGGGTTAGAAAAATATATTTATTTGATAGGGTTAGAACAATATATTAATATAACATTCAATTTATTTGTTCTTTGTATAGATAGAATATCGTAGTTGGATGTATAATAGAAATTATCTTGATCGTCATCTTTTGAGGGAGGAATTTATAGAAGGGGTTAATGAATTTATTAGGCATACAATGTCACTTAAACCATTTCAGTTCGGAGGCATGATTAAGTGTCCTTGTGTGAAGTGCAAGTGCTTGTATTTTTTCCAAATCGGAGGATGTTAAGACTCATCTTTATAAAAAAGGGTTTATGAATAATTACTTTGTGTGAACTAATCATGGAGAGGTTGATAGTAGTGATGGTGTATTTCATAACATAGTTGTTAGTGAAAGTAATAGTCGTTGGGAAATAACGTTCAACATCCTAGATACCATGAAATGGTTGCAGATGCTTTTGGGATGCACTTCGAGTTTGAATCCCATGAAAGTATTGAACAAGCTCCTAACAAGGAGGAAAAATATTTTTATGAACAGTTAGAGGTCGCTAGTCGTCCACTAAGTGAAGGGAGTGTTCACTCTCAATTGTCTGTTGCAGTTAGACTATTAAGTATCAAATCAGATACCAATATTTCTCAAGCGGGAATGGATTCTTTCATTGGCCTTATGAGTGAACTTGTTGACCCAACTTTCAACATATCTGAAGATTTCTATAAGGCTAAAAGATTGATTTCTAAGTTAGGACTCTCGTCTATGAGAATCGATTGTGGTAAAGATGGTTGCATGTTGTATTATAAGGGTGATACAAATTTAGAAAGTTGTAAATTTTGTGAAAAACCTCATTTTAAGTGGGTTTCTAGTGGGAAGAAGATTGATGTGAAGTTGATACATTATTTACCTCTTATTCCTAGAATAAAGAGGTTGTACACATCGATGAGTTCCGCTCATCATATGAGATGGAACTATGAAAATAGAAGCCACCAGGTGTTATGTGTCATCCTTCAGATACTGAAGCTTGGAAGCATTTTGATAGAACGTATCCAGATTATGCTAGTGAACCGAGGAATGTTTGGTTGGGTTTGTGTGCTGATGGTTTCACATCGTTTTTTGTTCCTGCAATACCATATTCATGATGGTTGGTCTTTATTATGCTGTATAATCTTTCGCCTAAAATATGTATGACTAGTCAGTATATTTTAAAAGTGTGTTATCGCGGTCCCCGCAATCCAAAGAGTTTGATTGATATATATTTACAACATCTGATTGATGAGCTAACACAGTTGTGCTATGATGGATTTGGGACATATGACATATTAACTAAGCAAAATTTTAACTTGCGTGCTAATTTAATGTGTACCATTAATAATTTTCCTGCGTATAGAATGTTGTCTGGGTGGATGACTGCTGGAAAGTTAGCATGTCCTTACTACATGAAAAATGGTAAAGCGTTCACTTTAAGACATGGTCGAAAGCAGCCATGGTTTGAGTGTCATCGTCAGTTATTGCCAGTTGATCATGAGTTTAGAAGGATGAACAATGCATTCAAAAAGAATACACTTGAACATGATTTGTCACCTCTAATTTTGTCCGGTGAGGAAATTTGGGAGGAGGTTTTGAATTTCACTAAAGTTACTGAGGCTCCACGTTCTAGATTTCTTGGATATAGTGTTACTCATAACTGGACAAAATAGAGCATATTTTGGGAGTTGTCATATTGGAAGGATAATCTTCTCAGACACAATCTTGATTTCATGCATATTAAGAAGAACTATTTTGACAATTTGTTCAACACAGTGATGTATGATAAGAATAAGACAAAAGATAACCTGAAGGCTAGACTAGACTTACAAGAATATTGCAGGCGACCTGAATTACATTTGCAGTCTGCGAACAATGATCAGGTGTTCAAGCCCAAGGTGAGCTATACATTTACTTTGGAACAAAGACGATAGATTTGTGAGAGGGTTATAAACCTAAAGATACCTGAGGGCTATGCTTCGAACATGGGAAGATGTGCTGATATGGTTGAAGGAAAGTTGACTCATATGAAAAGTCATGACTGTCATATCTTCATGGAAACTTTAATCCCTACAACATTTTCTGGTTTGCCTGAAAATATCTGGAAACCCATCACAGAGATAAGTTTGTTTTTCAAAGACTTATGTTCTACCACGTTAAGGGAAGAAAACATATTTTAAATGAATCAGAACATTCCTATAATTAGTAATAAGATTGAAAGGATTTTCCCATGTGATTTTTTTGATGTGATGGAACACCTTCTAATTCACCTTGTACACAAGGCACGACTTAGAGGGCTGGTTTGATGCAGGTGGATGTTTCCATTCGAGAGGTAATGATCAAACTTTGATTCATACTTGTAATTTTCTTTAACATTATTCTCTAATATGACAATGTGCAGGACTATCAGCAAGTGTAAATGATTTGTTAAATAGAGGAATATGATTGAAGGATCCATATGCGAAGCCTATCTTGCAAAGGAAACTACCCATTTTTGTTCTTACTACTTTGATAGTCATGTGCCATGTGCTAGAAATAGGCCCAATCGGCACAATGTCGTGATTGAGAATGATCCATTATATCCACCAGTGTCCATATTCAATCAACTATGCTGAGGTTCTAAAGATAGATAAAAAATGGGCCTAAGTAGTATAGAGTACAAATCAGCTTCAAATCATGTGTTGCTAAATTGTCCGAAAGTTCAACCCTTTCTTAAGTAAGTGTTGATGTAAGATTGATTTACGTGAACTACTATTTAATTCGGTTGATGCAACTAACATAATTTTCAATGTGTCGCTCAGTGACTTCGTGAGTCAATTTGGCTGTGATACTGTATATTCTACATTTGAGGCATAGTTTAAAGAGTGTGTAAGTGCATATTACATACTTTTTCACATGTGAATATACTTGCTCACTTGTGGTTTATTTAACACTAAATGTAGTATAATAATCCGAACAACAGTGTTAATCAATTTTTGAAAGATATATCTTGAGGACATGCACCTACGATTACAACTATGTCTAAGTATTTTGTGAATGGTTATAAATTTCGCACTGAGGAATTCTCCAAGTGTATAAAAGCAATGTGTCAAAGGTGGTGAAGGCAACCAAGATGGGAAAAATGATTATTATGGGGTGATCAAAAAAATTCTAGAATTATCATATTCAGATTAGCCAAATAAGAAGATCATACTTTTCTGATGCAAGTAGTTTGACCCAACACCTAGCAAAGGTACAAATATACACTCACAATACGACATAATTGAGGTTAATAAAAGGAGGGAGTATGATCGTTATGATCTTTTTATAATTGCAGAAAAAGTTAGGCAAGTGTATTATGCTCCATATCCATTGCGAAGGGATAAGGCTGAATGGTTGGCTGTAATCAAAACTAAGCCTGTTGGTAGGGTGGAAATTGAGAATATGCTAGATGTTGCTTACTAAAATGATACCTCAAATGTTAACTAAATGGTGAATGATCAGTAAGAAAATGACTTGGAGCTTTCTCAACGCATATTAGAAAAAATTGATATGAAGGAATTAACAATCATAGAAAATAAAGACGAAGAATCACCTGATGAAAATGAAATAAGTGAAGAGGAAGAATTTTCGGACGAGGAAGGATACTTCAAAGACGACTGGCATGTTTGCTTTTTCAAGCGATCTTGTAATGGCCCAAAATCTAATCAGTCGTGATGGAACCTAACCCAACCCCCTGGGTAAGCCAGTTAACAATAAACCAATTAAAATGAGATTCATTAATAGAAGAAATGATAATACAACTGAACTTTTATACAAAGAATTCCCAAGGATCAGTAGTGTAAATCATGAGCTTCTAAGATTTAGAGTTTACAAAGCTGGTATGAAATAAATACATCATCTGTTTGAAATATAAATGAACAGATTAAAAATTCTAAAGTACCAAGAACAGGAGGCTGCAATGATCGGAATGCAGGTACATCTTCAAATCTAGCTCCCGCCATACACAACAACATCAATATCCAACATATGCATGCAAGGTACAGAAGTGTAGTATGAGTATAACTGACTCCATGTACTCAATAAGTACCATACCTACCTTAGGTTGAAAGCAGTGACGAGCTTGGACAACGGTCAGAGTCCAACACCAATAACCAACATCAAATCATAACGATATGATAAAAGTAGTACAAGAAGCAACTCAAAGATATGATTCTCAGCTCGTTCACAGTTACGGGAAAATAGGCATGCTTTTAAAGTTTAACGGTAAAACCCAAAACTTTCACCGAAATCACCAAAATATGAGTAAGTCAGAAATTTATGATTCTTCCCAAAAACTTTCATAACAGATAATATGTTTCAAATCTCATATAGCATGAGGAAAATACTTCTCTATGTCTACGTGTCAATGTGCACGTGAAATCATAAGTGTCACAAAATAATATAGCATGAGGAAACGCATCTCTATGCATATATGTCAAGTATGCATGTCAAATGCAATGTATCACAGTAATGAACTCATGTACTCACATTCTCAAAGTACTCAATCTCGTTATCTCGCACTCCCTCTCATCACACTCAATACTCAGCACACTTAGTCACTCAACATTGTATAGGGGCAGATCCAGCCCAAGTGCTAATAAATCCTACTACAGTGTGCAGTCCGATCTCATCATGAATCAATAGCAACTGCGCAACTCTGGAGGGGCAGATCTAGCCCACACGCTATAATAGGCCAATCATGGCATGAATCAATAAAGCCTGTTGCGGCGTGCAGCCCAATCCCATAAATATCACTCATCAACAGGCCCTCGACCTCATGTCATCATTCTCTCTAGTCTCCCAGACTCACATTGTCATGAAAATCAGCCCAAAATGATGATATGATGTATCAATAAATAAAAAAAGAGACTGAGATATGATATGCAAATGAATGAGTATGACTGAGTATGTAATTGCAATTTAAGCAAATAACTCAACCACATATATGACCTCAGTGGTTCACAACAAAATAAGCATATAGTCTAAACATGGTTTTTAATATGGATCATAACTCAGTTGCTCTAGAACGTAGAGATTTCATGGATAAAAACAAGATTAGGTAACTACACAGTATCACAAAATCAACAGAGTCATAATTCACATGGTACACGCTTACACACCCGTCACCTAACATGTGCGCCACCTCAACACCAAACACATAACAAGTATATTCAGGGGTTCATACCCTTAGCACCAAGTTTATAAGTGTTACTAACCTCGAACAGGCTGAAACCAATACGGAGCAAGCCAAACAATACTTTAGAAATACCATCCCACGTGTACTGACCTGAAAACGGATAAATACTAGCCAAAAGCAACTCAAATATATCAAACACCGCCTAAGGAAACAATTCCAAATGATAAAGGTGGAATCTTAAATCAAGAGCCCAAAGTAAACCAAAAAGTCAAACCTCGTCCCGCACCTCGGAACCCGACCAAACTCACAAAATCTGACAACCCATTCAATTACGAGTCCAACCATACCAGTTTCACTCAAATCCAACTCCGAATTGATGTTCAAAACCCAAAAATTCATTCAATGAACTTTAGACAAAATCCCTCACTTTTCTCTTTAAAATCAATAATCATACACCGAAAATGAAGATTAATTCATAAAATATAATCACAAGTGATTCAAGAATGATTACCCAATTCATATGGTGAAATTTCTCTCCCATGTCGCCCAAACCGAGTTCCAAAATTCGAAAATGTGCATAAATGACCAAAATCTCGAAATATAACTTCTGCCAAGCTTGATCGCATATGCGATCACTTCGTCGCATCTGCGACCTCCGCTTATACGGTATAAATTTCACTTCTGCGAAAACCTCTGAACCCAATAGCCATCGCTTCTGCGATCTTTTTTCGGCTTCTGCGCAAAATGCACCTCATTTGTGACCTCCAGCTCCTCTTTCCAGCCATTGCACCTGCAACCATTCCTGCTTCTGCAACCTTGTAGATGTGCTCTAATCTTTGCACCTGCAACATAGAAACAATCCAGCCAAACTCGCTTCTGTGATGCTCCTTTTTCTTCGGGGGTCGCGCACCTGCGACCAAACTATCGCAGGTGCGGTCGCACCAGAACTGCCAAACCAGTCTTAGCCAATATAATTCGAAACGATCCGAACCTCGTCTGAAACCTATTCAAGCCCCTCGGTACCCTGACCAAGTGTACCAACAAGTCCCATAACATAACACGGACCTGCCCGAGGCCTTAAATCACGCATAACAACATCGAAACAATGAATCACACATCAAATCGAACTTAATGAACTTTTGATTTTTCAACTTCCAAAACTCGCGCTGGAACATATCAAATCAACCTGGGTTGAACTCAATTTTTTCACACAAGTCCTAAATAACATAACAAAACTATTTCAATTCTCAGAACCACAATCCGAACCCAATTTCATCAAAGTCAACTCCCGATCAAACTTATGAACTTTCCAAACAATCAAATTTTCAACTTTCACCAATTAGTGCTGAAACCTTCTACAAATATCCAAATGCAAATCTAGGTATACACCCTAGTCCAAATCACCATCCACACCTAATGGAACCATCAAAACTCCGATCCAGGGTAAAATACACAAAAGTCAAATTTGGCCAATGCTTCCAAATTAAAGCTTCAAACATGAAATTCATTCTTCCAAATCACTTCTGAATCACCTGAAAAACCAAGACCGAAGATTCACACAAGTTGTAATACATCATGCAGATCTACTCATGCCATCAAACCACCGAGCGAAGTACAAATGCTCTAAACAACCGGTCCGGTAGTTACATTCTCCCCCACTTAAATATACGTTCTTTCTCGAACATGCCAAGAGTTATTCCTAAGATGTCAAACCATCGTGTAACCTTACCATGAACATATCGAGGGTGATCCCACGTCACCCTAATCCTTATAAGCCTAACGACACAATCTAACTAAAGATCCTTAATTCAACCTTAGCCCATAAACCTTAGATTCCAATTTCCAATATATGGAATTTCCTATAAGACCCAAATCTCGCATCTACACAATGTATAAGTGTAAACAAGCCTCACCAAGCCATAACCATAACCCAAGACACAATCACATGATATACCACATAACTCAAATACTCATAGCAATAACTTCTGACCGCAATAGTTGCTCGATAACCAACCCGACACTGGTAACAAACCTCATATGAACTAAAATATTGTTCTAAGCCTTTGTATATTACCAATGATGAAAGAAACATGTAAGAACTCTTAACCACTCATCAGATAACAAGTCATGGAGCTCTCTCTCGTCCGACAAGAACCAAGGTCAAGTCCTAAGCCGACTTCCGATATTATTCTTCCAAACATACTATAATCAAATTCTATAGTATACATTCTAGGTCCAATGACCTTACCTCATCAAGCACAACTATCCTATTGATGTGCCACACAAATACAACCGAAATTCACCACCATGCTATCGGTGCACCAATAAGCAACAATTCAAATGTACTCAAATATTGAAAATGACTCAAACGAGAGAATCGTCCCACAAGTTCAACAAGTACCACCACAACAACAATGCTATGAGCCCATCATACATAGTAGAACCAAGACACACAAATCTAACACAAAGGATGTAATGACCCGACCGATCATTTTGAGCAATTGCACTTCGCTTGCCAGTTCTCGGGCATGACTAACCGCATGTGATGTATTACGACTCATGTAAATCATCGGTTTTGCTTTTCAGGATAATCGAAATAGATTTGGAAGAACAATTCTCAGTTTGGAGCTTTAAATTTGAAAGGTTTGATCAAGTTTTGAATTTTTAGTATTCGATCTCGGATTTGAATTTTTATGGTTTGGTTAGCTCTGTTGGGTGATTTTGGACTTAGGAGCACGTCCGAAGTGGAATTTGGAGGTCCGTGGAAGATTTGGGCTTGAATTGGCAAAATTGGAATTGGGCATTTTTCGGTCGGTAGTGGAAATTTTGATATCAGGATCAGAATGGAATTCCAGAAGTTGGAGTAGGTTTGTAGTGTCATTTGTGATGTGTGTGCAAAATTTCAGGTCATTTGGATGAGGTTTGATAAGTTTCGATGTCGTTTATGAAATTTGGAAGTTTATACATCCTTAGGCTTGAATTCGATGTTGATTCAATGTTTTGATATTGTTTTGAGTGTTACGAGGGTTGGAACAAGTTTGAATGATGTTACGGGATATGTTGGAATATTTGGTTGAGGTCCCGAGGGCCCGAGGTGTGTTTCAGATGCTCAAGGGGACATATTTGGACTTAAAGAGTTAGCAGATTTTTGTTGGTTTTATATTGTAGAGGATTTGTTCAATGCGATCACCAACTTGGGTCTGCGATTGCAAAGGTCTTTGAAGTTGGCTATCACGAACGTATGGCTGAGGTCGCATTCGCGTAGTGTTGGGTCTGAGATTAGGTTGACGGTTATCACTTCGCGTTCGCGAGGTTTGTTCCGCGAACGCATAGTTCATTCAGCAGTGTTTAACGCGATCGCAAAAGGGATTATGCGATCGTGTAGGGCAATTTTAGGAGATTCTTTTCTTCCTCTTCGCGATAGTGATGGTGCTTCCGCAATTGTGATGAATGTGTATCTGGGAAGATTTAAAAGATTCAAACAAGGGTTCCGAGTTCATAACATAAAATGGAAGTGGCAGCTCGGTATAAGGCGATTCTTGAAGGAATTTTTAGAGAAGTGATTGGAGTAAGTGTTCTTCACTTAATTTTGGTTAAATTCCATGATTGTATTTGATTTTTATCATATAAATTGGAAACTCGGGGTGAAAATTAGGGGGAAAATGGAAGCGAATTAGAGAGATGATTTTGGGGATTTAAATGTGCATTTGATGTCGGATTTTGATGATTTTGGTATGTATAGATTCGTGGGAGGTTAAGGATTCTATTGATGTGATTTTTATCGGATTCCGAGACGTGGGCCTGGGGGTCGGGTTTGGCCAATTTCGGGATTTTGGCTTTAATTTGATAATTTTCGTGTGGGCTTTGTCCCTTTGGCGTGTATTGGTGATATGATTCTGATTTTGGATAGATTCAAGGTGATTTGAGGCCTAGTCGAGAGGCAAGGGCATTGCGGAGTAGATTTTCGTCCGGTTTGAGGTAAGTAATGATTGTAAATATTGTCCTGAGGGTATGAAACCCCGTATTTCACATTGTTGTGCTACTTTGAGGTGACACACATGCTAGATGACGAGCGTGGGGTCATGTACTGTTGGGAATTGTGACTTGGTCCATCCTGTATGACTGTTAAATCGCGTATTTGATTGAAAACTGTTTGATATCATTGTGTTTTGGAAAGTATTGCTATGTTTTGGGCGGAATTCTATATTTGTGCCTCGTGCCAACTGTTTTAGACGCTTATATGGCTTTTACTACTATTCCTCAGTGTTTTGACATAATATTTGTACTCAGTCATGCTGTGTTTTACTGATTTCATAACTCTACCTTATTTACTCAGTTTTGATACTATAAATAATATTTCGGGCTGAACGCCCTATTTTACTGATAGTCCTAGTGGCTTGTGAGGTTGATGGCTGAGAGAGAGAGGCCGAGGGCCTGATTGTGAGGTTGATGACTGAGAGAGGCCGGGGGCCTGGTTGTGAGGATTTTATATTTATGGATCGAGCTGCACGCCGCAGCGATATATGGATCGGGCTGCACGCCGTAACGATATAGTACTTGGGCTATAGAAGCCCCTCCAGAGTCCACATACCCCCAGTGAGCGCAATCAACTATATATATGGATCGGGCTGCACACCGTAGCGATATATTGATCTGGCTTTATGCCGCAACGATTATTATATGGTACCTATTGAGCATGAGTGCTGAGTGTGAGCACTGATTGATGAGAGTTGAGTCATGAGTGACCAAGAGGCTTGACCGAGGGGCAATATATACATGTATACGAGTGATGCTTTGCCTAAAGGGCTTGTTTTATGAAATTACTGTTTTCACTCATCTTTATACTGAGCCTCTATTGAAAATGTTAAACAAATGTTTTGAACAACTTTCATTGAAACTGGAATTTTTACGAGATGTTTGGAATTAAATTGCTGATTGGGTTTTGTTATTTCCATTGAGATTTTTATGTTATGTGATGTATATGAATGACCGAGGGGTTTCTCAGAAGGGTTGTTTATGATTTATTTTTGCCCGAGGGGCCAATTACGATTTTCATCACTTTCACTATAAACTACATTGAACCTCTATTGAGACTGTTAGAAAGTTATTTTTCAAAGGATTTTACTGAAAATTGGAGTTTAACGAGATGATTTGATTTGTATCATGTTCTTTTTGAAACATATTGTACCCGTTGTGGTACTATGACGTAGATTATGTGATTTCTTACTACTTAGTCTTTATTTACTTTATTACTTACTGAGTTGGCGTACTCACGTTACTCCCTGCACCTTGTGTGCAGATTCAGTTATTTTTGAGCTTTTAGTAGTTTCCGTGTATTTTTCGGAGTTAGCAAGGTAGCTGCACGACATTCGCAGCCCTACCCTTCTCCTTCTTATTCTAGTACTTTATATTTCTGACGTAATTTGTATTAAGCAGACAATGTTGAGTTGTACTTAGTGGCTCATGACTAGTAACACCAGATTCGGGCTGTGTTGATTGTATTTTTGCATTTGTTTCCACATATTTCTCTTGATAATTTAAAATGAAAGAATTGAGACTTAATCTGTTTAGAAAAAGAAAAAATTCTACAAAAGATATTCCATGTGGTTCGTGTTGTTTCGACTGGCCTTGTACTGTGATAGGCGCCATCACGACAAGGGTATTTGGGGTCATGACAAGTTGGTATCAGAGCCAAGTTTACATAGGTCTCACAATTCATGAGAAGGTTTAGTAGAGTCTCGTAGATCGGTACAGAGATGTCTGTACTTATCTTCAAGAGGCCGCAGAACTTTTAGGAAATCCCATATTCTTGAATTTTTATCGTGCATCATTGATTCAACTTGAGATGTAACTCTTTGAATATCTTCCATGCGATCGTATGTGCGCATGAGCTCTCTGTATCAGTTGTACATCGACGGCTTGTGATTCCCTGATCAAGGGGCGAGATGTGATCTCTGTGTGTTGATGTTGGGCCAGTCTGGTGGACTTGAGGCCGGGCTCTGCTCGTATCTTGAGCACTGAGGTGTTGATTGTGTGGGCATGTGCTTTTGGATTTATATGTTCGATAGTGTCCCTATTAGGGGAAGTGATTACTAGATAGCCACGTGATGAGTATGATGTAAATGTGCGATATGTTCAAATGATTTGAATGAGACAAGAAGGGTCTGCTTGTGAGTACCAAGAACTATCTGGTGCTTGATTTCCATCGTGATTTGATGTATAGCCCTAAGTTGTGGGTGTGTTGAAGGATTCTTTCATGTTGACTAGTTGGGAAGTGAAGTAGATTTCATGATGTGATATGAGTTTAGACTCAGGATGATTCAGTGATTGCGTGATGTTTATGACGGTGGAAGGGTATAAAAGGATGTTAGTTTGAGGCGAAACAGGTGAGTTATCTCCTGCGGGGTGTTCTGAGGTTTGTGTGACCCCTATGTTGTTGGTTGGAAGTCCTCTTTTACCAGTGAAATATATGTGTTGGAATTTGAATTTGAATCGCTTAAGAGAGTGGGCTTGACTGTTACGAGGGTGGATGCGAGATTTGCAGAATATTTGAAGTACTAGATGGTCTCTGTTGCACGAGCTTATGAGGAATCGAGTTTAATCTTACTATGGTACTATGGCAGTAATAGGGTATATGTATTATGAGTTATTGTGTGTTGTGATATATGGCTTTGAACAAGTAGGGGAGTCTGCTACTGATCAGTTGATTGCATGGCTATATGCTATGTTGGTTACAGTTTGAGGCATACTGGTGAATTAGTTATGGCTACAGAGGTTGAGATCAAGGATGACCCAAATAAAGGAAATTTTGGGTAGGTGTTGTGTTATGCTTTATGGGTGTGTAAGAATTATGGAATGACTTGAGTTGTTATTGGTAAAGGATGTAATGTATATGGAGCAGGAATTTATTTGGTTGCATTAAGGTGGGGTTACTTTTTGCGGTGTTGGAGTGTTAATGGAGAACAAGTCATTCGATTGATTTGATCAGTCTAATTGAAATCGTAGTAGAGTGGATGACTCTCAAGAATGGTTCTAATGGATCCAAGATTTATATGTAATAATTGGAGATTTTCAGGATGTGTATTTAGCTAGAAACTGGGGTTTACATTGGAGGATGACAAGACTTGTGGCATTTCTGCATCATTATGGATTCTACATACCAGTATCAGGAAGGCAAATGTAATGGCTTTCGATTCTCAGAAGGTCTTTTTAGAGCGGGTATCTCGGTTGTGGTACTTTTGGGGGTGCTTCAGAAGAATACAATGTTTTATGAGCCTTAGGGCGGTGTGGTTTTATGCTTGAGTCTCGTGTGGCAATTCTGGGTTGAAGACTTCGGTATTATGGCAAAGAAAAGTATCAATTCGAAGGTAAATCAGAAGAAACTTGGGATAAATATGGCAGCTTAGTAGTAGGTCGGATCGGCATGATAAGGGATATGATTAGTTCTTTGGGTGCTTATGAGGTAATGAGTTTGTACAGGTATTTCGTAGCAATGCTCTTAGGTTTTGATGGCTTGCGCAGCTTGGTTAAGACAAAAGGATTCAGTCCTAATGGTTTAGTTTTGTGCAAATGGGATTCAGAGAGTTCTTGATGATTTCTACTACGATTAGAGATGTATATTTTCTACTGGCATGAGGAGTATGTGAGGTATAGTGATTTTCTTCTAGATGGGATCAACTGGAAAGTTCTTGGCTAGTTAAGTACGTAGTAGTTTGTGGCTCGGAATGGATTGTGAAGTCTTCGTATTTGGCATAAGATGTCATGGTATGTGAGGTATGTTGTGTAAGGTTACGGTTCGGTTTTGTAAGAAAGGTTATAAATTTTTGGGCAGCATGGACAGTTCAGATGACTAGATAAATAAGGTCATTGATTGGTGTGGCTTGATGAAAGTATATGTTTTAGGAAGGACGATATGTTTGAGTTATGGATACTTCATTGGTATTGCGGCACTCTCTTGGGTGATCGATTGCTGGAGTTCAGATTTTGCCTTATGGCACAGAAAAATTTCAGGAGTATTCCTCATAGGATGACCGTGTAATCGAAGAAGTGTAGACATTCAGGCGGTGGAGTTGAGACCAGAAATGGTTATTCATAAGTTCTAATGGATTTGGAGACTAAGAGTTTTCGTGAGTAGATGGTTTCGTGGTTGTAGACTCTGAAAATGTAGCTAAGGTTAGTCATAGGGTGGTATGTGTTGTGATTCAATCACTGTGGACTTTCGGAGGGTTATTATCTGTTGTAGGTGACCAGAGTTGATTAGGGATCATTGGTAAGCCCAGTACGGATGTGTGTTCTGCACCGGGTCGGAATTGTTGACTCTAAATTGCTATTTTTGGAGGGATATGCCATTCGATCGTCATTGAGCTTATTCGTGTTCTAGAGTGATCTATGAGTTACCCATCCGTGTTGCGAGGAGTTGTGATTGTTGGTTATATGCACATATGGTGCGGTTCTATTTGGGCTTTATAGCGGAATTTAAGTAAGACAAGTATTTGGGTGTCGCATGATTGATTGCGCATTGGATATGCTCTTTCAGATTGGTATGGCATTGTGTTACTTACTTCTCTGTGGTTATGGTGATTCATTTTTGGGTGCTAGACATCAAATAGCGCGTGGTTGTTGATTTTGAGTAAAGTGACTTGAGGTGTTTCATGTGGACCCGTGTTTGGATAGGATCACACGTTGCAGCGAAGTTATCTTAAGGTATGATCCTTCGGGTTAGATTCACGTGTTCTGGTTCTACGGTGTGTGATGGGTTCTTGGCATCATGTTGTGGTGGTACTGGTGAGCTCACGGTATAGCTCTCTCATTTGTTTAACTTCCAATGATTTGAGTACATTCGGATTGTTGCTTATTGGTGCACGGATTGCATGGGTTGTGGCTTTAGATTGTATTGATGTGTCATGTCACCAGAGTAGTCGTGTTGGATTAGATGAGGTCATTGGACCTAGAATGGATTCAATTTCAGCATGTTGGAAGGATAATATCGATGTTCTGCTTAGAAATTTACTATGGTCCTTGCCAAAGAAGAAGTGGCTTCAGGAATGGTTGATTTGAGGAATGGTTATGACTTTCTGCGTGTTTCATTCATCATTGCCAGTATACAGAAGTGTTGGAAGGAGGCTTTATTTGATAAGAGGTTTATTATCGATATTTGGTTGTTTTGAGCAACTGTTGTGATTAGAAGTTATCTCTACGAGTGTTTGAGCTATGTGGTATATCATGTAATTGCATTTGAGGCTGCAGGTATGGTTTGTTACAGCTTGTTCGGACTTATTTAGAGTATAGATGTGAGATTCTGATCTTATAGATGATTTCGGAAATGGAAATTTGGTTCTAAGATTTATGGGCTAGGTTGGATTGTGAAATTTCAGTTATGTTGTGTTATCAGACCTATATGGGATAGAGTGACATAGGATCACCCCGGGTATGTGCATGGTAAGGTTACACAGTGATTTGATGGTTTTCAGAACAACTCTGGGCACGTTCGAGGATGAACATATATTTAAGTGGGGGAGGATATAACGACTTGATCGGTCATTTTGAGCTATTGCACTTCGCTCGCTAGTTCTCAGGCATGAATAGCCCTGTGTGATGTATTATGACTCATGTATATTGTCGGTTAAGTTTTCAGGATAATCAGAATAGATTTGGGAGAACAATTCTCAATTTGAAGCTTTAAATTTGAAAGGTTTGACCAAGTTTTAACTTCTTAGTATTCGATCTCGGATTAGGATTTTTATGATTTGGTTAGCTCTGCCGGATGATTTTGGACTTAGGAGCGCGTCCGGAATGGAATTTGGAGGTCCGTGGAAGATTTAGGCTTGAATTAGCGAAATTCGAATTTGGCATTTTCCGGTCGACAGTGGAAATTTTGATATCAGGGTCGGAATAGAATTCCGAAAGTTGGAGTAGGTTCATAGTGTTATTTATGATGTGTGTGCAAAATTTCAGGTCATTTGGATGAGGTTTGTTAAGTTTCGGCGTCGTTTGTGAAATTTGGAAGTTTATAAATCCTTAGGCTTGAATACGATGGTGATTCGATGTTTTGAGTATTCTGAGGGTTGGAACAAGTTTGAATGATGTTACAGGATATGTTTTCATATTTGGTTGAGGTCCCGAGGGCCTCGGGTGTGTTTCGGATGCTCAATGGGACATATTTAGACTTAAAGAGTTAGCAGATTTTTGATGGTTTTATGTTGCAGAGGATTTGTTCTATGCGATCACCAACTTGGGTCTGCGATCACGATGGTCTATGAAGTTGGCTATCGCGAATGCGTGGCTGAGGTCGCATTCGCATTGTGTTGGGTCTGAGCTGAGGTTGACGGTTATTTCTTCGCATTCGCGAGTGTTGTTATGCAAATGCGTAGTTCATTCAGCACTGTTTAGAACGATCGCGAAAGGGATTATGCGATCGCATAGGACAATTTTAGGAGCATCTTTTCTTCCTCTTCGCGATCGCGATGGTGCTTTCGCGATTGTGATGAATGTGTATTTGGGTAGATTTAAAAGATTCAAACGAGGGTTCCGAGTTCATAATATAAAATGGAAGTGGGAACTCAGTATAAGGCGATTCTTGAAGGGATTTTCAGAGAAGTGATTGGGGTAAATGTTCTTCACTTAATTTTGATTAAATTCCATGGTTGTATCTTGATTTTTATTATATAAATTGGAAATTTGGGGAGAAAATTGGGGGGTAAATGGAAGAGAATTGGAGAGATGATTTAGGGGATTTGAATGGATATTTGATGTCGGATTTTGATGATATTGGTATGTATAAACTCGAGGGAGGATAAGGATTCTATTGATGTTATTTTTATCGGATTCCGAGACGTGGGCCTGGGGGTTGGGTTTGGCCAATTTCGGGATTTTGGGTTTAATTTGATAATTTTCGTGTGGGCTTTGTCCCTTTGGTGTGTATTGATGATATGATTCTGATTTTGGATAGATTCGAGGTGATTTGAGGCCGAGTCGAGAGGCAAGGGCATTGCGGCGTAGATTTTCGTCCGGTTTGAGGTAAGTAATGATTGTAAATATTGTCCTGAGGGTATGAAACCCCGGATTTCACATCGTTGTGCTACTTTGAGGTGACAAACACACTAAATGACGAGCGTGGGGTCATGCACCATTGGGGATTGTAACTTGGTTCGTCCCGTACGACTGTTAAGTCACGTATTTGATTGAAAACTGCTTGATATCATTGTGTTTTGGAAAGTATTGCTATGTTTTGGGCGGAATGCCATATTTGGTCCTCGTGCCAACTGATTTGGACCCTTATGGTGGGTTTTACTACTATTCCTCACTGTTTTGACTTAATATTTGTACTCAGTCATGCCGTGTTTTACTGATTTCATAACTCAACCTTATTTACTCAGTTTTGATACTATAAATGATATTTTGGGTTGAACGACATGTTTTACTAATAGTCCGAGTGGCTTATGAAGTTGATGGTTGAGAGAGAGGCTGAGGCCTTGATGGTAAGGTTGATGACTGAGAGAGGCCGAGGGCCTGATTGTGAGGTTGATGACTGAGAGAGGCCGAGGGCCTGGTTGTGAGGATTTTATATTTAATGATCGAGCTGCATGCCGTAGCGATATATATATATATATGTGTGTGTGTGTGTGTGTATGTGTGTGTGTGTGTGGATCGGGCTACACGCCGTAGCGATATATGGATCGGGCTGCACGCTATAGCGATATGTTGGATTGGGCTGCACGTTGTAGCAATATAATGCTTGGGCTGTAGGAGCCCTTCCAAAGTCTGCTCACCCCAGTGAGCGCAGTCGACTATATATATGGATCGGGCTGCACGCTGCAGCGATATATGGATCGGGCTGCACGACGCAGCGGTTATTATATGGTACCTATTGAGCGTGAGTGCTGAGTGTGAGCGCTGATTGATGAGAGTTGAGTCATGAGTGACTGAGAGGCTTGCCCGATGGGCTATATATACATGTATACGAGTGATGCTTTGCCTGAGGGGTTTGTTTTATGAAATTACTGTTTTCACTCATCTTTATACTGAGCCTCTATTGAAAATGTTAAACAAATGTCTTGAACAACTTTCATTGAAACTGGAATTTTTACGAGATGTTTCGAATTAAATTGCTAATTGGGTTTTCTTATTTCCATTGAGATTTTTATGTTATGTGATGTATATGAATGACCGAGGGGTTTGTTAGAAGGGCTGTTTATGATTTATTTTTTCCCGAGGGGCTAATTACGATTTTCATCACTTTCACTATAAACTACATTGAACCTCTATTAAGACTGTTAGAAAGTTATTTTTCAAAGAAGTTTACTGAAAATTGCAGTTTAACAAGATGATTTGATTTGTATCATGTTGTTTGGAAACATATTGTACCCACTGTGGTGCTATGATGTGGATTATGTGATTTCTTACTGCTTAGTCTTTATTTACTTTTATTACTTACTGAGTTGGCGTACTCACATTACTCCCTGCACCTTGTGTGCAGATTCAGGTATTTTTGAGCTTTCAACAGCTTCCGTGTATTTTCCGGAGTTAGCAAGGTAGATGCACGATGTTCGTAGCCCTGCACTTCTCCTTCCTATTCTAATACTTTATATTTCTGACGTAATTTGTATTAAGCAGACAATGTTGAGTTGTACTTAGTGGCTCATGACTAATGACACTAGATTCCGCGTATTTCTCTTGATAATTTAAAATGAAAGAACTGAGACTTAATTTGTTTAGAAAAAGAGTAAATTTTACAAAAGATCTTCCATGTGGTTCATGTTGTTTCGACTGTCCTAGTACTTTGATAGGCGCCATCACGACCGGGGTATTTGGGGTCATGACAAAGGATCATATCCCATCATAACTTTCCTACATTGCGTGACCCTATCCAAACACCGGTCCAGATGCAACACCTCAAGCCATCATGCTCAAAATCAAAAACTACACGCACTTCGACATCAAATACACGAAGTGTATGACCATAATCATAGAGAATCAAGTAACACAATATACCACAGCCCGGGGAGAACATCATCAAAATGCCACCCTTATTACGATGCATGTGCACACAACAATGATATGCCACCCTTATTTCACCACATGCGCATATTGCCACCCTTATTTCGCTATGTGGGCAACCGGAGATAATGCCACCCTTATTTTGCCTCACGCGCACAATAATAGACAAAATCACACGGAAAAAACCGCATGCTGACACCCCCAATCAATCTGCTCAACATGCACAAAACTGCCACGGTACCACAAAAATAATAATGCCAAGTGTCACAATATCACAATAATGGTACCAAAGTTTTATCAAAGTATACGTTCACAACTTTCAACAACCGTGCACGAGGACATAATAAATAATCATAGAAGTAGAGGAGTGTTCAATAAATAAAGCATAACTATGGCTGAGTCAATGAAATGATCATGATCAAATAGATGTAAAATGATCTCAACAAGTTTCATATAAAGTCCATTATCATATTAAGGCATATTAATAGCCTACAGTCTATTCCGGTCAAAAATCCCCACATAGTATCCATACGTATTCACGCTCATCACATTATGTCCACATCATTTATCACATCATAAAAAACACAATTAGCACTATCACCTGAGGGATATTTTACCCACAAAAGGTTAGGCAAGATACTTACCTCAAATATACCAAATTGGTACTTTAAAAGTCCTTTCCCACGTGAATCAACCTTCGAACGACTCGAATCTAGCCAAAATAACTTAATAATATCAATAGAAGCCATAGAAGATAAGCCCAAACAATAATTCTTAAGATCTTGGATAAAAAATGTAAAGTCAACCCAAAATGTCAACCCCTGGTTTGGACGTTGGAACCTGAAAAAACTCATAAATTCTGAACACCTATAGCAATACGAGTCCAAATATATGTTTTTCATCCAATTTCAACCTCAAATCGACCTTTAAATCATCAAATCTCACTCTCCAAAATCATTGTAAAATAATTAAGATTTACAACAAAATCAAGTAAAGATCACTTAGTCCTTCTATTATGATGAAAAGCCCTTCAAAGATCTCCTCCAACCGAGCTCCACAACTCCAACAACAACAACAAAAAATCCAGTAGTTTCCCACAAGTGGGGTCTAGGGAGGATGAGATGTACGCAACCTTACCCCTACCCCTAGAAGGGCAGAGAGGGTGTTTCTGATAGACCCTCGGCTGGAGAACGACTGAAAAATAAAAGGTAAATGCAACAAGTAGGAATACCAGCATGATGGAATAAAACCGAATCTAAGAATGCAATCAAACTAGGTAGTAATAGCCATCTATAAACAAAATATATCATACTAGTACTAATACTAGTGAACTGAGTAAGACAAAGAGCTCGACTACCTGCAAACTTTCTACCCTAATCTTTGACCTCCACACCCTCCTGTCTAGGGCCATGTCCTTAGTCAGCTCCAGTTATGCCATGTCTTTCCTAATAACCTCTCCCCAAGACTTCTTATCCTACCTCTATCCCTCCTGCTATCCATCAAGGATAACGACTCGCACCTTCTAACGGCTAACGGCTCGCACCCGAACCATCTCAACCTCGCCTCCTGCATCGTATCCTGCATAAGGGCTACTCCCACCTTTTCTGGAATAACTTCATTCCCAATCTTATCCAACCGGGTATACCCACACATCTACCTCAACATACTCATCTCACCTACTTTTAGCTTCTGGGTATGAGAGTTCTTGACCGGCCAACACTCTGCTCCATACAACATAGTCGGTCTAACTACAACCTTGTAGAACTTACCTTTAAGTCTCAACGGCACATTCGTATATACAAGACACCGGAACGATCCTCCACTTCATCCATCCTGCTCCAATACGATATGAGAAATTTATGATCATTTTACTAAGAATTGGGTTGCCAGATTTTTCAGATTAAATACGAAATTGCCACTGAATTCATATTTAAAAATCTGCACTATTTCCAAATATTGAAACTAACACATCTCCTTCATTATAAGGTCAAATAGAGTAATGCATATGCCTAACTTTACTGAAATTTCATGAGGAATCAATTGGAGGGATTAAGTGAGTTTCGGGATCGTTTGGCATAAGAGACGAGGTAGAATAGCTGGGCATTTGGGATTGGGAGAATTCAAGAATGGTCTCCAAATTTCTTCTATGGGGTAAGTGTTTTCTACTTGGTTTTTATTATATTTCGTGATTCCATCTTCGTTTTTAGCATTTGATTGATGATTTAAAAAGAGAAATTGGGGGGGTTTTGTCTAAACTTTCCTAAAGTGATTTTTTGAGTTTTGAACACTAATTCAGAGTCGGAATTGAGTGAATTAGTATAGTTGGACTCATAATAGAATGAGTTATCGAATTTTGTGGGTTTTGTCGAGTTTCAATGTGCGAGCGTAGATTTGACTTTTTGGTTGACTTTGTAAAAATATGTAAAAATTCGACCTTTATCAATTGGGTTTGCTTCCTATGACATTATTTGATAATTTTGAGTTGCTTTTGGCTTGTTTTGAGCGGTTCAGAGGATGATTTGAGCGGGATGGCACTTCTTTTTTGGGGAAAACTACCCATTAGAATTTGGGTTGATTGTGTTATTTATGTTAGATGAAGGCCGTGTACGCCTTATCTGTGTATGAGCCGTGCTGTCTATGTGCATTACTTGTGGAGGTATATCTGAGCTTTCTATCTGCATTCTCTGTGTTTTCCCCTCTAAATGCAGTCCTATGTGTTCTTATTTGTCACCTAGCATTTTGCCTTTAAACCTAAGGGTCTGCCTAGAATGTCCTTCATAGGATAAAAGTCCTAAATTCTTCTGGGACTGATAGAAAGGGACGGGTAACAACATGCAATAGGGGTCGAGACCAACCCCCGCTTTAATTACCTTCACGGGACGGGAAAGGGTCGATATGGATATGATGACCGGTGCATTAATGCCACGTGTAGCCCCTCTTTGAGAAGTGTCATACCGGGTATTGCATTGATGTGATCCATATTATAAACAAACCTAGGACCCCCTCCCCCTTTTATGCTTAGATTGTAATTCTTTTCAAAAAGTCTTGCTTTTCATTAATTGTTTCTCAAACACCTGTGTATCAAAACTTAAATTCCCTATTATGTGATCCCTACTTGTCTATTTGCTAATTGTACAAATTCACAAAAAACTGTTTGGCGGGGAACCACACTGGTGGATCCTGAGGGGTGCGTAACACATTCCCCTTAGGATAATTTCAATCCCTTACCTTATTTCTGGTTATGAAACGTAGTTATAAATGAACCCCCATAGGTGTCCTAACGCACCTTAAATCGTTAGGTGGCAACTCTTCAAAAATGCAAATCCCTTTCCCAAAAGGAAAGAGTTGTCCCATACCAAAATGTCATAAACCCGATTTTCGCAGAGGGAAAAAGGGGCGCGACAGCGTGGTGACTCTACTCGGGATATTTAGGCTTTTACCATTTCATACCGCTTTTTGTGAATTTTTACCCCTCCCTATGTGCAATTATTTCTTTAACTCCTTTAAGCATTTAATTTCTTTTTCAAAAGCAAAATTGATATATCTTTCTTGTTTGCTTCCTTTATAATTACTTTAAATTATGAAACTACTGTATTTATTGCTTTCTTAATGTGCAAATACATGTCAACATGCTTTTAATTATTGCATAATCATGCTCAATATCATACTTCACTCGTGCCAAACAAATACTATAGCAACGCTTGATGAGTGGTTGCGCCCTTCCTATATCATTACCCCCAAAATTTAGAAAGGCATATTTGCGGTAAAACTAGTCGATTAGCGGTGCAGTCGGCAGTTCCGTGCCTCCCCCCTTGAGTTGTCCGCTCAAGGGTACCAGTCTAAAACCCCATAGAAACCTTACTCTGTTTAATTTGCGCATGCATCATGGTCAAACCTAGTCGGGTCAGTTATGTTGTCCATATAATGATCCTTTAAGATAGCCTTGTCCAAAGGTCCACTAGCTTTCCCTAAACCCAAACAGACATCATCACGTTCTATGCATTTATTTGGAGAACTAAATGCTTCATGCTAATTGTTGATATTAAATAGTTGAGTTTTGTAGGGGTAAGGGCCTAACCTTGTTTGTCTTGCAGAATATAAGGCACGAAGTCCCCATATTCGGCATGGTCACCAACATCCACCCAAGATTGCTAAGCTGGTGGAAAGATTTACATTCTAGTGACAAAACCCTCGTCAGAAAATATCTGGGTAATCTACCATCCCTCTTGGAGGTCCAACCTAACAACATGATAATAGAAGATGCTATCTTATTTTGGGATTGTGAAAGGGTCGTGTTTCGCTTCGGGGACATCGAGATGACGCCTTTGTTAGAGGAGATAGGAGGACTGGCCAGTCTAGTATGGGAACCTCCGGGTTTGCTAATGCCTGAGAACCGCACGGGCAAGGGTTTCCTAAAAATGATGGGTTTGAAGAAGAATGCAGAATTGGTATGCCTAAAGGAATCGTACATCCCTTTTGACTACCTGTATGAAAGGTACGGTCATAGAAAATCATATCGTACCTACCCTGATGAGTTTGCCACCACGTCCTTGGGACATATTCATTGTAGGGTGTTTTGCTTCTTGGGTCTGATCGTGTTTCCAATGAAGAAAGGGAGAATCCATACAAGGCTGGGTATGGTAACCAAGACCCTAATGGAGGGGATTAGTGGGCAGACATTCAGCATTGTACCCATGATCATCGCAGACATATACCGAGCCTTTTAGAAGTGTCAACAAGGAGCGAAACACTTCGAAGGCTGCAATCTACTACTTCAGCTTTGGCTCATGGAACATCTCCAAAAGGGCGAATACCGACAAGAAATTCAGCGAAGAGCCTGGGATGACCACATCGCTTTCCACCATCCAAAGCGAATGAATTACATCCCTGACATGTTCGCTCGGCCTGAGAATGCTAAAGGATGGGTTGAGCTCTTTGATAACCTGATTAAAGAACATGTTCAATGGATGTTCGAGTGGTTTCCGACAGAGGAGTTCATCGCCCGATCCAGAGATGCACCTTTCCTGATACTGATTGGTCTAAGAGGAACATACCCTTACATCCCTTTTCGAGTTATGAGGCAAGCAGGTAGGAAACAAGTCATACCCAGGGTCAACAAGATGAGCCATCTTCGAGGTGACTTCTAAAATGATGATAGTCCCCACAAGTGCCAAGCCCAACACATATGGCACTGCAAGATCGTAATGGAGAAAGACACCATTGAGCCAGACAGATATCATGCTGGTTGTACCCCTTTCTATTCTGGTTGGTTGGAAGACAATTGGGATGGTCTGGGCAAGCGAGGGTTCGTTCAAGGCCACAGAATTATAGATGAAAAGGTCGAGGCGCAAGTCAAATGCAACCAGCTAAGCAAAAGGATCCATGAGTACGAGAGCGAACACCGCGAGATACAAGAGTCCAAGCAGAAGCTGATTGAGGAATGGAAAGACATGGCTATCAGTGCCAACAAAAAGCTAGGATACATGGAGCAAGGCATAGTAGAACTGGAAGGGAAATTTCTCAAGAGGATTGAAGACTGTCAAAAGGCTGAAGACCGAAGGCGGACATATAGCTAGAGCATACCTGTTGCTGGGACTTCGTGAATTGGGGAAGCTGTTCGAAGGAGCCAGAGATGCCGAGTCTAGGGAAAGTCCTTCTGGGACCAAGTAGATAGGAGTTTACCTTTTTTGCTTTATGGGTGTAATAAGGCCAATGGCCATTAGTGACTTTTATTTCTTGTTTATTCCGTGTCGTTTTGGGATTCGTCTATTTATATCAATAAAATGAGGCATTTAGCATTCTAAGTTCTCTAAATCAATTTGTCATGAGGCCTACCTCGGGCACAAAGAGGTTCCCAAATTAGGACACGTTTTACATTCCCGCACTATGTGTTTAAATTTTGCGATACTTTTTATAATCCTTACTGACTTGGTTACCTTTTGTTTTTATTTTTGTTTTTATTATTCCCCTCTCCAAAGGTTAGCTCGTGCACTCTGGCATAATCATCTTATTTAACAAGATCCATGGGCCCTCCACCCACTCCTCCTCTTAGTCCCATTAAAGGCAAGAACAAAGGCAAAATGGAAGATTTAAACAACATCAGGAAGGAGAACACAGCTGAACGGGTAGAGGCCACTGATGGCCATGGTATTCGGGTTCCTAACGGGAATGTGTCACAACTTGAACAGAAACTGTTGAAATTCCACGAAGAACTTGATCAGGTCCGAAATCTAGCAACTGTCATTTTCCCTTAGCACCCCAGATATCAACTTCCCCAACGCTCAAAACCCTACACCTACTCAAAATATCCCAAAACAGCAGAATTATCCTGTGCCTCACCATCACACTGCTCCACCAAAGAACCAATGTAACACCTGTCATACCCCAAACAACACTCCACTACTCATCCCAGAACCTTAGCACTCCACAAACGACCATTTCCATACCCATACACTAGGCTACCATAACACTCATATCTACGTGGAGACCATGCCACACTCCACCCAACCTATCTCATGCACACCTGAGTCTGATGAAAAGGATGTGCTTATTAGGAATTTGGCCGAGGAACTTAAGAAACTCACCAACTAGATTCAGAGCGTTGAAGGAAGCAAAGGAATTGAGGGGCTGAACTATGAGGATCTTTGCATACAACCTAATGTCGTACTGTCTGAGGGGTGCAAACCTCCTTAGTTCGAAATGTATGATAGTACGGGTGATCCAAGGGTCCTACTAAGAACATATTGCGACAATCTGGTTGGAGTAGGGAAGGATGAAAGGATCCATATGAAGCTATTCATAAGGAGTTTGAAAGGAGATGCATTGTCTTGGTACATCAGCAAGGATCCCAAGAAGTGGTCAAGCTGGGTAGGCATGGCGTCTGAATTTATGGATAAATTTATGTTTAATATAGAGAATGCACCAGACGTGTTCTATATCCAAAATTTGAAGAAGAAGCCCAAAGAGACGTTTCGCGAGTATGCTACTCGTTGGAGGTCTGAAGCTGCTAAGGTTAGACCCACCTTAGAAGAGGAGCAAATGAACAAGTTCTTTGTCCGGGCTTAGGACCCGCAGTATTATGAACGACTAATGATGATTGAGAACCACAAGTTCTCCGATATTATCAAGTTGGGTGAAAGAATTGAAGAAGGTAATAAAAGTGGTATGGTTACAAATTTTGAGGCCTTGCAAGCTACGATAAGGCTTTACTGTCCGGTGGTGTGTCTAAGAAAAGAGACGTAGGGGCCGTGATGATTGCACAAAGGACCAAGTCTCCCCTCAAATACCAAGCTTACCCAACATCTTCACTCACATACCAACCAACCCCAAATTACCAAGCACCCTCACCCTCGTACCAAGCTCCGCCACCAACTTATTAGTCACCTCCACCTCCTATACACCAACCTATCTCACCCAGATACTCCCGACCCGCTCATGTCTACCAAACTTATAATGCTCAACCATCCCATTATCAATCACCCCATGCACGCCAAAATTTCCCTAGACCCCGACCTAATTTTGATCGTAGACCTCCAAAACAATATACCGCCATCGCTGAACCCATCGACCAGCTGTATGAGAAGCTCAAAGCTACCGGTTATGTCACCCCTAGCCCTGCTGCAACCTCGGAGAATCCTTCTCAGTGGGTTAACCCAAACAAGTCCTTTGCATACCACTCCGACATGAAAGGGCACACAATCGATGAATGTCGCTCCTTGAAAGATAAGATACAGTCTTTAATTGATAACAAGATCATTGTGGCAAAGGAACCTGCTCCGAATGTCCGCAACAACCCTCTGCCAGACCATAAGGGTGGAGGTATCCACATGATTGAAATAGAAGATAACTAGGATCCCAAGGGATCAATCGATTTGATCGCAGGATGATGACCCAAAGATACCAACAATTACTCTCAATCCAATCACAGTCCAAATCTAACCATCCAAGGACGCTGAGGTGAATATGTCTATACCTCTTGAGTTTGAAGCAGCGCCACCCGCAAAGACACCGACACCAATTGAGGTTGAATTCGTGTCTCCAGCAAATGCACCCGCACCATTTGAGGTTGCAGTCTTGACACCCTAGGCACATGTTCCATTTGAAGTGAGGATAGTCGCGCTGATCCTAGTGGCGATGTTAACCATGTCACCATTCTATACAAATGTTGTACCCTGGGACTATGCAACCGAGGTGAGAAGGAAGGGTAAGATCAGCGTTGAAGAAACTGTCGCAGCACATGGTATGACAAGAACTAGTAGAGTCTATACTCCTGAACACCTGGCTGAGTCAAGTAAGTAGGCTTCCAATTGGCCGCCCCTCATTGAGACAGGTCCGGACGACCTTTGCAGGAAAATACAGGCTAAGGAATATTTGGTCATCGACCAGTTGAACAAGACGCTAGCACAAATATCCATTCTCTCCATGCTGCAAAATTCTGAGACGCACAAGAATGCTTTGATAAAGGTGATAAATGAAGTATACGTACCAAGTAACATCACTAGCAGGGAAATGGCTAATATGGTAGGACTAGTCCTGGAAAGCCATAAGATCACCTTTCATGAAGACGAGCTGCCACCTGAAGGGCTGGGGCACAACAAGGCACTGCACATCACCGTGCAATGTGAAGATTATTTCATCACTAAAATCCTAATTGATGGAGGTTTCGGTCCTAATATTTGTCCGCTGGTAACACTCAAGAAGTTGGGTAAAGGGCTGCATGAGATAAAGGATGGAGAAATCAATGTGAAAGCCTTCGATGGTTCTTAGAGGTCCACCATTGGAGAGATTAGTCTATGCCTGCAGATGGGACCAACTTGGTTCGAGGTCGATTTCCAGGTGATAGATCTACCAGCGTCTTACAACTTGCTGCTAGGACGGCCGTGGATTCATGCTGCTGGGGCCATAGCATCAACACTGCATCAGGAAGTAAAGTTCGAATAGAATCACTAGGAAGTGATCATTCACGACGACGGTAGCAACCTTATATACAGTCTCCAGACCATTCCGACAATCGAGGGAATAAGGAAGCTGGGTGGAGAAACTTACCACCACATTGAGCAGGTCAATGCTATCGACAAAGACAAATGGTGGGATAAAAAAATCAAGATTATACTGAGTTGGAGTAGGTACGAACCTGGCAAAGGGCTCGGCAAGAACCTCCAAGGAATCTTTAAACCCATAAAACTCAAGAAACATGGCACTACCTTTGGTTTGGGATATGAATACACCTGGGAAGAATTCAATAACTGGTTGACACCATGGCGCAGTCCTTACTACCCACTAGAGCAGCCAATACTGCATTTGGAGCAAACTTTCCAACAGGTTGACATTATTTATGGGTCAAATGAAGAAGAGGCACTTGCAATAGTGAAAAACTTGTTTCTAGAGGATAATGATATGGAATGTTCCATTATTCTCGAGGAGGAGGGAGAGGAAGGCCCTTCCATACAGGCTGTGAGCAGAGGGGCACATCTCAAGAATTGGACCATCAGGACAACCAAAGCCCGACGAACCTCGGGGTAGCAAGGCTAAAACAAGCATTATTCACTGTTTCCTTTTTGCATTTTTCAATTTCCGTAATAAGATCTTCAATGTTCAAAACAGTTATTCAATTTATCAAAAGAATTTTGACTTTTATCATGAATCAATACTTATTGCTATTATTTTCTCTCATTACTTTACCTATACAACATTACTATTACTTGTCTTGATGAACCAATGACTGTGACATGCAATGAGACAATGCAATAAACGGATATTGCTTCAGAAGAAGATGACATACCTGACGAGATTATCAAAGAAGTTGAGAACTTTGAGAATAGACGTAAGTCCAACCTGGACGAGATAGAAATTGTCAATCTAGGTGATGCAGAAAATGTCAAGGAAACGCGAATCGGCATTCACCTATCGCCATCAGAAAAGAAAGAATACACAGAATTTCTAAAGGAGTACGAGGACATATTCGCCTGATCGTATGATGACATGACTGGTCTGAGTACGTCTATTATGGCTCACAAACTGCCAACCGATCCAATGTGTCCACCGATAAAGCAAAAGCTCAGAAAGTTCAAGCCTGATATGAGTTTGAAAATCAAGGAAGAAGTCAACAAGTAGATCAAAGCTAAGGTTCTCAGGGTAGTAGAATACCCGACATGGTTGTCCAACATTGTGCCAGTGCCAAAGAAGGATAGGAAGGTCAGATTCTGTGTCGACTACCGGGATCTCAACCGGGCCAGTCCGAAAGACGACTTCCCTTTGCCAAATATACACATCCTGATTGATAATTGTGCCAAGCATGAGTTATAGTCATTCGTAGATTGCTTCGCTAGTTATCACCAGATCTGTATGGATGAGGAAGATGCTGAGAAAACGACTTTCATTATACCGTGGGGAGTGTACTATTACAAGATGATGCCATTCGACCTGAAGAATACAGGGGCCACCTACATGAGGGACATGACTACCATCTTCTATGATATGATACACAAGGAGATAGAGGTATATGTGGATGATGTTATTATCAAATCCAAGAAGGCCACTGACTACATAGAAAATCTGAGGAAGTTCTTCAATAGACTGTGGAGGTATAGACTGGGGTTCCAGCTGGGAAATTGCTTGGGTTTATTATGAGACGATGAGGAACAGAACTGGATCCATCGAAAGTCAAAGCTATTCAGGAACTGCCACCGCCAAAGAACAAGAAGGATGTGATGAGTTTCTTGGGAAGGCTTAACTATATCAACCGATTCATAGCACAGTCTACAGTTATCTGTGAGCCAATTTTTAAGATATTGAAGAAGGACGTCACCACCAAATGGACTGATGATTGCCAAAAGGCCTTCGACAAAATCAAGGAGTACTTGTCAATACCACCAGTCTTAGTCCCGCCCAAGCCAGGTAGACCCTTATTACTCTACCTTGCAGTGTTAGATGGAGCTTTCGGTTGCGTTCTGGGGCAGCACAATGAAATGGGGAGGAAAGAGCAAGCTATTTATTATCTCAATAAGAAGTTCACCCCGTACAAGGCCCAATATTCTGTATTGGAACGCACCTATTGTGCTTTGACTTAGGTAACGTAGAAGCTGAGACATTACTTCTGTGCCTATACTACATATTCCATATCAAGGATGGATCCTTTGAAGTACATATTTCATAAGCCCATGCTCAGTGGCAAGCTATCCAAGTGGCAAATCCTATTGAGTGAGTTCAACATTGTTTACGTAACTCAGAAAACGGTCAAGGGACATGCACTAGCAGACCACCTTGCTGGAAACCACGTGGATGAAGAATACAAACCCCTAAAAATGTATTTTCCTGATGAAGAGGTATCATTCATAGGAGAAGACATTGCAGAATCCTATGACGGTTGGAGAATGTTCTTTGATGGAGCAGCAAACTTCAAAGGAGTTGGCATAGGAGTAGTCCTAATATCAGAAACAGGTCAGCATTATCCGGTGTCTGCCAAACTCAAGTTCCCCTACACCAACAATATGGCCGAGTATGAAGCCTGCATCTTGGGGCTCAAAATGGCCATTGACATGAACGTTCAAGAGTTGCTAGTAATTGGAGATTCAGACTTACTTATACATTAGGTACGAGAAGAATGGACAACTAAGAACTCCAAGATACTCCCATATTTGCATCATGTACAGGAATTGAGAAAGAGGTTCATGAAGACGGAATTCCAGCATGTCCCCAGAATCCAGAATGAGTTCGCTGATGCATTGGCTACCCTATCATCTATGATACAGTATCCCGATAAGAATTTCATTGATCCCATTCCTATAAAAGTCCAAAATCAGCCAACTTACTGTGCCCATGTTGAAGAGGAAGCAGACGGAAAGCCCTGGTTTCATGATATCAAGGAATATTTGGCAAAAGGAGAGTACCCGGAGCTTGCTAATCCTACTCAAAAATGCACACTTCGGAGATTTTCCAACAACTTCTTTCACAGCAGAGGAATCCTGTATAGGAGGACTCACGATTTAGGATTATTAAGATGTGTCGACACAAAGGAAACATCCAGGCTACTAGAGGAAATTCATGCTGGGACTTGCGGCCCACATATGAACGGCTTTGTCTTAGCAAAGAAGGTACTCTGAGCTGGTTACCTTTGGATGACTATGGAAACGAACTGCATCCAGTATGTCCAAAAATGCCACCGTTGTCAGATACATGCAGACATGATAAAGGTACCTCCAAGCAAGCTTCACACAACAAGCTCACCGTGGTCGTTCGCCACCTGGGGATATTGGACCAGTTGATCATGCCGCTTCCAATGGACACAGGTTTATCCTGGTAGCCATCGACTATTTCACCAAATGGGTCGAAGCAACATCTTACAAAGTAGTGACTAAGAAAGTTATGGCAAACTTTGTCCGCGACCGTATTATTTGTCGATTCGGAATTCCAGAATCAATCATTACTGATAATGGCTCCAACCTCAACAGCGACTTGATGAAAGCTATGGGCGAAACTTTCAAGATCAAACACAAAAATTCCACACCCTACAGGCCTCGGATGAATGGAGCTGTAGAAGCCGCCAACAAGAATATCAAGAAGATATTGAGGAAAATGATAGAGAAACATAAACAGTGGCACGAGAAGTTATCATTTCCTCTTCTGGGGTATTGTACCATAGTCCGCACATCAACCGAGGCAACCCCCTATATGCTGGTTTACGGTACAAAGGCTGTCATTCCCGCTGAGGTAGAAATTCCTTCCCTAAGGATCATATAAGAAGTTGAGCTCGGCGACGTAGAGTTGGTGAAAAGTCGTTATGAGCAACTAGCCCTTATAGATGGAAAGAGAATGAATGCAGTCTGTCATGGTCAACTCTACCAGAATAGAATGTCCAGAGCCTTTAACAAAAGAGTCAAGCCAAGACAGTTCACACCGGGGCAGCTGGTGTTAAAGAAAAAAAATTTGCATTAAGATGAAGCCAAAGGGAAGTTCTCTCCCAACTAGCAGGGTCCATACATGGTTCACTGGGTTTTGACAGGAGGAGCCCTCATACTTGCAGAGAAGTCTGGCCAAAGCCGATCAATTCAAATGCAGTCAAGCGTTACTATGTGTAATCTTTATGCTTTCATTATATGATGTAAATCGAACTATGCCTGACCTGATTCCCATTTAAGAGGGGATACGTAGATAGCCCTATGGGTTCGGTCACAAGTCAATAAAAATTTCATTTTCCCCCACAATTGGAAACTGGGGCAGAATTTTGAGGAGGACTCTTAAAATTTCGAAGTAATTTCAGCTGATCGTTGCACGAGCAACAGTCAGAAATGTCAACCCATCAGACTGGGGCAGAATTTTAAGGAGGACTCTCAAAATTTCGCAGCAGGAGGGGTTACAATGTCCCGAGCTACGTCACAGTCGGCGGTTCATCTAAAAGCTATTTTTAATTATACATTTATGTCATACTTTTATAAAATCATGTATGATTATTATTGAAACTGCTTTGTTTAGCAACGCTACCCCAATGATATAAACGGTATCACCAAATCAAAGCCGAACGAGTCAAGCAAAGCCAGCGGGGATACGAACTAACCTTCCCCCTTGCAAAACTCACGATTTTTCTTTGAATTCAGGCACTAGGATTGCGATATCATTAAATATATTGTATGCCCATGGAACAAACATTGTTCAAGAATACGACTCTGAGACTAAACGTCTGCATTCACATCTTTGCATAAGGTTATCATTCTGCCTTCCGAGGCTAAGCTCTGCCTCCAATTTTCTTCGAAACTAAGCGTTATCCCAAGCACTATTTATCTCGCTTTTCTTACGGGCTAAGCTCTACCCTTCAATTTGCAAGACTAAGCTCTGTCTTGTCCGCATCATACTACTGCATCCTTCATGGGCTGAAATATCGCCAACTCATCCAAAGGCGTCATTGTTCGGAGGCACCATCCTCATAGCCCGAGAACACCATGTCATGGCCTGAGGATCTCTTTCAATCTTTTGCATATCATTATTCAAAGGCGTCATGGTTCGGAGGCACCATCCTCATAGACCGAGAACATCATTTCATGGCATGCGAATACTTTATCATACACTTTCTGGCCCAGGACATCATAGTCTAAGGACATCATCCTCATCGTTCGAAGACAACCTTCATGGTCCAACGGGAATTTGCATCATGTTTAAATTTATGCACAGTATATGCTTGTGTTGTTTCTAATTGCAGGTAAACCGGCGAGCAACGACCATCCCGGCAGGAGCGATCCCACTCCAGTTCCCGCAGCCATATCAAACCTAACCATTCCCGTAAACCTTTCACTCAGTCGGCCCTGGATATTGCGTCCGTTCATGAAATGTCTTCATCGGCATACTCCGCGGGTGAATCGTGAACTACATACGGCCTGATTCCTGTGTAACCAGGGATATGTAGGCAGCTCAAATGCCAGGGTGCGGCCTAACCTCTTCAAACCTTTTCGTTCGGTCAAAATTGGCCATCTTTTCTTTACCCGAAAACTCTTTCATCCTTCCCGGGTAAAGAGGGGCAGCTGTTGATACCCAATTTTTTATATATTTTTAATATGCAAAATGTCACACCCCTTTTCTACCCCTCTAAAAGATAATGGGTGTTATGGATTGTGGGTTAAAGAGTTTTTTCCAATTAAAGTGACAAATTTGAAATAGGGATTATTTTGTTATTTAGAGTCGCCACTTGGAATTGATTTTTGGGTGTTCCAAGTCACCTTTTATTTGACCCCTATTCGAAGGAAAGTTTGACTCTTTTATTTTTTATCTGCGAAAACAAAGTCCATGTAAGGAATTCTGTTAACCGGAGAGAAGGTGTAAGGCATTCCCCGATTCCCATGGTTCTAGCACGGTCGCTTTATTGACTATATTTGGTTTATACTATTTTTTAGATAACTTGTGTTTTATTGGTTCTCATCTTTTACCTATGTCCGCTTTATTGCTTGATTAAAATTATGAAGAAAAAAAAGTTATCTTGAAATAAGTTACGCGTTCTAATACTTATTTTGTTACATATCACAATTATGCCACTGAGACCATACACATAGCCATGATATTTAATTATTTAAAGCGCACCTAAATAAACTAGCGCACTTGAAGTATTTTCCTAAACTAATTTAAGATTATTGTAAGGCCAGAAGTTATGGAATTGTTTGTGGAAAAAGTGTATGATTTTAGATATTTGAATAAATAAATTATCATATACCAATACCCTACATCCCAACAATTGAAACCTAAACTTATTAGTGTCCAAATCTTCCAAACTTTTAGCAAGTTTAAATACTATATTTTTAGAAACATGATTAAACATATAACATTTAAGGATTGATTTACATTATTATTTATAAAGTTTAAAGATAAATAAATAAAATCACATAAAAAAAGATAAAAAAAAGAGGGAAGAATAAACCTTTTAATGCAAGATTTCCAATTAAATGAGTCTCCAAGAATATGTACAATAACTCAGACGAACGCCGAACAAGCATAAGCAAAGATGATCATCAAAGCCAGTGAACAGAGCTCCAACGGAATCCTCGACCTCGACTGTTAACACCACTCTTTGGCGTGTAAAAGGGTATGTTTTGAAGTATTTTTTGTTGGGTTTTGGGGTGTTGAATTGCTGGAAATTTTCGAAAGAAAGAGGAATAAAGAATAACACGAGTAGAAATTGTCGTAGCGTAAAAGAAAAAAAATTGTTTCTCAATTCTCCCCTCTCTTTTCTCTCTTTTTTTCTTTTCTTCTCAGATTTTCTCTTTTATTTATAGCAAAGTTTTCGAAATTTTTTAGATTTTATTTTTTTAAAAAAATATTTTATTATTTTTTAATTAAAAGAAATCTCACTTACAATTTGCTTTTCTTTTTTATAAAAAGAAATCCCACCTTTATTTACTTTTATTTTTTAAATTTCAACTTTAATTACTTTTATCTTATTTAAAATCTCACTTTTGTTTTTACTTTTAAAAGAGGATTCCACTTATTTTACTTTTCTTAAAAAAATAATCCACTTTCTTTTGATTTTCTTATAAAAATTCTACTTTCGTTTACTTTAATTTTTTTAAAATTTTCAGCTACCTTTATATTTATTTTTAATTCCAACTTTCTTTACTTTTTTTTTTTTAAATTTTCACAAAACTTTACTTTTAATTTTTCACTTTCTTTTACTTTTTAAAAGAGAATTCCACCCACTTTTACTTTTATTTTTTTATTCCATACTTCCCTTTTTACTATTTTTTATATCTCCTCCAAAAAATTTAAAAAATAAAAATTTAATATTTTTTGGATTTTTTTATTATTTTAAAAATAAAAATAAAAAATAAAATAATAGTAATATAATAATTCACATTTTAAAATTTTGTATTTTTACCCTATAATAAAAAGTGTAACAAAGCTAAAGATTGTAGGTTAAAACCCCTAAAATATTTACATAGAAGAAGTGACAAAAAATTAAATATTGTCAAAAATTAGGTGCTCACAACTGCCCCTCTTTGCTTGGAAACATGAAGAGTTTTCGAGCAAAGATAAGGTGATCCATGTAACTAATTTTTGAACATATCATTATTCAAAAGGGAAGAAATAAGGATAAGAGAAAAGAGAAAGGGTGCAACCGAGTCTTGGTTTTGGACAGCCTACATATCCCGGGTTATATGGGAATCAGGTCGCATGTAGTTCAACGAGAATTGTGGAATGATGAGTTGAAAAGTCGAGTGGTGTTCCGTAGAGACTCCGGTCCGTAAGTCTGTTATTACATCAAAAATAAAAAAGAAACTAAACAAGCCTATCAGCTATGAGTTACAAGATTCTTATCTATGAGTCTTCTGAAGCTTGATCTTGAGTCTTGGATGGTTCTTCCTGCAGACTCTGATCTGAATCTTGATGCTCGTTAGCTGCAACCGCTGGTTCATTCTTCTTCAGCTTTTCAGATCAAAATGGAACATGCAAAGCTTGTGACTTCAACTATGTCTTGAGCAATCCACATCTTTCCTTCGCTTCTGCACTTTGGATTCACTTCTTTTCCTTTTTCTTTATTCTGGATTGAGACTCATTCTTTGGGCATCTCGAACCCTGTGCCTTGAGGTAAAACCTTCTCAGACACCAAAGCAAACAACGAACGAAATTTTTCTGCCCCAGTTTTCACTAGAAAAATTTCGTGAGTTATTGTAACAAAATTCTAAAGTACTTCTTTATTGAAAGCAACAAAATCAGGATTGTGTATCCTTGAGAAAAAGGGATTGGGGAGTGGGCCCTATATCTATACTAAAAGTCTACTAGGGAGTGTAGACCTTATGTTGGAAAGCTCAGCTAGAGATTAGCGTACCCTATATTGGTAAAGGAAATATAACCCGGGGTTGGTGCCATGTATTACTGAAAAGGAAATGTAACCAGGGGTTGGCACCCTGTATTACTGAAAAGGAAATGTAACCAAGGGTTGGTGCCATGTATTATTGAAAAGCAAATGTAACCAGGGGTTGGCACCCTATATTACTGACCAAAAAAAATGTTGAATCCCCCTAGGCGATAAAGTTCTACCTGGGTTAAACTAACAAAAGCAAATCTGGGCGAAGAGTACTTCTACCCGAAAACTATGAGCCAAATCTCCCTAGGCAAAAAGGTTCTACATGGGTTAAGCTAATGTAAAACAACCTGAGCGAAGAGTACTTTTACTCGGAACTATGAGCTAGATCCCCCTAGGCGAAAAAGGTTCTACCTAGGTTAAGCTACATAAAAATAACTGGACTATGAGCTGGATCCCCCTAGGCGAAAAGGTTCTACCTGGGTTAAGCTAATGTAAAACAACCTGAGCGAAGAGTACTTCTACCCGGAACTATGAGCTGGATCCCCCTAGGAGAAAAAGGTTCTACCTGGGTTAAGCTACATAAAATAACCTGAACTATGAGTTGGATCCCCCTAGGCGAAAAGGTTCTACCTGGGTTAAGCTAATGTAAAACAACCTGAGCGAAAAGTACTTCTACCCGGAACTATAAGCTGGATCCCCCTAGGCGAAAAGGTTCTACCTGGGCTAAGCTAATATAAAAACAACCTGAGCGAATAGTACTTCTACACGGAACTATAAGCTGGATCCCCCTAGGCAAAAAGGTTCTACCTGGGTTAAGCTAATGTAAAAACAACCTGAGCGAAGAGTACTTCTACCCGGAAATATGAGCTGGATCCCCTATACGAAAAGGATCTACCTGGGTTAAGCTACGTAAAAACAACCTGAGCGAAGAGTACTTCTACCCGGAACTATAAGTTGGATCCCCCTAGGCGAAAAGGTTCTACCTGGGTTAAGCTAATGTAAAAACAACCTGAGCGAAGAGTACTTCTACTCGGAACTATAAGCTGGATCCCCCTAGGCGAAAAGGTTCTACCTGAGTTAAGCTAATGTAAAAACAACCTGAGTTAAAAGTACTTCTACCCAAAAATATGAGCTGGATCCCCTAGGCGAAAAGGTTCTACCTGGGTTAAGCTATGTAAAAATAACCCTGAGCGAAGAGTACTTCTACCCGGAACTATGAGCTGGATCCCCCTAGGCAAAAAGGTTCTACCTGGGTTAAGCTAATGTAAAACAACCTGAGCGAAGAGTACTTCTACCCGAAAATATGAGCTGGATCCCCCTAGGCGAAAAGATTCTACCTGGTTTAAGCTACGTAAAAATAACCTGAGCGAAGAGTACTTCTACCCGGAACTATGAGCTGGATCCCCCTAGGCGAAAAGGTTCTACCTGGATTAAGCTACGTAAAAATAACCTGAGCGAAGAGTACTTCTACCCGAAACTATGAACTGGATCCCCCTAGGCGAAAAAGTTCTACCTGGGTTAAGCTAAATAAAAAAAGGAGGTGGGAACAATAGTGACGTATGCCAAAAGTAAAAGAAAAATTGAGATTTTAAGGAACTTACGTTTGGTGACATTCGTTCTTTTAGAATCACCATTATGCATGCTTTGTTCCTGCTTCAATCAAAGAAAAATTTATGAGTTTTCAAAGTGGTGGTTGGTTTGTGGCCTTGATGCCCTGAGTAGCTTGGTTCACGGCCACTGCTGTCGAAGAACCTATTCTGTCAGCGTGGTACCGAGATGTCCATGGTACCACTACCCTTGTCTCTAAGGCAAGGCTATTTTTTCTTTAAAATCAAGCTCAGTTGTCTTGCACCCAGTATCAGTTTGTGTCCATAGTGCTTATCAACTTTTCTTATGAAGCAGGTTTTGCTTAGGCGACCTTTTTAGTTTCTTTGAGACACTTTGTTCGCCTTATCAAATGAGATCACAAATGGATTTGTGCCTTCGTCAATGCCATATATTGCCCAAATTGTGCGTGACATTACAAGCAAACTGTATCCAGTTTTGCAGCCCTTTCTTTGCTTCGATTTTGATGCAGGATTAGACCTAAAGGGACTCAAAGAAAAAATTATGGGTAAAAATAGAATAATAATTGGAAGCGAAAACGAACTGTGCTTAAACAAAAGGTGTCCCTTTCAAGGAAAGTAATATGAAGACTTATCTGGAGGTATGTGCCGACTTCAATGAATGATAACATGCATTTTGGACTGGACGCCTGATCTGTCTAAGTTGTCTAATTCTCAAAATCTGCCGCAAATGCTCATCTTGAATTTGTCTTGGTTGTGCTCATGCTGGAGAATCGAAGGCCCTTATTCGGCTAGTAGCGCCCTTTGCAGGTTTTCGCTAACTAACCTCTCTCATTTCTCTACTAACCGTCGCCTTATGGTGCCCATCTGGGGTTTCACCAATAAGACTCTCTCATCTCTTTGTTCACTATTGCCTTATAGTGCCCGTACGGGTTTTCACTGATAAGACTATCTCAATTTTTTTGACTAAGATACTGCATGAGGGAGGTTACCCAACGCCCTTGGCATGTGAACTTCAAACATTCTCAAACACATCGATCAGAAGCTCTTGAAAGGTAAAAAGGCGAAATGAACCTTGAAACGAATTACAACTTTTGGAAACCGTTTTTTTTTACAGAAAAACCGTGAAATAAAACAAACTTCTGCCCCAGTTTTGGAGTACTAGGAATATGGGTTTTTTGTTCTGATGGTACCGAACCCAGGGTAAGGCTACCTACGTATCCTTTCGAAATCAGGTCTCACGTAGTTCAATGAACTTTCTTTTTCTTTCGTTTTTCTGTTTTGTTTTGTTTGCTCTTTTTTTTTCCTCTTTTGTTTTTCTTTTTCTTTGTCTTTTCTTCCTCTTTTCTGTACATTTTTTTCTTGTTCTTTTTTTTTCATTTCATTTTTCAATAACACTTTCAGGTTCCAAAGAGGGTGTTCAAAGAATGGGAGCCGGCTCAATGGGTTTGTAAAGGGTTGATAGTGTTTGGTTAGCGAGAATGAAAGCTTTCGTCATCCCAATTGGAGAATATTAGCACTATATGGAGGATCCAACTTAGTACCTTTTGACTGCATTTGCATTGACAGTTATTTTAGGGACATTTCCTTCGATGTGTCCCAAGTGCGACGCACACTTTTGGTAGTACTCTTGTTGCAATGTACGGACCTTTCCAATCCGGGAACCAATTTTCCTTCAGTTGTCCAACTCTTTGTTTTATTTCATTAAACTTTATCTTCATTGCGATCTAATCCTTGATTCATTATTTCGAGGCCTGATAGCTTTCAGGATCTGGGCATGAAGTCCGCAAGAATGTCATGTTATTGAAATCTGCATTTAACAGAATTAAAAAGAGAATAAGAAAGAAAAATGACAAGATTAAGAAAAGAGACATTCCTGGAAAATGAAATATTAATTTCATTTGATTTTTTTTATTTGATTTGATTTATTTTTTTTTCAATTTTTTGAAGATAGAAAGGTTTGTATCAGAATGTAAGACAATAAGGTAAAATATCCGGATCACACCCTAAGATAATCCGGATGCAGAAAGGATAGCAAGACTGGCCACTAAGACTCCCATTTGATGGGGAACTTTCATGCTTGGCGACCATTTTTGGATTTTCTTCTATCTTGGCAAAGGCTGCAACGGCCTTCGGTGCCAGATCAAATTCCTCGGCTTCACAAATCATTCTGACCATTGGCCCAATGTTGTGGGCAGGCAACATATTGTTCATCACATCAGAAGCTTCTTCATCTCGAAAAACGATTCTTTCAGTTTCAATCAAATCTTCAACTACCCTTTTGAGGGTCCAATGGTCCTCTATACTGTGTCACACTGCTCTAGAGTGGTATTCACATCTAGCATCAGCTCGGTGCGAGGGGGACTCGGGGTTCAGCCATTTCGAAGCCACTAGTTGCAATAGATCTAGCCTGATTAGCTTTTGGAACAAGCTTGAATACGGTTCACCAATAGGGGTGAACTGATTCTTTCTGAAAGGCTCTCCTGGGCGAGTATTGTATCGGAGATCATTTGGTTGGGGATTATATGGAGCTGGGTAAGAATGTGCATTTCTGGGAGGTGGAGCTCGGTTTTGTGTATAATGTTGTGGCCGCGTGTAAGGTTGCGCGTTCATCACTGCATACCAACAAAACCAACCACTTGAACAGGACCTGACTAATTTGCTCACACCAAAACCTCGTTAGTTTTGAGACATTTAACACATAGGAAATCGCACGTTGGGGATGCAATGCACCTAATAGTTAAACATTTCTACCATGTATTTGAACGGTTGCATGTTTCATCCCGGCCTTAACTAACCCTTTAAGTATGTACCTCTTTTCTTTTATTTCTACCTCTATTTAATCACTCTTGATTTTTTTCGTCTCTGTCGCCTTTTTTTTGGCATTCTCCTTTTTTTTTGGTCACTCTTTTATTTTTTGCCACTCTCTTTTTTTCTCTTTTTTTTTTAGTTTATTTTTTCCTCAGTTAAATCTATGGTTATGATCGAATCCTATGGGGATTGCCTACGTATCATGACGCCGCATAAATCAGATCATTACTTAGTTAAAAAAATCAGGAATAAAGTACACAAACTAACTTTCGTTTTTTACTCATATACAAATAACTCCACAAAAGCTCCTAACAAGGAAAATAATTTTGAATTTTTTTTTCTTTTTGGTTGAAAGAAAGGATTCAAAAGAAGAAAGAATTTTTTTTTAGATTTCAATTATTTTATTGAATTGTTGAAAGTGAGACTTCTAAAGAAGAGCGATTTTTTTTTTTTGAAATTCGATTTTTTTTTCATTTTTCAAATTTCTTTTTTTCTTTTCCATTTTTTTTTTGGAATTTTTTGAAATAAACACTTCTAAAGAAGAAATAAAATATTTTTGAATTTCGAATTTTGTTTTTCAATTTTTGAAAGAAAAACTTGTGAAGCCGAAAAAAAATATTTTGGAACTCAACAATTTTTTTTGGAATTTTCGATTTTTTTTCTTTTTCATTTATTTATTTTTTGTGATTTTTGAAGGAAAAAAAATCTGATTTTGATTTTTTTTGTGGAAGAAAGACTTATAAAATAAAAAAGAAGAAAATATTTTTGAATTTTATTTTTGATTTTTTTTTAAATTGGGTCTCTAAAAATTTATTTTCTAAAGAAGAAAGTAAAGGGAAATATATTTGAATTTTTTTTTCTTTGAAAATTGGGGGCCGGAACCGATGAGGTTTGCCTACGTATCTCATATCCGATGAGAATCAAACTCGCATAGTTCGGTGAAACTGAGTACTTTTCTCTTTTGATTTTTATTGAAAATTAATCTTTACACCTCGCGCCAAACTATTAAATTTTTTTTTAAAAAAAAAGGTTATTTGCGCTAAACTATGAGAAAGACTCCTTTATTTTCTTTTTTCTTTTTTTTAATGATTCCACCGCGCAAATTTTCTAAAGCCGGTTGACAATGCAAGTAAGCCTTCCAAATGATGTATCAAGTAGCACATACGTGAACATGATGGTCTCAAATAGGATACTTGTCTTATATGGACCCGACCCCTGTGCCGAGTTTCGCTAAGTCAAATGCATGTGATGCACATAGAGTGAACCTACTAGGGAAATCCGGTATGAGGTTTGTTCTTCTAGGATTAAATCCTGGTGGAGAAGGTATCTAGACTGGCTTACTCGAGCGAACAACTCGAGCCGAGGAGAGTCAATGTACCGGTAGCATTGCTTTCCGGCTTAACTGGTGGTGCTCCGCGCCTAAAGTATGTGTGACTAAAATCCTTCACCGGGTGACAAGCACCTCGGCTATCTCAAAGAAAGCGGGCTATGTCAAGCAAATGCCCAATTTTTAATTTCAACAAGACTCAGAGGGGGTGCGTGAGAAGCCAGTTTATATGTACAGTTCAACAATATCGAAGCAGTAAAAAGCGAACAGGCAGCATATTAGGCACAGATAAATCACAATATATACAAAATTAATAAAGCCAACATTTATAAGCTCGAATTCTTAAAAGGTCCCCAGCAGAGTCGCCAGAGCTGTCACACCCCTTTTCTACCCCTCCAAAAGATAATGGGTGTTATGGATTGTGGGTTAAAGAGTTTTTTCCAATTAAAGTGACAAATTTGAAATAGGGATTATTTTGTTATTCAGAGTCGCCACTTGGAATTGATTTTTGGGTGTTCCAAGTCACCTTTTATTTGATCCCTATTCAAAGGAAAGTTTGACTCTTTTATTATTGATCTGCGAAAACAAAGTCCGGGTAAGGAATTCTGTTGACCGGGGAGAAGGTGTAAGGCATTCTCCGAGTCCCGTGGTTCTAGCACGATCACTTTATTGACTATATTTGGCTTATACTATTTTTTGGATAACTTGTGTTTTATTGGTTCTCATCTTTTACCTATGTCCGCTTTATTGCTTGATTAAAATTATGAAAAAAAAGTTATCTTGAAAAAGGTTACGCGTTCTAATATTTATTTTATTACATATCACAATTATGCCCCGGAGACCATACACATAACCATGATATTTAATTATTTAAAGCGCACCTAAATAAACTAGCGCACTTGAAGTATTTTCCTAAACTAATTTAAGATTATTGTAAGACCAAAAGTTATGGAATTGTTTGTGGAAAAAATGTATGATTTTAGATATTTGAATAAATAAATTATCATATACCAATACCCTACATCCCAACAATTGAAGCCTAAACTTATTAGTGTCCAAATCTTCCAAACTTTTAGCAAGTTTAAATACTATATTTTCAGAAACATGATTAAACATATAACATTTAAAGATTGATTTACATTATTATTTATAAAGTTTAAAGATAAATAAATAAAATCACATAAAATAAGATAAAAAAAAAGAGGGAAGAATAAACCTTTTAATGCAAGATTTTCAATTAAATGAGTCTCCAAGAATATGTACAATAACTCAGACGAATGCCGAACAAGCATAAACAAAGATGATCATCAAAGCCGGTGAACAGAGCTCCAACGGAATCCTCGACCTCGACTATTAACACCACTCTTTGGCGTGTAAAAGGGGATGTTTTGAAGTATTTTTTGTTGGGTTTTGGGGTGTTGAATTGCTGGAAATTTTCGAAAGAAAGAGGAATAAAGAATAACACGAGTAGAAATTGTCGTAGCGTAGAAGAAGAAAAAAATTTGTTTCTCTCAATTCTCCCCTCTCTTTTCTCTCCTTTTTTCTTTTCTTCTTAGATTTTCTTTTCTATTTACAACAAAATTTTCGAAATTTTTCAGATTTTCTTTTTTAAAAAAAATATTTTATTATTTTTTAATTAAAAAAAATCCCACTTACAATTTGCTTTTCTTTCTTATAAAAAGAAATCCCACATTTATTTACTTTTATTTTTTAAATTCCAACTTTAATTACTTTTATCTTATTTAAAATCTCACTTTTTTTTATTTTTAAAAGAGGATTCCATTTATTTTACTTTTCTTAAAAAAGCAATCCACTTTCTTTTGCTTTTCTTATAAAAATTCTACTTTCTTTTACTTTAATTTTTTTTTAATTTTCAGCTACCTTTATATTTATTTTTTAATTCCAACTTTCTTTACTTTTTATTTTTTTAAAATTTCACAAAACTTTACTTTTAATTTTTCACTTTCTTTTACTTTTTAAAAGAGAATTCCACCCACTTTTACTTTTATTTTTTTTATTCCATACTTCCATTTTTATTATTTTTTATATCTCATCCGAAAATTTAAAAAAAAATAATATTTTTCGGATTTTTTTATTATTTTAAAATAAAAAATAAAATAATAGTAATAATTCACCTTTTTAAATTTTGTATTTTTACCCTATAATAAAAAGTGTAACAAAGCTAAAAATTGTAGGTTAAAACTCCTAAAATATTTACATAGAAGAAGTGACAAAAAATTAAATATTGTCAAAAATTAGGTGCTCACACAAAATACCTTCAAAATTGCATATATAAGCATGTCCAAGGGTTTTATCATTTTTTCTATAATTTTAAGATTTTAAAATTAATTTATTTTCTCCCTTTTTATCCATAAAATCCCCAATAATTATTTCCAAAATTATTATTTTGATGATTCATCTATTGGATTTCTATATTAATGCCAAAATATGACTAAGGTAATTTTTACATATTTTTATAATTACATTTAGTATTTTTTAAGCTAAATTGCACATAATCGCAATATTAGCCCTTTAAGGTTTAATTGTGTTTTATATGCATAAAAATTGGATACTGTATTTTTAAATTGCCAACTATGTATTGTAAATTATTTTAGCATTTTAAATTTTTTTAAAAATTATTTACTCTTTTTATAAATTAAATCGGGAAAAACTAGCTATTTAAATCATAGCCAAATTGGCTTTCAATTATAGCCAAATCAGGACCCCAATCCCCAACCCAATTTTACAATCAATACCCGACCCATAACCTTTTAACCCATACCCAAACCCAGAACCCCACTTCTTACCATTTTAACCTGAACGACCCCCTAACCTAATTCATTCCTACCAAACAGCCGCCTTAGAATCCCCAAATCCTCTCCATCTCTCTCAGACCTAGTCCTAACCCTAGCCGCCGCCACCCAAAACTAGCCCTAATCCCTTCGATCCTCGCTCGATCTATGGATTCCCATGGTTGTTTGAGACATATACTTGTCTCCTACATCTCCTAGTTGCTTGTTTTTGTGATTTCATGGAGGGATCTCGAAGTGATCTAGTCCAGATCTTGCTCAAAACCCTCCAAGAGCCTATCCATGATCTTTCATGCCATTTTCCGGCCATCCATGGTTGTTCGAGTCAGATCCATGATTTTTCCAGCTAAAACCGGCAACGTTCTAAGATTTTCTCATCTTCTCTAGGTTCTATGAAACCCTAACTCTTGAGATTTTTCACTTTTCTTTAGATCTGTCTTAGATCTAGGTATATCCATGAGTTTTTAACCGATTTTTTTTATCTCTACTTTTTTTTTTGAAACCCTAGTTTGCTACTGCTCGATTCTTAAAGATCTGAGATGATTCAAGTATTATTAAGCATTTTCCTCTAAAAATCTCCGGTTTTAACTAACTATTTCGATTTTAATAATTCTTTTTCTAAAACCAGGGTTTCTCAGAGTTCTTTTACGCATGTTATGACTGATTTCGTTATCATTAAACCCTTTCCCTTGTTTGTTTTGATCAATTTTGTGCTCTTACTGCTTTTAACTTGACTCAGTTAAAAAGCCTTTTTTAAGATTTTCTTTACTTTGTTTCTATAATTTTCCTTACTTTGCTTCTTTGAGTGTTAGCATGCTTTTTTTTACTTTGTGTCTGTGTGTTAGCCTGCTTACTTGAGTCCTGTGATTATTTTGCTTCGAATATATTTTCCTGAATCCCTAGCCTACTTATGTCACTTTTGTATGACTATGCTCACTTTGTTTGTTCATCTTTTGCTTCTTTTTGTGACTATGCTTCAAATATGTTTTTCTTGCTACATCTGTGGACCTTCTCTATTTATATGTTCAAAGTATAGACTCATGACTCCCTTTTGATCAAGTCTGGTTTCCTTAATCGATGGTGATTGAAAATTTTCTTTCACAAACTCTAAAAGCTTTGCCCCATTTGTTAAGCTGACTGATTTCCTTACCCTATTTTGCTATGATACTTATTTTTCTACTAGGTTGTGTCCTTAATCAGGGCTTTATGAATTTGGTCCTACTCTATACTACTGAATCTCGACTCCTACCTTTCTACTTAATTTGATTAGTTGCTTACCTTAATTAATTCTCCTTGCCTTGTCTGCATCGCTACTGATTGTCTCCTTAGTTTGAAAACTTTCTGAACCTAGCCTTAATTGGTTGTTCTATACTAGTACTATTTTTGAAATCTTTCCTTATCTATTATACTCCAGCCATGTATGATTTCTTTCCTTATTTGTCACCTGCTCTTTATCATTCCCACTGACTCCCTTAATCAAAGGGAGATTCAAACCAATTCTTTATACTGAGTTCTATAATTACTGAGGAATTGATTCTTGCCTTATTTTAACCAGTTTTCAAACTACTATATAAATGACTCTCTTCTACAGTCTTAACACACGAACAATTAGTTCATAAAAAAAATACACACACACACACATAAAAACTCTCTCTTCTCTCTCTCTGTTACTTGTGCTAACTGCTTGTCTAGCCGGCTGAAAGCCAAGGCTAGACTGTGGAACTCTGCTTGCTTTACTTTCTGCACTTTGCTTCCTTAACTAGTATGTCCTAGTTTAAGTTAAAGCCTCAACAACAACATGTTTCTATTCCTGTTTCGGTTTCTTTTATTAATGGCCTGCTTTTACTTGTGGTTTTTGTTGTGAAGTTTGTATCCAAACATGCTGATATGATCCCCCCTCCCCTTTAAATTCATGTGACTTAAGCATGCCTGGATGAATGTATTCTATGCTCTTACCATCTTGTGAATCCCAAATCCCCTATCCCTCCTCTATGTATTCATGACTGGTTTGTGATTATGCCAGTGTCAAACCATCTCTGAGCATGTCCCTAGTAGTCCTAATACTCCTATTGGGGTCAGGTGTCTGTAGTCAATATATATGTATCCCCAAACCCTTTTTACCCCATGTATGATTACTGAATTCGTTCACTTGCTATGTGTGATCTTACCCTGAAGTGTTTGAACCTTGTCTTACTAATACAACTTCTTTCAACCATCTCTGTTACTAATTGCTTTCAAAATGAACCTTTCAGTCCAGTTTTTAAACAAAACTCCTTTCAAACATGTGTCCTGCACTTTCACTATACTCTTAGACCACTAGGTTCTGCCCCTTTTGTGTGAGACTTGCATTGGGACCCTTGAGCTCCCTTTGAACTTGGACACATAAAAGATGGCCTTTCCATACTGTACTTACTCTGTCTTGGATATGAAATCTGGGTGTGAGGACTGTCTGGGATCCCTTGAGGTCCTTAGGGAACTCTGACATACTCAGATAGGAGAAGTATATGGAACAATCTTGGCACTTGAGATGATTTATTACATAACTCAGGGAGGAAGTCCTAATCAGGCTCCCTATGGTGTAACTTCTTATTTTTCATTTCTACTTATGTATTTCATTTCAATGTTGGTCTGTAATAATCTATTGTAAACAAGTATTGGGGTGGCTAGTGAAAAGGGATGGGGTAATGCTATAGTTATTAAGGGTAGAAAACATATTATTAGGTTTATATTTCTAATTGCGCAATAGAAACCATGCTTAGGATTCATACATGCATTAGAAATTCTGCAATCATTTAGAAATCCTGCTCTTAGGAAATTCTGCAATCATGTTGTGCATTTAGAAATCCTGCTTTTGGAATCCTGTATATAAATCGTTAGATACCATGATTAGGTTCTCGTTCATACTCACTCAGCTACGTTTAGTTAAACTACTGATGTATGAAAAGGAGTATCAATGGTCTCATCCTGCTTTAAACAAACCGGTAATAATCCCTGCATATCTTTGCAATATTTAGAACAACGTGTTTTAGGTAAAAATATTCTCCAAACTGTTTAATAATTCTGAATAACTGCTGCATATTACTCTACGCCTAGACAAGCCTTAGGCAATCACTTAAATAAAACCAGAACTGTCTCTGTGATTAGTGTTTAACTATCAACTGTTAAAATCAGTAGGCAAACCTTATTCGGACTTCTTATCTGAGTCATGTGATAAATCTATTTCTGTTGTTGTCACTTAGATACCATGCTTTAGGATCCTGAGTTAAAATGTGGACCTTATCTGTGTATGAGCCGTGATGTCTATGTGCATTACTTGTGGAAGTATATCTGAGCCTTCTATCTGCATTCTCTGTGTTTTCCCCTCTAAATGTAGTCCTATGTGTTCTTATTTGCCGCCTAGCATTTTTCCTTTAAACCTAAGGGTCTGCCTAGAACGTCCCTCATAGTATAGAAGTCCTAAATTCCTCCGGGACTGATAGGAAGGGACGGGTAATAACATGCAATAGGGGTCGAGACCAACTCACGCTTTAATTACCTTCACGGGACGGGAAAGGGTAGATATGGATATGATGACTGGTGCATTAATGCCATGTGTATCCCCTCCTTGAGGAGTGTCATACCGGGTATTGCATTGATGCGATCCATATTATAAACAAACCTAGTGCCCTCTCCCCCTTTTATGCTTAGATTGTAATTCTTTTCAAAAAGTTTTGCTTTTCATTAATTGTTTCTCAAACACCTGTGTATCAAAACTTAAATACCCTATTATGTGAGCCCTACTTGTCTCTTTGCTAATTGTACAAATTCACAAAAAATTATTTGGCTGGGAACCATACTCGTGGATCCTAAGGGGTGACTAACACCTTCCCCTTAGGATAATTTCAAGCCCTTACCTTGTCTTTGGTTATCAAACGTAGTTATAAATGAACCCCCATAGGTGTCCTAACGCACCTTAAATCGTTAGGTGGCGACTCTTCAAAAATGCAAACCCCTTTCCCAAAAGGAATGAGTTGTCTCATACCAAAATGTCACAAATCCGATTTCCGCGGAGGGAAAAGGGGGCACGACGGGAGTCACTGTATCATATTATGTTGCGTTGTTGGTAACATAATGGTTTAAACAAAAGAATTATTAACATGCTTTATTCTATGTGCCTCTTAAGATAGAACTCGTTATATCACTCGGTGCCTTATTATTCTAAATGGTTATCGCGCTTTTTCTATAATTGGGTTCTCAAATTATACTCATCACCCAGTTATATATTTACCTTACTTAAAATTGTTATCATGTTTTCTTTAACAAAATTCTATATTTAATTTATTAATTTAACATATGTTTTGCCATTTTTAAAAATGATACTTTTACTCAATTTTATTAAACAAAACCCATCTTATCATCTGTTTCGTACAAATTATATATTATTTTACTTTACTTGATTTCTAAAATAAACTCATTTTTTCATTTGACATCGTACCTTATTCAAAACTGTTATTAAACTTTATGGTGTCCAAATATATCTTTTGTTCATCTAAATTAATATTTATCATGGTTGCAAAGTACATGGTAGCACGTGGGCTATACCGTATGAAGGTGAACCATAGTATGTCTGTGATTTCGTATCTTCGGTCACTTAACCGCATCCGCAGTGCCGCTTTTACGGCTCAACATGCGCACCTACACTTCCGCTTTTGCGGACAATCCACTGCACCTGTAGTCCCTGCTCGTCCAACCCAAATCTACTTATGTGCTCCCTTATCCGCATATACATACCCAACCTTCCCCAGCCAATCACCGCATCTGCAGCTAGCTAGCACTTATGTGGCCCAACCATCGTAGGCGCGGAAGCACCAGAATTTAGCAAACTTCAGTAATGCAACCAAGTCTCAAAATGGTTCGAAATTAATTTGAAACATACGTGAGGCCCCCGGGACCTCGTCCAATCACACCAATCAATCCCAAAATATAACATGAACTCATTTGGTGCCTCAAACCATATAAAACAACATCGAAACTACGAATCACCCCTCAATTCAAGCCTAATGAACTAATAAACTTTCAACATCTAAAATTCATGCCGAACCATATCAATTCAATTCAGGGTGACCTCAAATTTTGCATGCAAGTCCCAAATGACAAAAACATACCAATAACAACTCCTGAAACCATAATTCAAACCCCGTATCAATAAATTTAACCCTCGTTCAAACTCATCAACCTTCCAAACCTTAAATTTTCAACTTTCGCCAATTCAATCAAAAACAATCTAGGAACCTCCAAATCTAAATCCGGACATACGCCTAAGTCCAAAATCACCATACGAAACTATTAAAACCCTTAAAACACGACTCCAGAGTCATCTACACAAAAGCCAAACTCTGGTCAACTCTAACAACTTAAGCTTCCAACCGATGGACTAAGTGTCCCAAATCAATTCAAAATTCTCTCGAAATCGGACCTACCAATCCTGCAAGTCAAAAAATTACAAATACACATAAGTAAAGCATCAAATGGAAGAAATGGGCTAAAATATTTAAAATAACCGACCGGATCGTTACAATATAGAACTGGACAGGAAGGATATTTGGACTGTCTTGCCATGGGACAAACATTACAAGGAGTAGAATAATTTAAACAATAAAGGGATTGAAATGATAGAAATTTTCTTCATATTACTCAAAGGCATGTGGCCTAGTCTATAGTGCCATAGTTTTTTTTTGTTTTGTTTTTTTTACATTGGAATCAGCAAGACTAAAACAAGAATTCAAAACATGAAAGAAATTGATTTCTACCTAGATACAAAAGTAGTACTAGACATAGATAAACTCTTAGAAGTTGCAGTTAACAGTCTTGACCTATGTAACTAGAGGCCTCCTTTATCCTTAATAATCTTTAGAGAGGGCTCTTCAGTGAAGGGCCTTGCAGTAGAAAATAAGAAGAATGAAAAGGATATAATATTAATGTTGTTTGCACAATTTTTATATAGTTAACATATTAAACTTGAAATAGGGAACATATAAAATATTGTGCAATACTTGATTAGGCAATAGGGAAACTGAACCTGCATAAGTAACTCTTACTCTATAAGAGGCAGATTAACCATAAGCAGTTTAGGAAGTGGTTTGACATTTGTAAATAATTATTTATTAAAAGTCATATGTTCAGTAGCTCTACTGTCTAGTATACATGACTAACTATCAATATGAACAAAACATGCAAGGGAATTATCGAAATTGACTATACTAGCATAACTTCTGTTAACAGAAGCATCAGAGGTGCCTGCACTTGTTGTCTCGTGTTGATTTGCTATAGAAGCTGAAGTAGTTGTGTCACATTCTCTTGAGTAAGTGACTGAAACCCAGTAGTACTGTCATTTCCTTATTCTCCTTCTACATTAGAGTTAAAACTGTATTTGCTTATATTCCTCCGTGGAGTATTTTCTGTTTTCTGAACTTAAAGTTACCTGAAAATCCATGAATCATGTAGCATTAATCAATGCAACATCTTTGCTTCTTAAAATAACCACATATAGTAGTGTTTTTTTCTTTTGCTTCATAAACTCCTTTCTGCCCATTCTTGTCAGTAATGGTAGGCTAGGAACTCATATTTATAGTTATACTTCACACCCTAGTTGATGCACTTTAATTATTTGAGCCTAATTGCTAGTACTTTATGCTTATTATGCGTCATGACCCAAAACCACCAGTTGGGCGTGATGGCACCTAACGCACTTGCTAGGCAAGTCGAACATAACAAAGACAAATCATGTCAACAAATAGCAAAGAAATAGTACAAGTCTGATGCCATAAACATGAATAACTACATAAAAATAAAATAACTCCCCAGAACTAGTAATATAGTGTCATGAGCTTTAATCAAAAGTACAAGTTTGGAATACAAAATAATGATACTATCTGAAAGGAAATAACAATACAGAAAGAAAAGAGACGCCAAGACTGTGCTTGGGATGCAGCCTTACCTCGTCTCTCCAAAATGCTCACAGCTAGCCACAACCCAGTTTGACACCTGGATTTACACAATTAAGTGCAGAGTCTAGTATGAGTACATGTACTCAAAAATTATCATAACTAACCTCGGTGAGGTAATGGAAGCAAGAATTATAAATGATACTCGTTAATCACCTATGTAATTCATAAATTCAATAAGTACAGAATAATAATATGATCAAGTCATGAATCACAGAAAGAACCTTCTTGGTGTACACAATTACTTAACATACTCTGTTCGGTCAAAATTCAGCATATAAAGAAGATATGTGAGTAAAACAAATAACAGTCAAGGAATTGCAAGTAAAGGAATGTAATAACTGATTCAAACACTGGACAGATTTTTCTCAAAATTTCTATAATAGTACCCAAACCACTTATCAGTTTTTCTCAATCCGTGTATACACTATCAAGAAGGCACATGAGAGGGTGACCCTAGGTGGATGGATCCATATCCACATGCTATACACCGTAATCATGTGCAATAATCATAATCCGTCTGGCATGATCACAAGCTCATTATCACGGATCTGCCCTGCATGGTCACAAGCACAATATCACAATCCGCCCGACGTGGTCATGGGCTACTAGTCCAATCCATTTCACACGTAAAGCATATATCCAAGAATATAAGAATGCATGTACATGATCAAAGAACATCAAATTCTATACTCATGGACTGTTATAAGTGACATGCTAAAGTGTATGCTTGTGCAAGTGTAATATCATAGCTCAAATCAGGTGAATACATCACAATTAAGCAACTATCATGTCTAGTCAGGAAATTAAACTCTATGAACCTCAAAAATGGCTCAAATAGCTCATCACAGTATGAAGATTAGCCTAAATTCAAGGCATATCATTGCCAAAACACTGCCCCAAGCATGAAAAATACCTCGGTGTACGCACATGGGCTTAACCTCACACATGTGCGCCACCTATAACACATAGCTATCATAAATAACTCAGGCAACTAGTGCCTCAACCAATTTTAGGTAAGATACTTACCTCAAACAAACCAAATCAATTAGGTGAATACATCACAACATAACTTAATATCATCAATAAAAGTCATAGAAATGGTTCTGAATGATAAACTTAAGATCTTTAAACAAAATAAAAAAGTCAACCTAGGTTCGCATTCCGAAGCTGACCAGAATCACAAATTTCGAACACTAATTTCCGATACGAGTCTAAATATATGTGTTCCATCCAATTCTAACCTCAAATCGACTCTCAAATCACCAAATCTCACTCTCCAAAATCATAGTCCAAAAATCTCTCAAATCCCACCTTAAATTCATAAAAAATAGGTGTAATAATTTATGAATAATCAATATCTAACACCTAAATCAAGAAATAATCACTTACCCTTTCTAGAAAATCCCATCAAAAAGCGCCTCCAACCGAACTCCACAACTCCAAAAATGAGAAAAAGACGAAACCGTCAATATTAAATTATGTCCAGCAAAACCACATATGCGGTCCATATAGTCGCACATATGATGCCATATCTGCAAAAATACCATAGCAGATGCAGACATAACTAATCCCTCAACCATCTGGTTATGTGGATCCCTAATTGCACCTGCGAGTCCGCTTCTGCGGACTCTTACCACAGTGTGTCTATGCTCCTCCATCTACATCTGCGAACCCAGCCTCAGCTAGGCCAAGTCTGCATATGGGGTCATCCAGCCACTTTTGTGGCCTCTCGCTTGTGTCCAATCCTTTGCAGGGGCGAAAGCATCAAAACTCACAAAGTTCAGAAATTTCCTCTAAGTCCACAAATGATCCAAACTCAATCTGAAACACACTCGAGGCCCTCGGGACCCCATCCAATCACACCAACCAATCCTAAATCATAACACAAACTTACTCGAAGCCTCAAATCATATAGTATAACATCAAAATTATAAATCACACTACAATTCAAGACTAATGAACTCTCAACTTCCAAAACTCATGTCGAAACATATCAATTCAACTCTGAATGACCTCAAAATTTTCATGTAAGTCTCAAATGACACAACAAACCTATTCAAACTCCTAGCACCAAAATCCAAACCCGATATCTACAAAGTCAACTCTCGGTCAAGTCCATTAACCTTCCAAACCTTCAACTTTCCACTTTTGCCTTAAAGCACCAAACCAACCTACAGACCTCTAAATCCACAACCAGACATACGCCCAACTCCAGAATTACCATACAGAGCTATTGAAACCATCAACACTCCATTCTGGAATCATCTACAAAAAAGTAAAACTCCGGCCAACTCTTATAACTTAAGTTTCTAACTTTGGGACTAAGTATCCTAATTTACTCCTCAACCTCTCCGAATCCAAACCAACCATCTAGTTAAGTCACGTAACTACAAATGCACATATGTAAATCATCAAATACAGGAAACGGGGCTAAAATACTCAAAACAACCGACTGGTCATCATAGTAGGATGTGATCTCGAGTTGAAAAGCAAGTTTGGAGCTAAAATAAATGATTTGGAGATTTGAAGTTTGAGTAGAATCCTAAGGAAATAAGCCAGGATTGTGTTCAAGGTTCGAGGAACAAGCACAAATGTTAAAGATTTAGAAAATCCCTACTCTGAGAAAATTACACTACCACATCATGTCGCACTAGTGCAAACTCTCTACAGAGTGAAAAAGTCATCTCTCTGAAAAATCCCACATGTGTAGCGCATGTGGTGGCACATGGTGCACCGCGCTTGTGTACTTTTGCTATCCGTTTTGCACTTCGACTTGGAAAGGGTTATTTGATCCGTAGCCATTCTTACATGGTATAAATACACCAAATATATGATTTTTGGATGACTTTTGACCTTGGAAAATTTTGGAGAGAATTGGAGGCTTCAAGACACAAGATTTTATCATCTTTTCACCAATTTCATACAGGAGTTTGGATTGTAACATTGGATTGATGTTTTCTTACTCTTTAACTGTATTTGTGATGACTTCCTCCACGATTATGGAGTAGTTTACCTTAGAGTTTGACATGATTTATTGACTTGATTGTTATCTATGGATTTATTTGATTGTTTGAATTTGTTGGAGGAGCTTTAACTCTAGTTGTGATTTTATTCATTATCGTGTTTAATTGAAAGAAAAGTATAATATTGAATATTGTTGGAATGCGTGTCTTATTTTATTTTGTTGCTTCTTGAAAGTAATCGAAATAGCTTTGTGATCTATTGTTTTAATTAAGATTGAGAAATATTCGCGAGAAGTTTCTTTTAGATTATCCCTACCAATAGATTCTTACAAGTTTCACCATACTTCATATTAGCTTATTTGAACGGTTTAGGTTTAATCGAGAGAGGAACCTGCATAAAAATAATAGGATAATAACCTATTAAATTCGAGAGAATCAATAAAATATTAAGAGTGAAATTTAACAGTATCAATTCCAAGATAATAATTTTACACCTATCATGTCATGACCCCTATTCTCACATTGATAACAAACCAACTCTGCTAACTTCCTCTTCTTCACGATCAATTGTTATTTGCTTTACTTTAGTAGTACTTGTATTTCATAATCATTCCAAATAAAATTGTTGATCATCCTAAATAGCATTTAAGCTAGAAATTACTAGAGCATTATTTAATCCAATCCTTGTGGAGACGATAATTTTACTATACTATCTTTGGCTAGTATTGTCACAAAAGATAGGGATACAACCTACATCAATTCCAAAGTCCATTATTTGATGTTTAATCCACAAAAATTGAGCACAACATAAAGCAGCAGCCACATACTCAACTTCAGCAGTAGATAAAGCCACAAAATTTTGCTTTTTGGTGGGCTAAGACACAAGACATGAGCCAAGAATTGTACCATAACTGAAGTACCCTTTCTATCCGCAAGAAAACCTACATAATCAGCAACAACATATCCCACTTAATCAAATTACTACCTTTTGGATACCATATGCAAAGATCGATTGTGCCTTTAAAGTGTCTTAAGATCCTCTTGACTACCTTCAAGTGAGACTTCTTTGGTTTTGCCTGAAATCTAGCACAAATGTCAAGAATAAGGTATTTTCAATTTTACCTCTCTTGTAGCCATGCTCAAGAAAGAATTTGGAATATCTTTCATACCATGCTCTTGGAGCCTTTTTGAGCCCATAAAGTGCCTTGTCAAGCTTGTAAACATGCTCAGGACATTCCTTGTTATCAAAGCCAGGAGGTTGCTTGACAACCGCTTCTTCCTTTAGATATCTATTGAGGAAAGCACTCTTGACGACCATATGATGGAAAGTGAATTCCATGTAAGCAGCAAAGTCTATAAGGAGTCTAATTGCTTCCAATATCGCAACTGGAGCAAAAGTCTCATCATAGTCTATGCCTTCCTCTTGACTATATCCTTGAACTACTAATCGCTCCTTGTTGAGTTCTCTTAAATTGGTTGAGTTCATCTTGCATTGCATTCACCCAATCTATATCCTCGAAATCCTCAGAAATATTTTAGGTTCATTATAAGATAAAAAACATCAAAAGCACAGAGAGTCTTTAAAGAAGATCTGGTTTTGATTCCAGATGTTGGATAAGTGATTCTGTTCCCAATGGGATGAGAACTTTGACACTTGTAAGGCTTCAACACTAAATGGTTTTCTCTAGATGTTCCTTTAGTGATTTATTGTTGAGGAACAAGTTCAAGGACAGGTTCCCTCGAGGTTTGAGGATCATTTCCTCTTTGGTCAGTTCCCCGATCAGGTTTCCTTGGGTGGAAGGACCTGTTCCATCATCTATTCTTTCTCGTGATTCAGCTTCAGATTGGACTATTGTTTCAGCATTTGAATTTCTTGTCAGCCCAATCTCTTCATTATCTTGTTCCTGCCTCTCAAAAAGAATGTTAGTTTTATCAAAAACAATATGTACACTTTCTTCTACACACATAGTGCTTTCGTTATATATCTTATAAGCTTTACTATGTGAAGAATATTCCAAGAATACTCCCATATCACTTACCAGATCAAACTTTCCTAGGGAGTCTTTTCCATTATTGTACACAAAGCACTTGCATCCAAATGCCCTAAGATGGTATATATTATGCTTTGTCTCTTTAAGTAACTCATATGGAGTTTTCTCAACAAGAGATCTAGTCATGCACCTATTTATGATGTAGCATGCAATATTCATAGCTTCTAACTAGAACCCGTGGGGAAGCTTACTAGCAAGTAACATGGTTCTTGTCATTTCTTCCAAGGTTCTATTTTTTCTTTCAACTACTCCATTTTGTTGTGGAGTTATGGGAGCAGAGAAATTATTATTTATGTCATGCTCATCATAAAATTTAGAAAATCTATCATTTTCAAATTCAGTACCATGATCACACCTAATTGATGCTAGTTGATTACCTAGTTGTTTCTGAGTTTTCTAACAAAATAAGTGAACATGTCAAATGCTTCATCTTTAGAAGTTAAAAAATTTGTCCAAGAAAACCTAGAGTAATCATCAACAAGCACCATAACATATCTCTTACCACCTCTGCTCATTATCCTTATTGGTCCACACATATCCATATGGACCAATTCCATCGACCTAGTAGTACTTACCATTTTCTTACTTTTAAAAGAGGATCTTACCTGCTTCCCCTTGCACATGCCTTACAAACTTTATCTTCCTTGAACTTAATGTTAGACATCCCTATCACAAAGTCTTTGGAGATCAGTTTGTTGAATTGACTCAGACTTGCATGTCTAAGTCTCTTATGCCACAGGAGGGGATCACTATCCAACACACTTAAGCAAGTGAGTTTATTATCTTAAAGTTTGGACAAATCCACCACATATATGTTATTTACCCTTTTTCCATGCAAAACTATCTTGTTAGGGGTAAGATTTATCATAAAGCATTTTGTAGAGGTGAAAGCAATCATGTTTCTTTTATCACACAGTTTGTGATGATCCGATAGGTCATTTAGAGTTTTAACCCATAATTCTATGTTTCAAAACCTCAAATAACTCCTTTTAGCCTTCCTCCATTTGCATGCACAGTTCGTGTCTTTTTTTGGGCGGCTTTTACGTGAAAAATTGATTGAAATGTGAATTCATACCTTAAAATTCATTTGAGTTGACTTTGGTTAATGTTTTGAGAAAACAGGCCTGGATCTATATTTTGACAGTCCCGGTGGGTCTGTATCGTGATTTAGGACTTGGGCATTTACCCAAAATCAAATTCGGAGGTCCCTAGATCGAATTATCGTAATTTGACGAAAATTTGAAGTTTAAAAGCTTAAAGAATTCATAAATTTTACTGAAGCTTGACTTTGTTGCTACCGGATCTGGATTTTTTTCCAAAACTTGGTATATTTTCATTACTGTGTTCATGACTTGTCTGCAAATTTTGATGTAAAACGAAGTTGATTTGACGTGATTCGGACGTCCGGTTGTTAAAATGAAAGTTCTTAAGTTTTATTGAAAATTTCATTTGTTTTGGTGTCCGATTCATATTTCTAGGTGTTATTTTGGTGTTTTAATCGTGCGAGCGAGTTCATATAATATTTTTGGGCTTGTGTCCATATGTGGTTTGGAGCCCCGTTGGCTCAGGTGAGTTTCTGATAGGCTTCGGAGTGATTTCGGACTTAGAAAATAGTTGATGAAACATCTGATCTAGTGCAGGTCTCTGACCTTGCAATTACCAGTGTTCGCAATTGCAAAGAACCAAATTCCTATCATGATCGCAACTGCGAAGAAAATTTTTGCATTTGCGAAGAGGGGGTGGGTTAGCTGAGATCGCATTTGCGATAAAAAAGGGTCGCATTTGCAAACAATCATCGCAAATGCGATGATAGTAGAGGTATGGGTTATTTCGTATTCGCGAAGAAAATATCGCATTTTCAGGGTTCACAATTGCGAATCCCATGTCGCAATTGCGACATCTGCGCCTGGTCAAAAGCTGAGTGAGACGGGATTTTAGCCCATTCTTTCAAATTCTCAACCCTAATAACCTTAGAAGCTATTTTCCCAAGAGCTTTTCTTCCTCAATTCATTGGTAAGTGATTCTAACCTTCTTCCTTTGAATTACTTACTACATTTTATAAGATTTCAACCTTAAATCTAGGATTTTAATGGAGAAATTGGGGATTTGGTAAGAATTAGGGATTTTCTTAAAATCGGAATTTAGACATCGAATTGAGGTCGAATTTCAAAAAAAATTACATAATCGGGCTCGGGGGTAAATGGGTAATCGGGTTTTGATCCGAATTTTGGGTTTTGACCAAGCGGGCCCAGGGTTGACTTTTGTTGACATTTTTAATAATGATGTAAATTGAACCTCTTTCATTCGTGGGTTGTTTCTAAGGTTTATTTTGAATCGTTTGGTTAATAATTTGCTAGATTTGTTAGGTTTGGAGGCCTATTCGAAATGCAAAGCCGTGGTTGAACTTTGAGTTGATTACGGAGCCAGGTAAGTGTCACAGTTAACCTTGACTTGAGGGATTATGACTTGTTTGCCTAGTTGCTACGTGTTTAAATGTATGGGCAAAACGTATATATGAGGTTACAAATACTTATGCGTTGTTGTTGGATTAAAGCATGCAGACGGGACTTGTTGCTTGTAATTTATTGCCTTCTTTACTTATGATATCCATGCTTAGATTAGTTACTCATTTTTTTATCGTTCTTTCCGCATTCATGAATTAAGTGGTGATGGTTGAGTATTCCTTTGAAATTGAGGATTGGTATCTTGGAACCATTATTGAGATAAGGTTTATTCTTTCTTATTCTTTTATTCATTACTACATGGTAAGGGAGAGTGTTAAAGCACGAAGGGTGATGTTGTGTCGTTTATTGCTTCATTTACTGATTAATACATGGTGAAGAAGAGAGTTAAAGCATGAAGGGTAACGTCGTGCCGTATTTATCGTTTCATGGAGAGATTGAGAGTAAAAGCTCAAAAGGTGATGTCGTACCATTATTATTATTTCATGGTGAGGTTGAGAGTAAAGGCAGAATGGGTGATGTCGTGCCATCTTTATTCATTATGTTTATCCGTTTTTATTGGTTGATAGTTTATTTGACTGTGTCGTGTTGTCATTCCTGTTGTAGTTACCGTATCTTGTACCCCCTTTCGCATGTCCCCTCTCAATCGTACATATTTAATCTCTATTTGTTGTTATGTTGCACGTATATCTTTATTTGTACAGGTTAAATTACGTGAGTGTCCTGTCATAGCCTTGTCACTACCTCGTTGGGGTTAGGCTCGACACTTATGGAAAATATTGGGTAGGTTGTACTCATACTACACTCAGTAATTCTTGTGCAGATTTTGCTATTGGTCCCAACTGTACGTGGGGTGCATCAACTCAGATTAGCACATTTACTGTTCATTTCATTCGAAACAGTTGCATTTATTTTAGACTCTATTTGTAGAACCTCTAAAAGCTTGTGTACTTGTGACTCCAAATCCGGGTTATATTTAGATATGCTGGTTATTATGCTACTTCGTACTTCATTTAGGTTTCATTTCAGTTTAAGTGGTTTATTTATTTGAATTGTGTAAAAATTGGTTTAAGAATTACTCTAACGTTGTGTTACCTAGCGAGTGAAATGTTAGGTGCCATCATGGTCCCGAAGGTCGAAATTCCGGGTCGTGACACTATTGTAATACACTTATCGAGTTGTATTTTAGTCCATCTATCAGTTAGACATTCTCAATAGAGTGAGAGTCAAATTTACTTACCTTCCCAATGCCAATGATCTCACCTTTCTTTCCATTTCCAAAGTAGACATTTACCTCTTTTAAGGTCCTCAAGTGAGAGGAACTGGTTCTCGCTTCCTGTTATGTGCTTTGAGAAACCACTATCCATGTACCATATTTGGCTGCTCTCCTTTACTTGGACCTGCAAAAAAGAAATTAGGGGTTAGTCTTAGGAACCCAAACCAGTTTGGGTCCTTTTCTATAGGCAAAAGGATAAATCAAATTCTTTTTAGCCCAGCTTGGTAGCCTATTTTTCCCTAGAATAAATTTTTTGTTCCTTTGACTCGCCTTTTCTTTTGTAATACACTCACTTTTATAGTGACCGGTTACCACAATGAGTGCAAATTTTATTCTCAGGAAGTGTGAGGTACTTGCTTTTGGGATCCCATTTATGTGTAGAGTTCCCAAAGTCAAGTCCCCTTCTATTGCTACTATGATGTTCTTATAGCCGTGAAAGTGTATCAGAGGACATGTTCCATTTACATGTTTTATCTGGCTCATCCTAACCTTAGTCAAGTCCTCCTTCAATACTCTTACCTTTTATTCGTTTTATCCAACTCATCTTTCACCTTACCTAAATTTTCTTCTAGTGTGAGTTGTGTGTTACTAGCTATCTCTTTACTTGTTCCTAGCTTCAATTTTATATTTTCAGATCTAAGTTCTAGTATAGTTGTATCAAGTGCACGAACCTGATTCTTCAACACATCATTTTCAATTTCAATTTTACAAGCCCTAATGTCCGGATGTTTCCACCTTGCATTCAAAATGACACATTCCTTTTACAATTGTTCCTTTTCATTATTCATATCTTCATATTCATCAATTAGCTTTAGCAGTAATTTAGATAGTCTTTGTTTAGAAAACACTTCATCTTATCTTTTAATTGAAAGACACTTACCTCAAATTCTTCATCAGATTCTCCAATAGCCATTAGAGCTCGTTCATCATCATCATCTGAACTCTTATTTGGGCTATCTCCCCAAGTAGCAACCATTGCCTTGGTTGATCCTTTATTGTTGCCTTTCTTCGGATGAACATGTTCCTTCATCTAGTTCCTTCGTTCAGATCTTTCCTTTTTTCATTCAATCTCCCACAAGGGACAATTATTGATTATGTGATCATGCTTTCCACATTTATAGCATCCATTATTTGCCTACTTCTCTGGAGTTTTGGCCTTGTTGTAGCTTCCATTACTTGAAGAACTTTTTCCTCTCCTTAGGTACTTCTTGAAGTCTTTGGTAATCATTGCCATTTCATCATCTTCCAAGTTAGAGCCTTTAGTAATTCTGAGTGCTAGACTCATTTCCTTCTTAGGTACATCCATTTTCATGGTTTTCCTTCTAAGTTCATAAGCCTTGAGGTTTCCAACCAACTCGTCCAAAGTAAGTGTAGCAATATTCTTTGATTCTTGAATGGCAGTGATCTTGCTTTTCCATGTGATTGGTAAAACCCTATTAGTATCTTCTCAACCCTTTCATCTTCAGGAATAATCCTTCCAAGAGACTTTAGTTCATTTTTCAAGGTAGTGAACCTTGTGTACATCTCCTGAACGGTTTCTCCAACTCTCATGGAAAAGTTTTTATATTGAGAAAACAACAGAGTTCCTCTTGACCTTTTCACCTAAGTTGTTCCTTCATGGCCACTAGTAGTGTTTCCCATATTTTTTTGGCAGCAGAGCAGCCTTGTATTCTGTTGTACTCATCTGGACTAAGTCCACACACAAGCCATTTATTGGCTTTGACATTCTTCTCCCACTTCTTCAAATCCTCAGCATTGCAATCAGCTCTTGTCTTTGGAACATCCTCACCTTCATCATTTTTCTTCAATGTTGGCAATGGTCCATCAATGATTATATCCCATATCTCATAATCTTCTGTCTACATGTGATCTCTCATCCTTGTTTTCCACCAAGAGTCATACTGGCCATTAGAGAGTGGTGGCCTAACAGTAGATTGCACTTCCCAATTTTCAGGTGGTGCACTCATCTTGATCTTTTCCTAAGGTGTTAGCCTCTTAAAGGATAACCTGATTTGATACCAATTGATGTTTTATACTTCAATACAACACAAGAGGGTGGGGGTTATTTGTGTGGTGTCCAATTTTCTTGCGCATTGGATTATAGAGGGACCTGGTTCTTCTATGTGCTCCTTAGTCTACTATTTCAGAATAAATAAAGCAGAAAGTAAAGAACATAAGTATTTTTACATGGAAAACACCTGGCTCAAAAGGTGAAAAAAACCATGACCTACTTCCAGTAGGATTTTCCCAACACTTCATTAAAACTCTAAGCCAAACAACAATGTTTAAAAAATTCTTGTAAACCTAAGGATTACCTCTAACCTTAGCAACCAGCCACAGGCTATTGCTACAGCTTCAAGTTAACTCCAACTTGAACAATACAACTCAAGTACCTAATACAATTTGCTTCTAAGAAAGCAAAAAGGTACAACTCAAAAGCCCTACTACAATTGAACTAGAATAAAAGAAAGACACATGGAACTGGTTTTTCTATCTGGTTCTTGTAGCTTCAGGTGCACACTTCTTGAAATACACAAGAATTGTTTGCAAAATTCCTTACTATTTTGCTCTCAATTCTTTCTTAACCTCAGCGTGTGTGCGTCACCCGTAAAAGAGAACATAACTGATATATATATATATATATATATATATATATATATATATATATATATATATATATATATATATATATATATATAGAGAGAGAGAGAGAGAGAGAGAGAGAGAGAGAGAGAGAGAGAGAGAGAGAGAGAGAGAGAGAGAGAGAGAAGAAAGAAATCCTTAGTGGAAGAGTTCTAGTTAACTTCAATCTCTAATTCTTTCCTTATCTAGGATAGAGTTATCTTTAAGTAAAGATCCTTCTCCTTATCAATTATTCAAGCTTTTCGTTCAAGGATTATCTGATATAACCACTTATACATATCCCTTGCACGTACATACCTTTTGCTTGAATCTGACTGTGTACACTGTCCATGGACCTGGTTCAGGCATGTGTTCCTTCGTCAATCATCAAAACAAAACCACTCAGGCAAACAATATGGCTAACTTGTACAACTTGGTTGATCATGCAGTCCCTGGTTTTGACAAGATATAGCTTCCGATTCGAACAATCTCTGGTTTCAATGACACTTTTAGTGCTCTAATATACAATAGTTCTCCCCCTCTCCCCCAATGTCCGAATGCAAAGTATGAGAATTTAAACACTGGATTTCTTATTGATGTCGATAATCTTTCTTCGTAGTATGCTTTACATTGCTGCCTCATTAAAAACCTTGCCAAAAAAATCCAATTGGGACGAAAACTGGACTAAGGGAAAAAGAGTACATCACATACTTTCAGTATCATCAAGGATCTTCAACAATAATATCTTTTGTGGGACACATTCTAGTTGCTTAGTAATTTTACTCATCTTGATTTTTCAACTGATATGAACCTTTACCGATTATAGCTGAAATCCAGTAAGGTCCTTCCCATGTTGGTCCTAACTTTTCAGCATTGACTTACCAGGTACTTTGAGTTACCTTCCGCAAACTAAAATCTCCGACATTGAAATATCTAAGATTTGCTCTGCGATTATAGTATTTTTCCATCCTTTGCATTTATGCCACCATCCTCACATTTACTAAATTCCAATGCTCTTTAAGTAAATCCAACTTAACCAATATTGCTTCATTATTCTGCTCCTCGTTTACCCAGGAATACCTTATGGTTGGTTCCCCAATCTTCACCGGAATTAAAGCTTCCACATCGTACACAAGGGAAAAAGGTGTTTCTCCTAGCTTGACTTTGTCGTTGTTCGATATGCACATAACACTCCCAACAACTATTCTAGCCAACTGCCTTTAGCATCCTCTAATTCTTTTTTAGGTTTTGAATTATCATCTTATTGGTTTACTTCACTTAACTGTTAACACTTGGATAATATAGGGAAGATGTGATCTTTTTTTATCTTCAATTCTTCTAGAAACTTTGTGACTTTGGAACCTATAAATTGTGGCCCATTGTCACAAACAATTTTTTCGAGTACTCCAAACCGACAAATTATGTGATCCCAAATGAAATTAATCACTTCTCGCTCTGCAATATTTTTGAAAGCACTTGCTTCAACTCACTTAGTGAAATAATCAATTAAAACTAAAATAAACTTTACCTGCCCGGGCCCTTGAGGCAAAGGACCAACTATATCCATCCCCCATTTCATGAACACGGTGACACCACCGAATGCAGAAACTCTGTCATCTGATGTACTAATTATGCATGACACTAACACTTATCACATTTTTGTACAAAAGCCTTTGTGTCTTATTCCATCTGAGGCCAACAGTAACCAACCCTTATCAATTTGAGAACCAATGAGTCTACACGGGAGTGATTTTCACAAACCCCTTTGTGAACTTCTCTTATCACATAATCAGCCTATGATGTCCCTAAACATCGAGTCAACAATCTTTGGATAGACCTTCGGTATAATCATCCTTAAACAAGACAATACCGAACAACTTTTGTTCATAATGTCTAGGACGCTTTAGAATCTTCAAACGATTTTCCATGCTTTAAATATTCTATAAACTCATTTCTTCAATACCATATTAAGTTGGTTGAGTTAACACCATAATATCCATCCACGTCAAGGACTGAATGCAACAGCTGAACAACTACACCAGAACTAGCTCCTTTCATTTCCTTGGACGATCCTAAATTGGCCAACACATTTGCCTTGACATTCTCTTCCCTTGGGATATGAATCACCAACCTCTCCCTGAACCGAGAAAGTAAAACTTGAAATGTGTTCAAGTACTGCTGCATGCTCTCTTCTTTTGTATCAAAGATTCCATAAATCTAATTCACTACCAACTGGAAGTCGCATTTTGCTTCAATCTCCTCGAAGTCTAGTCCCCAAGCTAATTCAAGTTTTGCAACCAAAGACTTATACTCAGCTTCATTATTAGTCAACAGAACAATTATAATGGCATATCTCAGGGTATCTCCCGAAGGAGTGGTTAGTATTATCCCAAGATCGGACCTTTTTGGTTTGGAGGCTTCATTCGTAAACAAGGTCCAACTCCGGAGATGGTTCCCAATACTAGAAATGCTTCTTTAGCAGCTAATGGCATAATTTCTTGACTAAAGTAAGCCACAAAGTGTGCCAAAACTTATGACTTAATATCACTCCAAAATTTATATTCTATATCAAATTCACTTATTTCGACTGCTCATTTAGCCAATCAACCTGATAATTCAAGTCTATGAAGGACATTCCTCAAGGGAAAATTTATCACAACGGTTATTGGAGGCACTGAAAGTAGGGTCTAAGCTTTCGACAGACAACTAAAAGAGCTATAGTCAACTTTTGCAAATATGGGTATCATGTTTCTGCACATGAAAGTATCTTACTAATATAATAATTAGGGATATGCGTACCTTCCTTTACCCAAACAAGAACTGCACTCACTACAACCTCCGACACATCTAAATAGACCAATAATTGCTCTCCATCCTTAGTTTTAACATTAAAGGATTGTTAGAAAAGTGCCTTTTCAAGTCCTTCAATGCCTGCTGGCATTTGGAAGTCCACGAGAAGTCAGTTTTCTTCTTTAATAAATAAAATAAATGGTGACATTTCTCCGATGACCTTGATACTAATCTTCTAAGGGCCTCTAGCCTGTCGGTTAGCCTTTGTACATCCTTTGCACTTTTCAACTGATCAGGGATGTCTTCTATGGCCTTAATACTTCAATCCCCCTTTGAGAAAAGAAGAAGCTAAGAAACTTTGCGGATCCCACTCCAAAAATATATTTTTCCGGATTGAGTTTCATGTTGTGCTTTCTCAAAATATCAAATGTCTCTTGTAAACGAGTCAAATAATTTCCTACACTAAGAGACTTAACCAACATCTCATCAATATAAACTTCCATGGTTTAATCAATTTGACGCACAAACATCTTATTAACGAGTCTCTAATAAGTGGCTCCGACATTCTTAAGCAAAAGCCTATAGAAATATGTGTCAAAATTTATGATAAATGATGTTTTTTCTTGATCCTCCATTATACCCAGAATATCCATAAAAAAACTCATCAATTCATGTCAAGCCGTAACATCGATCATTAGGTCAATGTTTGGCAACTGGAAAGAATCTTTAGGGGAAGCCTTATTTAGATCTTTATAGTTTGTACACATTCTAAACTTATTATTATTTTTAGGCACAACTACTACGTTATCTAACCAACCAAGATAATTTACTTTGTGTATAGTTAACAACCTAGTTACCTCTTTTTTACAAACCTATTCCTAATCTCTGCTATCAGCAGCTTCTTTTGCTTCACTGAAGGGAAATTAGGGTCCAAACTTACTTTATGGAAACCCACATCCAGTAGAATACTTATCATATCAAAATGAGACCATGCAAAACAATTAAAGTTAGCTTTTAAAAATTCAATAATTTTAAATCTGGGTTCGGACTCAACCCCATTCCTAGGTAAACCTTTTTATCCGGGAACTATTTGAACAAAGAAATTTTTTCAAGTTCCTCTGTAGTCGACCTTATTGCATCCGCTTTTTCCGGTACCTAGAAGAATCTAGGAACCTAAGAGTAATCTGATATCTCCTCCTCTCCATTAACTTCAATCGGGTCTTGAAGGGCAGTAGACATCGATTCATGTAGTTGCTATTTGCTCGTTCCTTCTGTCTTGCTGCTAGATAAGGTGACTACATTCATTTCTCTCGCACAGTTTGTTCACCTCTAATCTGATTGATCCCATCCGATGTAGGAAATTTCAGCAATTGGTGGTAATTGAAGGTACAACCTTCATTTCATGAATCCATGTTCTGCCAAGGTTTACGTTGTAGCCCATATCACCATTCACCACTTTGAACAAGGTGGATTTTGTGACTCCTTAGGCATGGGTAGGTAACACAATCTCTAGGGTCGTTATGCTTGTTAGGTTGAACCCGACAAGAAGCTTTGTTATCGGAACTATATCTACGGTTAACTTAACTTGTTCCAAAACCCTCAATTGGATGATAATGGTTGAACTACCCCAATCAAACAACACTCGTTCAATTTTAAAATCTAAAACATTAAGTGATACTCCCTCTGTTCCAGTTTATGTGAACCTATTTCCTTTTTGGTCTGTTCCAAAAAGAATGAATCCTTTCTAAATTTGATAACAATTTAGCTTAAATTTACAACTCTACCCTTAATGAGAAGCTTTTATAATCACACAAAAACTCTAAGCCCCATTTGGACTTGTTTAGGACTACAGATTCCAAAAGTCTTCATTTTTTTCTTAAACTACGTGCCCAGTCAAACAGGTTCACATAAATTGGAACAGAGGGAGTATTACTAGAGCATCGTTGTGCGGTAAAATAAGTCCATTAGTGTCTTCCTTCGTGAAGGTGATTTCATCATCCTCTAATGCTTCTCAGATTCTCTTGCCATGAGTTAACAATATCTTTGTCTTCTTTGCTTCCAAAAATGTCACCCCATTTACCTCAACCCCACCAAAAATCATGTTTATTGTTAAACGGGGTAACCTTGCGGCTGGTTTCACTAGTTCTGTTGCATCTCGATTGCTCTTGTAATTGTTCTTGGCTCTGTCACTCAAATATTTTCTAAGAGATCACTTTTTCAAGAATATCGCAACCTCTTCACGAAGATGCCATCAATGCCTAGTCCTGAAGTCATACGTTTCCTGGAATTCACACCACAAACTAGGATCCCTCTAACTGGAATCTGATCGAATCGATTTCAAAAATCTTGCCTCCATGATATTTTTCATAGCTGAAATCAATTCTACCAAACTAATATTGAAGTTGCAATCTGACAACCGGGGATATCCTGAATCTCGGGACCGTGATGGTTCTTTATCCTGCAAAGCCCTACTACTTCGACAATGATATGTTCTTCTTTCTGGTTCGAATCTCTTTGATGACTGAAAACCTTTAGTTCCTCGCCCATCAGATCTTTCGTAAAGTTGGAAACGACTTCTGGATGACTCCGATCTGCATCAAAATCATTCTTGAACTTTTCTTGATTCTGATCGCGATTGCGACTCTTGAATGATATTGAAGAACTCAATTGATCATCTTCAATTCTCATTTTTGATTCATAACGATTATGAACTTTTACATATGTGGTTGCCTAGAATTCTAACAAGCTTTCCTTCAATTTTCACGAGGCATCTGAGCTTATATGATTGAGGCCTTTGGTGAATGCTTTAGCTGCCCTCTAATCCGGTATTGCCCGCAACAACATCCTCTCCTTTTGGAATCAGATTACGAACTCCCGCAACAATTTAGATTTTTCGTGAGCGGTTTTGCATATATCTGCCTTCCTAGCTTAGACTTTCCTCGCTTTAGTATGAGCTTTGATAAAGGAATCCACAAGCATTTTAAAAGAATCAATCGAATGTTCATATAAAATAGAATACTATGTTAAAGCCCCTTTTGTTAGGGTTTCACCAAATATTTTTAGCCGAACAAATTTGATCTCATGCGGGACAAAATCATTTCCCTTTACAGCGGAATTGTAATTTGTTATGTGTTCCTGTAGATCCAAAGTTCCATTATACTTTGGAATAGTTAGGCATTTTGAATCTCTTTGGAATCAACTCCGGAGCCGCACTTGGTTTGAACGGTAACTGTGTATACTTCTTTGAATCCGGCCCATTCAATACCGGTGGTGCCCCCGATAGCTGATCCTCCAAGCGTGGAATTCATTAGCATTTTGATCCACCCGATCATTCATTTCCCTCATAAACCTCATGAGCTCAGTTTAAAAGGATCATTTGTATTGTTATCATTCTCGAATTCACTACGTGCACCACCTGCTTGATTTTAATTAAGCATAAAGTCATCCCTCAAAGTGATGTTATTGGTTCTTTATGCTGCTTGATTTGTAGGCACGATGGGAGGGGCTCAAACTCCTCCATTGGAATTATTAGAGGTAATCAAAAGTGCTTGCTGAAGCTCAGTCAATATCCGGTCATGTCTTGAGATATGATTCATGATATCCCTTTATTGAGCTATCAAAACGTTTACCATTTTGACAACAAGTTCATCGCCCATATTATTCGGAGTTGCGCTTTTCACACACTAAGGATTTCATTCTTCACGAACTGAAGTTGTCTCATCTATGTCGTTGCGGGTTTTACTGGTTGAATCATCACGTTAGAACATATCATCACGCTCGTTGTTTGTTCCAACATTGGATGGGTTTTTCATATCATTAGTTGTCATATCTGTTTTTACTGTACTAAAGAAAAGCGTCAAAAAACATTAGTAACAGACCAAGAATACTAAATAACTAAAAACAAAATAAATTAATTAAAGAAACTTAAAGAAAATATAAGTCTGATTGTCAAGTGAGCTTCTCCGGAATTAAGAACAAGAGGAGAGTATAAAGCAGAAAGAATGTTAATAGAATAAGAGTAAGTTTAGCCTTTTTTGCCTACATATGTTTCGTGCTTACAATGAGTACAAATTCTTCTATTTTTCTATAGTTATGGAGATAAGATCCTCAAATCAAGCTCATGTTTAGTATGAATAAAGACTTCTCTTGATGGCTGCATAATGGTTGAGTATAAATATAGAGATTCTTTGTAATGGCCGCTCCTTAAATGCTGCCTTCTCCAACCGATATCTTCCTTTCAAGCCTTCGTCCTTGGTTACAGTATCTTCGGATCTCGCACAACACCGGTTACATGTTCGTAACCGGTTTCAGCTATTTGCTGACTCATATCCTACTTGTCTTTACTGCCACGTGTCAATTCAACGAGCATCCACTTGTCATTCATCAATTTACCCCATGCAGTAACACAAACAGAAGATGGCATGAAAAGAGATATAATGGGTGTGTGTGCCCAAGATTTGAAGCTCGTAGGTTCAGAATTCTAGTTTTTTTAAGTTAATATGTCCATATATATAAAGGTTTCCTATGATAAATATAAGGTTTATATGTAATGTATTTCTTATGATAAATATAATATTTGGACCAAAGTTACTTGATTTGGTCAAACTAGTAACCCGAATGCTAGTTGTGTTGTGTATGTGAGAGAGAAGGAAAATAAAAGGTGAAACGAAGGACAAATATGAAAGCATCAACTATAGGAATGACATCAGTTACTTGCAGGACTTTATTTTCCATGTAGCCGTTTGCTGTGGGCTACATGCATCTAGTGGCCAAATTGTTGGAGTGAAAAAACTTCCTCCGTCACAACCTAAAACAACTTATTTCACCACACCCACAAGAAATTAGAGAAAATGAGAAAGAAAAAAGCAAAAAAAATAAGAAAAGAAACTCAACTACTCTTTCGTGCACTTGTGCTCTTTGTGCAAACAGTGAGCGAAAAAGCGAGTAATTAGGATTAGTTATTGGGACTCGACGCTAGAAATTTTTTTATTGGGCAAATAGATATTAGTTCCGAGTGTTGCCTATTGCAATACAGAAAATACTGTATCAACAAGTCAACGTAAAATTAAGTAGTTTTGGTCCAGGCTTTATATTTGTGTTTAAAAATTCACCTAATATGTATAAATATTATGTTAAGAACACCGTAAACTATATTATTTAGAATTTAAAATCATAAATTCAAAATTTTAGCTCCGCCTCTAAAGTCAACAATAGTTTTCTTTTTCTTAAACCATCATACGAGGTTCGGCAGATCCCTTCACAATTTGTTAGTGAAGAAAAGTATTGCGTGAGATGTATAGAGTCTATGTTGATCAACTTTCTAACCTTTAGAATATATTATATTCTGTGTTGTACAAAATTGTAATTACAACTAATGTGTTTTTTTTTGTTTTTTTATTTTTTACCTTGGACATTGTTATAATTAGTAATATCATTGAAGACAAATCTTTCCTACTTGAAAAGATGTTTTCCCTTTTTTGTAAGTTTAAGTATATTTTTATGACTAGAAGACATTTTGATTCCTTCATAACAAGGCATTTTCTATTTAGTATATGTTTTTTAGAACTTTCGAATTGAGAATGATTTGCTAATTTCCTTCTTGAAAATTCCTCTTATGTTAGTAATTTCAGGAATATTTTTCTTACCTTTTTTAGTCACTTTAGGAATTTCTAGGGATTCCTTTTTTCACTTTGCATATAATCTAATTTCCTCCTTGAAAGGGGTCGACTGAGTTCATTTAATTCTTTGCTTCGTTAAAAGATTTTTAGCGGTGAACTTGCCTCTACATTTTAAAATTTATTTATCGTCTTTTAATATTCTGTCTTATTAAACTTGCATTTTACAAGATGAATGCATTCTATAGAAAGAAAACAAAATATTTTTTTAAAAAATGTAAGAAATGCTTTATTTTATCTTCTTTGATTTTGTAATAATTAACATAAAATACACGTATAAGGTACTTGCACAAAGATTAGCTAGTGAAAAAAATGCTAGAGTCATAGAGCATTTTAATATTAAAACTCTTTTAACTTTTCATGTTAGTGGGATATTTATGGTGATATTAGCAGTTAAGAGAAATAACATATTTTCTCGTGTAACTCTTTGAGGCCACTTATCGCACACTAGTCTATTTATTAATCCCCATGCTTTTTTGATTCACTATTTATGTTTTGAAAGACTGTGTACACCTGTAAATATGAGTTATTTTATTGGTGATTGTGTATGAAAAAAAATGGTATGTGAAATAGAAAACCTTACAAGAAATGCAAAATATTTTACAACTAGTCTAGAGATTAATTTTCGAAGAGCCATGCCATGTCGGATGAACAAGATTTGCGGAAGATAGAGACTTGCTTCCTTGTTCGCTTTTACCAATATTGTGATACTCATGGGCAACTTATAATATCGGAATTTTCTCTTTTAACTGGATTTTATTCCAAAAAATGTAATTTGAGATAGTAAAATATCTCAGAGAGAGTTGGTCAATAAAATTCATCTTGAAGAGTAAACATATCTACGGCAGTTGGCTTCAACATGAAGACTTTTCTTGTAACTTTTCAACTAACCATTGGATTCACAAACCAATTTGTGAAAAACCTTTAGCTAATTCGCAGGCAGCATTGCACCGTGATAGAATAAAAGACGTAGAAAATATAAAGCTACATATAGCTTTTATACATTAATATCGGAAGCTAATATGATTTTCTTATTAATGTCGAATTGTAATATCATTTTATTCGTGTTTTGTATACACTATACATCACTTCAGATTATTTTCAAGATCATTATGGATGCTTTTGTTCGTATAGTGATCTCTATAATTACATCTTAGCAAATGTTATCGGTTTTGTCTTACCAGAGTACGTTTATGTGTAATGTGTATACAATACGGCAGAAGTAACAACAATCCCAAAATTGTTCAAACTCAATAAAATAAAACCTAAATTAAGCAGAACTTTTAACCAACCAAAAAAATTCTTAAAAGTAAATAAAATAAAATAAAATAATTAAAATAATAAAATTCTTCCTAAAATAAGGAGGGTATATAGTGCATGCGATAGTATCTATAAACAAGGTAAAATCTAAGGAAATAAAATATTAATTAAAAAATAACTAAAATAATACTCACCTTCTTTCCTTAGCAGTGAGTCAATTACACAAATGGTTACTCAATTATCTCAAATTATCTCTTAAAGTCATTTTTGCCTATTGCACTCAGAAGGTCACTCAACTAGATTTTCCAAATTTTGGATTGCCAAATACCTATTTTACCCTCTAAATTATAAACATTTATCTTCTTTTTATTTTTTAAAACTTTTTAGTATTAACAACAAAAATTCAAAAATTTATTTACACAATTCAGAATGAAAGAAAATAAAAGTTGTAAAATATATATTCCATGCACGTAATATAAAAATAATTATTTAAATAAAGGTATTTTTATAATATACATTATATATTCTTAAAAATTATGCTCAATTATATTATTATATTTCTACCAACTTTCCGAATATCATAATAATATAAGAATATATAATGTATATTATAAAAATACTTTTATTTAAATAATTATTTTATATTACGTGCACAGAATGTATATTTTACGACCTTTATTTTCTTTTATTCTGAATTGTGTAAATAAATTTTAGAATTTTTGTTGTTAATGATAAAATTATTATTTAGTAGAAAATTATTCTAGTTAATTGTTTTACTATGCTCATTATTTTGTTAGTATATATGAAAAAAGAATTAGCCAGACGTGACTAAGTCTCCATTAGTGGAGATTAGGCAGTACATGGGGACAACGTGAAAAAAGCAAGCTAAGAGAAAAATGACTTTTCTTCTCTCTTCGGAAAAAAACAAAGACTGAAGAGTCGACGGGCAGGGGGAAAGGCGTTAGCTATAGCTGGAGGGTAGGCAAAGGTATATTGTAAAGAATATACATTAGAGGTCATTTGGTTATCGGGATTAAAAAAATAATATCGGTAAAATTTGGTGTTACTATACTGTATTTGGTATTTTTGTTTGCGTTTTGTTTCCATTTAAGGATGCCGATAAAATTATTAATCGCACGATTTTAATTACAGAGTGACTTTTCAAACAGTTCATTAATTTTACGGGGATAAGATACCTAAAAGTCAAAGAATAACCTTAATATTTTTTCTTTTATTGTTTATTTACTTAATTAAAATAAAGATAAAACTATAAAAATATTATATATTTCATTTCAAAATAAAATAAAAATTTTCCAGAATAATTTAGCAATTATTAATCATTGTATTACAATCCGTATATTATTTAGTGTGGTGAACCAAACGACCCCCAACCGTAAAAATTAGAGAGGGGCAGAACTGTGCACGGGATGTGGCGCATCGGACTCCCAATAGCCAACTGTGATTGTGATGATAAAAAGAGACCATTGGAAGGAGTTAGTTATGATAATGTTTCATTATTCATTGCACCACATGATAGACAGTATATAGATAACAAAATCTGGAAAAAATATGTCTTTTTATTTCTTTCTCTTTTGGTGGTAACTATAATTCTAACAAAGGGTCACAATTCTCATCTGGGGGCGGCTAATAGAATAAAAAGGAAGAGAGTTAAGTTTCTTGCATAATATTTGGCCTTTTGACATTGCTACGAGCCACCTTGGTTTCTGTTTCAAGGGGCTACATACCCCTAGCCCCACTCACCATGGGAGTTTTATATTATCGGGATTTATCTAAATTAGTATTTTTAATTTGACTTACAAATATATATATATATATATATATATATATATATATATATATATAATTATTGGTAAAACAAAAAAAATATAATATTTTTTTGCTAGTCCTAAAAACCTTAAATATTAAACTCATAAAGCTTATATCATGGATCTGCTTTTGCATCCGCCCCCAGAGGCAGATATAGTGTAATAACTACGGGTTCAATCAGTGGCGGACCCAAGTGGTGGCTAGCGGGTTCAACTGAACCCGCTTCACAAAAAATAATACTGTGTATATGTATAAATTAGGATCAAAACTGTGTAAATTTTGTATAAATATTTATTTGAACTCACTTGACAACTACTATTTTACTACTAAAGTTATATACTTCTAAGATTGAACCTGCTTGCACAAAATTCTGGGTCTATCACTGGGTTCAATTGAACTCATAACTTTCGGGTTCAATTGAACTCATAACTTTCGACGCTGAGTAAAAATTTCTATGTAAAAATTCATAAAATTGCAAAAATAATAGATATGAACCCTTAACTTTAAAAATATAATGGGTTCAATGTTAAAAATATGAAAATTAAATCTATAGGATTTCAATTCTGGATTCACCTCTGTAACCCACCCCACTCCACCCCCACCACTCTTAACCGTGTTTGTACGTATATATGTGTAAATATATTAACACGGACAAAGTTTTTGTCAAAGTTTAATTGCATCCATAGAATGAGGAGCTAGGAAACTTCAAAAGTTTTCTTAGAATCACATACTACTACTATATATATGAGGAAAAGGGCAACTAGATGTCCTCCTCGCATTCTAGTTGATGTGATAGAGTTGCACATTTATTTATTTATATTTCATTTTCATGTTTGAACTGCTTTTGAAATTTAAAATAATAGATAAAGTGGGAGAAGCGTGTATAAAAAATACTACAACTAAAGAATAAGGAAAAAATGGGACCAAATTGTGAGAAAGATATTTGCACTTTTAATGGACTTTTGTCCTTTAGTATAAATTTCAACAAACAGCCAAAAGATCCCCACCCTCTCCTAAAATTTTCATTTTAGTTTCTGTGGCAGAAAGACGTTGGCTTAAAGTATCCTCATATTCATTTCTGTGAACAGGAAAAATATATAATTGTGTCAAGATTATTTCCAACTCATATGTGAAAATGATTTATTGTTTTTCTCCTCTTTTGAAGGTTAATTTTGTAATTTAAATATGGCAGAAAACTCCCCCTCAAAAAAATTCTCAAAGTTAAGAACTTAATATTAGAGGAAAAATCCCTCTCCATTAGATTTTCAGTTTAAAGTTGTCATTTTCCATTTCTTTTTGCTGGTGTAATAGTTGACATGGTTCTTTTTTTATACGACACTCATATTATTTGTTAGTCTCATTTTTGGACCAACTTCGCTAAGGTAACAATTTTTTTCATCCTTCATTAAATTAGATGTTCGCCTATGTTTCTCATTCGTTTCAGAATAATTTCTCCACATAGAAAAAAAGATGCTGTAGATCCATTTAATTTAGACTTCTTAACGAGATTAAATTACTATGTTACTAAGATATCCACTTTTACAAGATATATATACTGCTAATTAAGGAAGTCATTCAATTTGAGTGAGCAGAGTATTTGCTTAAACGGCCATGGAGTAAATTATATCATGCTCTTTTCTTTGTTTTTCTCAAATTAGCAAAGAAAAGGAAAATCTCATTTCTTTAAATTCAACTCAGAAAAAAAAACCTTAATTAAATGAGATTTTCCTTTTATTGTCTAGTTGTTTTGGTTCGATGACATCATTTATGGTGTTTTATCTTTCTTGTCTCTCTAAGGTTTACTACTTTTGTCTAAAGGCAAGACTTGATTCCTTACTTGTTTTACAAGGGAAAAAATATAAGTTTGGTGACCTCTTTGGATGTCCCAAATCAACATGATGTCCTAGGAAAATGAGGGAAAAAGAACACATTGAAAAGGAATCAAGTCTTGCCTTCGCTGAAAAGTGTTGGGACAAGCCCATAAAAAAGGCACGGTACACAAAGAAAGGAAGATCCATATATATAGTGCACAAGATTCCTATAAAGATTGAAATATATTCTTGTTGATTCTATTGTTTGAGGAATCAATTCACATGGAATATGTTCAATTACACATCATTATAGTCAAAAAAGTAACTATACTTGTGAATCTTTGAATACATGCATCTCCCAGCTTTAATTTTGGTCCACCACCTTAAAAGATTCCACACAAAAACCCTAGGACATGCATTTATAGTGGCGGCATAGCTCTATGCCTCTAATTAAAGTTCTTCACATCCACGAATGTTTTAATGGTGTTTTTCCAAACATCATGATCAAGCGTATATATATAACACAACCAAAGTCATGTCATATAAGTTGTCATGTCTGTTGATTAAAATCTTGGCGCGCTTCATTTTTTTAGCTCACCTTAGTATTCAATATTGACTTGAATGGTGCAACAACATGATCATTATCTCATATTACACATATATGTTCTCCAAGATCACAGACTACAATTAGTGATTCAATTTCTCAGCATAGCAAGCAATCTCCAAACAACAATTGGAATATAGTTAACATCTCCTTTGAGCTCCCTGAAGGGCTATTTTTGACATAATCAATATAATAGTTGTGCTCAACTTTACTGGAAAAGAAGAGATGAAGTATCAATTATCAGACTACTACGTAGTACACAACACCTGTATGTATCAACCACATTATTACATTAGTGACCAATTCTATTGGGCCAATATACAACTTCCCTCGGGTGCTTTACCATAAAATCTTCCTACAGGCTACAACTCTTTGCATGAAGAGTATATGCGTTCATAATAGAAGGAAATCATTTGTTACATACTATATATGTTACAAGAATAAGTACGTAGTAGTATTAACATTTGTATTTCCTTTCCAGTACCAACAAAAATACTTAGGTGCAACGTAGGACTAGCTTTTCCGCAAAAATGACAAGTCATAAGTACATAATTAACATGATAGCTAACAAATTAGTATAAAATAACAAATTTTAACTAGGATTCAGAATTTCTTACGTGTTATAACAACTTTTGTACTCTTTCACTTTACAAGTTTGAACGATCGAGACTCAATAATTGCATATCGTGGAAATTGGGGCAAACCGATTTTGTTCTTCGATGAAAAAAGTGATACCACGCCGGGAGGCCAGGACGTCAAGATCGAGGCCGAAGCTCCTTTTCAATATCGAGGTCGATATCATTTACCGAGGTCAGAAGGAGGCATGCTTCGAGATGATACCGTTATGATTCAATAACGGAAAGAGCGAGATACCCGCGACGGGTCAACGATCGCGGCGTAAATTTCGGAATGGATTTGTCTTCGACGGTTAGACGACTGTCAAATATGATTTCCTACTGTTATTAGAAATGTACCTTATTTAGGACTCCCCTACTATATAAAAGGGGATCCCATTCATTTGTACAACACTGTTCGCTGATAAGAAAATATACGTACATTATTCTCTTGCTATTTTACCCCTACTATTCTTCAGAGGTGTTTTATCATTTATTTCCATAATCATACCTCGAGACCGTTACAGGTCGAGGTCGATACTTAGCTAACACACTGGTTTGATCTACTTTACTTTTTAATTTATCTATTTAATCTCTTGTTTATCAATTGGCGTTGAATTAAATCACATATGCTTAAAACCATAACACAAGTTTAATTGTTACTCGAATTTTAGGGTAAACAATAATAAACATAGTTTCGTAATACCATGTCCCTCGAGCATATAGTGGTTTGATATTCATATTGAGTTTGTACGAACGTTTTTCGTAAATTAAATTAGGTATTTGATATATGAGATGAAAATTATGGTTTTGGGTTCTAAGCAAGGGCGGCTCTAAGGTAAGGCAGGCGAAACCCTTGCCTTAGGCCGCCAAATATTTAAGGCCCAAACAATATACAATTTATAATTATATATTAGTTAATAAAAAATTTCAAATTTTATATTTTTTAAAATTTGCTAGAGCTATGTTTGAATGAGTTACTCTCTCCGGTTGTTTTCTTTTATTGTTGTTGTTGTTGTTTTTGCACATACTAAAAATTTCATCTTAACATTAATTAGTAATAAAATTGATTATATTGACATTTACTATCTCTTCATTTTTTTTCATTTTTTTTATTTTTTTATATTTAACATAATATCATTTTGGGATTTGAGATGTGATGATTAGCAACTCCCAAAACCGAAGCAACTAGCACAACTCATTGAAAACTTTGTGAGCATCAAAGACTATTTTAAATTTTCAGCAAGAAATCTCAATTTGTCATGTAATTTCAATTTAAAAAGTTAGTATAAAAAGGAGCTAAAATTTTCAACATTTCCTCTCCAAATTTTATTTTACAAAAATAATTAACATGAATTATAGGAGATGGAACGATCATCATATTTTATAAGAAGTAGTACATGGACTATTAGAGAAGTGAAACACTAATCTGAGATGGATTGAATCCAATTGCATTGGAAAATAAATACAACACATACTCCAATACTATTTACTTCAATGCAATTTTAAAAAAAAATTGATTAATTCACTCTTGAAATCTGGAAAAATCAAATATTTTGGACCACAACAATGGGCCAAAAATCAGATAAAGTGGACGGAGGGATTAATATGATAAATCTTTTCTCTCATTAAATTAAAACAATATATTTACCTTTTTATCAATTTTACATTTCTTCTATGTATACTTTTTTTTTCATTTTTCTCACGATTTTACTTTCTAATTTTAACTCGAATTCTCTAATTTAGCTTTTCCTTTTGGCATATTCATACCTTAAAAAGCAAGTTCTTTTGTGTCTCTTTTTTTTTTAACTAAGAAAATTTTCAGGCAAGTGTCTCATGTTAAAAAAACTCGATGAATAAAGCGCTCACCCCTTTATCGTTTTCAGTTAATACCATATTTTTGTATAGAGGAGAATTTAATATCATGGCGTGCGCCTATCCGAAACATCATGCGTATGCGTTGCGCTCTCACATTAGGCCTTTTTAGAGTCTTATTATTCTATGAGTTTTTTGAAAAAGGTTCAAGGGTCTTTTGATATATTTTAATTTTAGCCACCAATTTCATTGAGACCATTGTCGCACGAACGTGTTATTATACCAACTTTATTCGCATTTGTTAACTGAATGGAACATTCGCTGTCTTTAGTGTTCTTGTCATTGTTGTCTTATCTTAATTGGAACTCTATAAAATTTAATTGAGAATGTCAAGAATGGATGGGTTGCTCAAGAGGGGAGCTAGTAAAACCTTGATTTAGGCCCTCGAGATTTTGAGGCCCAAAAAATACTTAATACTGAATTTTATGATTTTATTTTAGCTTAAACAATATTAAAGTTTGCAGAAAAATAAAAGGTATAAAATTTTGTAAAAAGGAAATAAAAAGAGATTGTCTATTACTTAATAGTAAAATACTTTAGAACTTTAAATTAAACTACTTATATTTTTATATTGATAAATATAATTTTTTATAACAATATCAAAGGAATTAAATTGTAAATGCATGCCTAATATTTTATTTATTCAAATTATTGCTTACTAATATAAAAATATTATTACTATGTAAAATTAAAGGCTTTATATCTTTTACGAATATTATATTATAACAACAAGCATAAAATGGTAAAAATAGTTGTTTGCATATGTATGTGAGTCACATATATGAATTCTAGCATAAAAAAGCATAAAGCCTTTTATTAAAATTTAGTTTTAGGCCACTAATTTTATTGAGCTGTTGTTGGTTCTAAGAAAGAATATAGTATATTGTATGAGGCTAATGGGTTTTACACCCTATTTCACTTGTAGATTCTTGGAGATTTTGCTAGGACTAAGGGTGACATTGTGTCCAACTGAATAGATAAATATGCAGGACAACCAGCCTTTATTAAAGCATAATTTCATATTATTTTTGGATTGTGGACAATGTCAAAAACCACCTGTGTAGATCATAAGCATAAATAAATATATGTAGATATAACACAAAATCACATCGTATATACAAGATTAAATTTTTTATTTTATGTATAATAGTGTATGTTGCACCCCTTTGTGAAAAGATAGTGTATGTTAAACCCCTTGGTGAAAATCTTATATCACTAACCATTGTCGATCTGAGTAGCCACTATGTCAACCGAAACATAAATTATTTTCTTTCACTAAGCATCTCAATAATCAAATGATGGGTTCGGATGAACCCCATTATTTTTGTTTAGATTTAATATTTGTATTAAAAATTTACTATTTATATAAATATTTTATCACTAACCCAATAACTCAAACGAGCTATGAATTTAATATTAAATTCAAAACTCATAAACTTTATATTGTGACTCCGCCTCTAGCTACACTTACGTGTAGAATTGTAGTTCTCGAACCATTTCGGCATTTCCTATATTTTATGCCAGTAGAGCTAAAACTGCTATAGACAAAGTTACATTTTTATGGGCTTTCTAAACATGACGTTTTCTTTTCGATCCACCCGCTGAATTACTCTCATAATTATCATACATATGGGCTTCGGATTATAAAGGCCTGTTAAACATGGTCCCTAGGGCTAGGAAATTTTCACACTGCATAGCATTAGCAGCCCAGCAAATCAGAGGTGGATCTAAGATTTAGAGATTGCGGGTGTCATATTACTTTGAACGTAGACGTATTCTTATTTATACGGTCCTAATAGAGTAAGTATTTAGTCGGTTTGATCAGTTTTGGACTTCCGCTAGAATTATTTGTCCTTTGATTTATACAAACAAATCTATTAAGCGAAAAATTAATTATGACTACTTGTCGCGACTTTTTTTATCCTTCAAAAATAAATTTTATACTACATAAAATTGTCATCAATTTCTTTTTAATAGTTAGAACTTTAAAATTAACTAAAAGTATGGTTATTAACTTTTTTTTATATTAGGACTTTAAATTCCAAACAGCTTACATAAATTATTTTCTTATTTAAGCTATGTAACATAGCTATAATATTTTTCATGCTAATTTTCCTAATATTTATGTTATAATTCTAAGAGAATATAATGAATTGACAATTCATGAACTACCAGATACAATGATACTCCTACTAAGTAATAATTATGAAGGTGTCCTTGTTTAACCCAAATAAAATTTTAAAAAAAGAAAGAAATTATAATTTAAAGATACTTTTATAGTTGTAGTCAAATTACAAAAAAACGAACTTTGAATTTTAGGTTTCAGCAAATTTCAAGTGCTTTAGGAAAGATGTAGCAAGCGAAAACAGATAAAAAACATAGCCAGCCAGGTTCGATCTCGTGCCCTAAAGGCGGAAACTATGTGCCTCTGCCACTTTGGTACCTTTGTTATTTCAAGTGGCAACTCTTTTATTTATCATCTTTATTGCATGTACTATATATATATATATATATATATATTTCTACCTAAACTTGTGGGTGGCGTACCACCCCTCGGCCCTTAATAGATCCGCCCCTGCAGCAAAGTCAACAACAAAAAAATATTCAAGTCTTTAATTTTTTACAAATTTTAGGCAGTAAACAATTAATAATCAATATATTATCTATACACTTGTTATATGCTGAGCAATACAAGAAAAGGCTTTTAGCGGGAGAAATTCGATTGTTGAAAGTCCTGATCCGGTCGCAATTATTCATTAACGACCGAAAATATGTGATTGTTGTCGGTCGTTAAAAGTTTCGCCGTTAAAAGTTTGTGACCGAATTTCAATTCGGTCGTTAAAACACTGTCATTTTACCTACTTTTAGCGACCAAATTTTTCCTTCGCTAATTACTATTTCGGTCGTGAAAACCCTTTAATTACGACAACTAATCCAGTCGTGACAGTCAAATTTCCGATAGTGGTGTGTACAACGGCAATGGCTACAATTGTAACGGTTAGGTTGGTGAAGTTTCTTTAGCCGGTTGGCTAAAAGCCTAAAACTGTCAAGACCCCACTTGCACCGATATTTTATTTACGCAAATTGAAAATAGGGTTCCCTTTACAGTTTACATACTTTAATTTGATTATACCGTAGCCAATAATCCATGGGGGCATTTGTATTTATACCCGCTTTTTGGGTCACGTTTTAACTTGTACCTGTTTTTGCAAAAAAATTACAAGCGTACCAACTTAACTTCAGCATACGGGCCTGAAGTAGCAAAAGGAATCTCGCAAACTTCATTCTAGTAGACAGGCCGGAAGTAGCAAAACTTGCTGAACCAAGTGTGCTGAAGTTTTTGTTTATAATTGTTGAACTTAAGCATTCTAGTAGCTGAAGTTTTGCTCTCTATTTGCTGAAGTTTTTGTTTGTAATTGCTGAACTTAAGCATTCTAGTAGCTGAAGTTTTGCTCTCTATTTGCTGAAGTTTTTGTTTGTAATTGCTGAACTTAAACATTCTAGTAGCTAAAGTTTTGTTCTCTATTTCCTGAAGTTTTTGTTTGTAATTGATGAACTTAAGCATTCTAGTAGCTGAAGTTTTGTTCTCTATTTGTTGAAGTTGTTGTTTGTAATTGTTGAACTTAAGTATTCTAGTAGCTGAAATTTTGTTCTTTATTTGCTGAACTTCAGCATGTTTTAGCTGAAGTTTTGTTCTATATTTGCTGAACTTCAGCATGTTTTATGCTATCATATAATTAATTTTTTGTACAGATAATAAGATTATCATAAGTAGAATTAGTAACTTAAAAAACTAGATAAAGATTTGGCACAACAGGTTAAAATGCATCGATAATGTACAAAGCTGAATTAAAAAAAATAATAGAATGTGAATTAAAGGAAATGGACTTACATTTACATGCATGTACGTACTGATTATGCGAGTTCTTAGAGAGTCATTATACTTTATTAATCGTAAGTCGCAACAAGTAACTATCATCTTCTTCAAAACTTACTTTAAAAAGTTATTTATAACTTGTTTTTAAATAATTTGATAACATAATTATGGCAACATCCCTATGAACTGAAGTTTCATAGCAATACCAACATCAAAAGAAGAAGAAGAAGAAGAAGAAGAAGAAGAAGAAGAAGAAGAAGAAGAAGAAGAAGAAGAAGAAGAAGAAGGAGAAAGGAGGCTGAAGTTTTTTAAAAAGTGGGTACAAGTTAAAACTTTTTAAAAAAATGGGTATATGTTAAATAGGGACGACCAAATAGGGCGCCCCGTGCAATTTTTACTAACCCATGTGTATATGTGTAATAAAAATTAATATTTTAAAAGGCGAAGGCGCGAAGCGGGACATTTTACTTAATACGGGACGAGACGAAAGCCTCAAGACATGAGGCATAAGCCCCACGAATCTTTAATTTTTAAATTTATGAAGTAATAATATAGCATTATAATACAAAATAAATAAATAAATGATACACTAAAAGTTCAAGAAAATAAAAAGGAGTTAAAGAAACTCATATAAAATAAAATATCTAGCATTTTTACAAGTATAAATAATGCACTGTTAAAGTTATTGCGAAATATAAATTAACTACAATGTCACAACTTTCAAATAATTATAAGTCATAATTTCTAGAAAAACTATTGCCAAACTTCTTATTTTACCTCTTTAAAAGTAAATACTAAATAAATTTTATCATCACTATAATTTAAAATATTACTCCATGAGTAACTATAGAATTATTTTTAAATATTAAAATAATAAATGTATGATAATTTTGAGAGACATAGAACTAATACATGAAGATCCATCAAGTAAAGATATAAATTTTGATTATCTATTTTTAGAAGAAATATTCAAATGGTATTTGTAAGCACGTGATTTTTGCCCTATATGAGAATTACTCCCAAAAATTCAAAAAAATAAAATAATTTTCCTTGGTGTGCAATTTTGTGATATTTTTGGATAATTATTTGTATTTGTCTGTGCATGTTTATTTGTTAAATTAATAAAAATACAATAAAATATATTGCATTTTGCATGTAGGATTTAATTCTATAATTGTTACTAATTAAGTTTGTTTTACAAAAATTAAAAATTACAAAAATAGGCATCTTTTGCATTTTTAGCATTTAATGTCCAATTATACAATTTTATGCTTAATTATTACTTAATTGTGCGTTAATTGTTATTGGGAGTATTTGCGCTTTTATAACATAATTTAGTTCTTAATAATAATTTAAGTATTTTTATAATTTAGTTTTAGAAAAATAAAAGAAGAAAGAGAGCGAAAACATAAAGAAAATCGGAATTGGGCCTCTTCTTCAATTTCAAACCACGAGCCCAAAAAATTGTCCAACCTTTCCCGATGACCCGGTCCATCTCCACGCGGGTCGACCCGGTCCGCCCCATTAACCCAAATACCCAACACCCCTATCTTCATTTTTTCATTTTTGGTCCAACACAAAACAAAACAAAAAAAAAAGAAACCCAAACCCTAAGAACCTAAACCATCCGCCCCCTCCCTATCTTCTTCTTCCCCAAACTCAAAAACACACAACCATGGCAGCCTTTCCACCTCCTCACGCCCAGAACAAGCTCCAACACCATCGTCGAACGAGATCCAAACGACCATCGTCGCTGCCTCGTCGAGCTCGAGCATGAGCTCGCATGGTCGTTGGTCGCCATGTCTTCATCTTCTTCGTCGAAGGCAACACCTCGCCATGAACGACCCCTCAAGCTCTAGCTTCAAACGACGACTGCCCCTCTTCCTCGACGCTGCTGCTGCCCGTGTCCACCATTTAAACAACCAAACGACCTGCTGCTGCTCACGCAGCTGCTACTGCTTCAGTTTTCTTCTTCACTTCCAGCTGCTGCTGCTTCGGTGTTCAACCTCAAGCCCCCGAGCTGCCTCGCCAACGACCAGCTGCTGTTGCGTTTGTCGTCCATGGCTGACCCTACTGTTTCTACTTCGCTACATCCAAACAGACCCCATAACAGAAATGGGTTCATCGCTGCTTCAGTCCAGTCCGAAAACGAGACTCAAACCATCTCGTTTTTTCGAGTTTTGGTTGGGGTCGTAAAAATAGTCCATACGAGTTTATCGTTGGTCAGTCGTTGTTCGTCGTTTCATTTCCGGTTAGTTGGTTTTGAGTTTTATTTTTGTCCGTATTTCGTTTTGATATTCTCGAATCTAAAAACGGTAAATGTTTGATTTTTTATTTTGTTCATGTTCATTGTTTTGTTAATTTTTCAGTTGTTCATGTTGAAATTATTAGTTTAATGTTTGTTAGATTCAAATTGAAGTTTAATTAATTATTTTTAGATGTTTCATGTGTTTTATGTATTTTTCAGAAATTGTTAATGTTATTAGATTCAAGTTTAAATTCATAATTGTTTCTTCTTCTATTTTGTTTTGTTATTTGTCTAAAAGAATGTAGTTGTAATAGGGAAATATGTTGGTTTAATCATTTGAATCCGTCATGTTTTGTTGTTTAAGTTGATTTAATTCATGTTCATCTTGGTTTGAAGTTCATTTTAATCCAGTTGATTTAACGTGAGTTTATGTTTTGGTTTTTGATTCGTTGATGAATATGTATTGTGTTGTTAATATTGTTGTTTCCTTGCTCATCCATTTTTGGTCTAAATTAACCAGGATTGGTTCCCAATATGGTTAATTCATTCACATTAATTTGATATTGTTCATCTTTGTTCATATGAGTTGTTGTTGAATTTGTTTAAGAAATTGGTCATTGGCTATATTTTGGTTGAGTTTGATTAATTGATTGGTTATAGCTGATGAGGGTAGTTTGGTAAATTGCAGTACGTTCAGGGGTAAAATGGTAATTACAATAAGGTCGGAGGGGTAATTTGGGAATTGAACATTTTGAATAAATCTTTATGTTAAGCATGAGTTTACCAAATGTAATGGGGTGTGAGTGATATAATTGTTTAATATAAATGGGGGACAAGACAAATTGTAGTGGAGGGGAATATGGTAATTGTTTATATTAGGCATGGGAGACAAGATGTAATGAGTTGGTTTGATATGTTAGTTTAATGTAGTGGGGGATGAGTAAGAAGATAATGAGTTTGGTAGGAGAAAGTGTGGTTTTATTATTTGATTAAAGGGTCTGGGATGAGATATAAATAAAGGAACTTGATCAGATTTAAAAAAAAAAAAGACAGAGAACAAGGGAGAGAATATAGAAGAAAATTTTAAGAGAGAAGAAATTCCGAAAAATACTAAGACTTTAGAAAAATAAAAAGAAAAAACATTCTGAAAATTCAAAAGAAGAAGAGTATACACCTGATATACAATCCAAATATTCTGATATACGGATTCAGAAATTAAGAGTTAAACACTAACTAGCCTTTCAAAAATCTGAAAAGATTCCCTTTGCTTCTGTCCGTTATTTGTTGTTGTTGTTTCTGGATCTTTGTCTTAATTTTAAAATCTGTCACTAAGTTTCTCGTTGCTGGTTGTTACTGGTTGCTGGGGTTGCTGTTGTTGTATGCTACTGAATTTCTGCTGATCTCCCTTTTCTTTTGCTTCCAATATCAGGTACACAACTGACACGCTGATTATTGTAAACTGAAACAGGAAGCATTAATACGAAAAAAATGAAGAATTGAAGTTCTAAATTTATTTAATTATATTCTGAATTTTATTTGTATATATAAATTATTTAGCTTACAAAAATCAGAATCATGTAGCTATTTAATATATATAGTGGAACATCTGACGATAGCTTAACGGATGAACTATCTATATATATTGCCTAAAAATAAATGAATGGTGTAGCAACTCCGTCTAGTTAAAAATCAAACGAATAGGCCATTTCGAACTTGTAGGAATATTGTTTAGTTAAATAATATTGGTTAATTTCAGCATGTAAATGGTTTAGGATTAAAATTAGATTGCTAAGTTTTTTTTTTAATTTGACAAACTGAGAACATGCCTAGTATAATGTAACTAGGTAGTAACATGTCAATAAGACGGCCCAGGTCTAGTTTTATGTCATACACGTTGGGCCTGGGCCCGCATTGGCAACGGACTGCCCTGCTTGCATCATTTTCAGAATTTATGAATCATATTCGAAACCCAACTATAACAACTCAAGCATGTAAATAAATTAAGACCTTTTCTCTTTCATTTTATAGAGACATAATAGAAAAATGTAGTCATTGTAGGTTTATCCTTTCATAAAATGAGACGAGCCTCACCAAATAAAACAATGCAAATTGCGGGGCCCTCAATAACTGGTCACAATAAAATACTTAGAATTTGGGATGGACTGTTTAGTGAATTTCACTACCTTCCCCAAAGACAATAAACGCGTTAGACTCTTTAGGCGCGACTTAATTAAATTACATTCTTAAACTCGGGTGCGCATTTATGTGACCCAAATTCAAATCTCAACGGAGTCGGAATGTATTAACAACCATGGGTGCATTGACTGTGACGTGGTTCGAGACGCATTTTCACGACGTTGTAATTCTATAAAAATAATAATAATAAAAGCGGTTTAAACTTAATGAAAGCACATAAGTAATAACATGTATTAAATCAGATATCTAGCCATTATAACAATTAAAGCGACCGTGCTAGAACCACGGGATTCGAGGGTGCCTAACACCTTCCCTCGGGTCAACAGAATTCCTTACTTAGAATTTCTGGTTCGCAGACCTCATTTGGAAAGTCGAATATTTTCCTCGATTTGGGATTCAAGATAAACTGGTGACTTGGGACACCAAAAGCCAAACCTTTCCCAAGTGGCGACTCTGAATTAAATAAATAATCCCATTTCGAATATTGTCACTTAAATTGGAAAAAACTCCCTCGCGCATCATACCCTTCGGGGCGGGCGCGCAAAAAGGAGGTGTGACAGCTCTGGCGACTCTGCTGGGGATTTTGAGGTAATCAAACGTCACGATCAGTCGGGATTGGACTGACGCATCACTGAGGCCGGGTATGTTTTCCACCTCTTGCCAGATAGAGCCCTGTGAAACCGGTCCTGCCACCTTTTCTTTCTAGCATGTTTTGGGGCTTAGGGTTAAACCGAAAAGGAATCCAAAGAAAGGTAAACAAAGAGCGAGGAAATGAATTTAAAAAGAGAAGCGTCCTTTTCGGGGAAAAGAAAGACTTATCTGAGGTGCATGCTGGCTTTAAATTGACATAACCTGTTTTTTGGACTGGATGCCCGACTCTCACGAACCTACATTTTCTCACGAACCAAATGGATCTATGTTTCCAAACCAAGGAACCTTGCCAGAACCTTCTGTGGTGAAATCCTCTTTTTGGCCGACAGCGCCCTTTGCGAGTTTTCGCTAGCCGACCTCTCTCATTTCTCTTCTTACCGTCGCCTTATAGTGCTCGTCATGAGTTTTCACTAACAAGACTCTCTCATTTTGATTTCTCTGCTCGCCATCGCCTTATGGTGCCTGTAGGTTTTCACCAATAAGACTCTCTCATTTTATTTCTCTGCTCGCCATCGCCTTATGGTGCCTATAGGTTTTCACCAATAAGACTCTCATTTTATTTCTCTCATCCTGACTGCGTCGGATCTGAGCAAACTGCGTCCTTTGATTTTGAAGAAAATTTTGCCGATTGATCAGAAGGATTTGCAACAGGTTTGGGGTCAAAAGAACTTGGATTGAATTGCAACTTTGGAACCGTCCAGGCGGGATTATCGCCGAATTATTATAATGTCTGCCCCAGTTTAACTTTTGGGGAAAATTGGATTTTTGTTTTGGTGTGACTGAACCCCATAGAGAGGCTGCCTACGTATCCTTTCGGAATCAAGTCAAACGTAGTTCAGGCTCAATCAATTGTTGGTTTTTTTTTTCCCGGAGCATCTGGGATTTTTTGATCCTCAAACCTAACTGCAATGGCTAATCGCGCGGGACTTAACCTTTCCAACTTTATTTTTTTTCTTTGTAGGCCTTTCTTTTCCGTCTTCTTTCTTCCAACTTCAATTTTAGAGCATTTGGGGTACCTTGGTTTCTCCGACTTTGCTGAGGCGATTAGCCATGTGAACTCAACCCTTTCGACTTCAATTGCCTTTATAGGTGCTTTAATTTTATCTTCTCCTTCCAAGAGTGTTGATTCCTGAGCATCGGCCGCCATGGCTAGTCGAGGTCGACTTGATGCACCTGCTGAGGCTGGGTGCCTTTTGCACATTAGCGTGTATCAAATGAAAACCCTGTAAATCAGTCTTGCCATCCTTTCATTGTCTTGGTTTTGGAAGAGTGTTAGACTAAAAGGATCCAAAGAGAAATAAATAATTGAATGGAGAATGAGTTTAAAAACTAAAAGTGTCCCTTTCGGAGAAAGTAGAGAAGGACTTATCTGGAGTGCATGCGGACTTCAATGAACATGACATGCCTTTTGGACTGGATGCCTGATCTGTGTAAACCGTCCGACTCTCAAAAATTCATCGCAACTTTGCCTTGAATACCGAGGAACCTTGCCAGGACTTTGTTGATGTTGATGGCTGTGAGGATCTTATTTTCGATCATGGGCGCCCTTTGTGGGTTTTCACAAGCAGGCATTTTTCATCTCATTTCTTACCATCTCCTTATAGTGCCCGTGTGGGTTTTCACTAAAAAGACTTTCATTTGATTTCCTCTGCTTACCGTCGCCTTATGGTGCCCGTGTGGGTTTTCACCAATAAGGCTCTCTCATTTCATTCCTCTCATTTTGTTGTATCAGACCTAAATAACTCCATCCTCCCATTTTGAACCGCTTTTCCGATTGATCAGAAGGACTTGAACAAGGTTTGGGGTGAAAAGAATTTGGATTGAACTACAACTTTGGAACCTTTTAGGCGGGATCATTGCTGAACCGTTATAACTTCTGCCCCAGTTTCACTTTTGGGGGACTTTGGATTTTTATTTTGGTGTGACTGAACCCCAAGGAGAGGCTGCCTACGTATCCTTTCGGAATCAAGTCAGACGTAATTCAGACAAATTATTTGTGTGCTTGGTTTTCTTTTGTTTTTTTTTCTTTTTTTTTTCTTTTGTTTTTTTTTTTCCGTTTTGTTTTGTTTTTCTCTTCTTCTCTCTCTTCTTCTTTTTTTTTGCTTGTTTCCTTTGTTGTTGTTTTTTTTAATTTTATTTTTTCTTTTCAATCGATTTCTTTCTCTCCCTTTTTTTATTTCATTTTTCAATAACACTTTCAAGTTCCAAAGAGGGTAGTCAAAGAATGGTAACCGGCTCAAAGGGTTTGCAAAGGGTCGATAGTGTTTGGGTAGCGAGAATGAAAGCCTTCGTCATCCCAACCGGAGAATATTAGAATTATATGAAGGATCAAACAAAGTACCTTTTGACTGCATTTGCATTGACAGTTATTTCGGGGACATTTCTTCGATGTGTCCCAAGTTCAACGCACTCTTTTGGCAGTACTCTTGTTGCAATGGATGGACCTTTCCAATCGGGGAACCAATTTTCCTTCAGTTGTTCCAACTCTTTGTTTTATTTCCTTAAGCTAATCTTCCTTGCGAAACAATTCTTGATTCATTATTTTGACGTCTGACAGCGTTTTAGGATCCGGGCATGAAGTCCATAAGCATGTCATGTTATTGAAATCTACATTTAACAGAACTAAAAAAAAAATAAGAAAAGTGAAATTAAGAAAAGAGACATTCCTGGACAATGAAATTAATTTTTTTGATTAATTTCAAAAAGCATGTCATGTTATTGATTTTTTTTTTGATTTTGATGATTTTTTTTTGAAGATAGAAGGGTTTGCATCAGAAAGTAAGACAATAAGGTAAAACATCCGGATCACACCCTGAGATAATCCGGATGCAGAAAAGATAGCAAGACTGGTTACCGAGACTCCCGTCTGATGGGGAACTTTCAGGCTTGGCGACCAATTTTCGGCTTTTCTTCTGTTTCGGCAATGGCTGCAATGGGCTTCAGTGCCGGATCAAATTCCTCATCTTCACAAATCATTCCGACTGTTGGCCTGTTGTTGTGTGCAGGCAACATATTGTTCATCACATCAGGAGCTTCTTCATCCCGAAAAATGATTCTTTCAGCTTCAATCAAATCTTCGACCGCCCTTTTGAGGGTCCAACAGTCCTTTGTACTATGTCTCACTGCTCCAGAGTGGTATTCACATCCAGCGTCAGTTCAGTGCGAGGAGGCTCGGGTTTGGCCGGTTTGGGGCCACCAGCTGCAGCAGACCTTGCCTGACTAGCTTTTGGAACAAACTCGAGTATGATTCACCAATAAGGGTGAACTGATTCCTTTTGAAAGGCTCTCTTGGGCGAGGTTTGTACTGGGAATATTTGATTTGGGATTATATGGAGCTTGGTAAGGATGGACATTTTTGGGAGGTAGAGCTCGGTTTTGTGTATAATGTTGTGGCCGCATGCAAGGTTGCGCGTTCATCACCGCATACCAACAAAACCAACCACCTGAACAGAACCTGACTAATTTGCTCACACCATAACCTTGTTAGTTTGAGACATTTAACATATAGGAAATCGCATGTTGGGATGCAATGCACCTAACAGTTAAACACTTCTATCATGTGTTTGAACGGTTGCATGTTTCATCTCGGCCTTAACTAACTCTTTCAGCATGTACTTCTTTTATTTTATTTATGCCTCTCTTTAATCACTCTCGATTGTCTCATTTTGTTTTTGCCGCTCTTTATTCTTTGGCACTCTTTTTTTTCACTCTTTTTTTGGTCGCTCTTTTTATTCTTTATTTTTTCACTCAATTAATTTTATGGCTATGATCGAATCCGATGAGGATTGCCTACGTATCATGACCCCGCATGAATCAGATCTTGCGTAGTTCGGGAGGATCGAGAATGGAGTAAATAAACTAATTCTCTTTTTTTTTTGTTTTTTTTGGAATTTTTGAATGCTTTAAAAGAAGAAAGGAAATATTTTTTTTTATTATTTTGATTTTGATTTTTGATTTGCTTTTGAAAGAAAGACTTTTTAAACCTCATTTGCTTTTGAATTGGACTTTGGGAATTTGAAAAGTAAAAAGAAAATATTTTTGTTTGAAATTTCATTTGTTTTACCTTTTCTAAGGAAGAAAGGAAATATTTTTGGATTTTGGATGTTGCCTCTTAATTTTCGAAAGAGGGAATTTTTTTTTTTAAGAAAAATGTTTTTAATTTCTGAGCTTTTTATTTATTTACAAAAACTTCTAAAGAAAAACGAAAACATTTTCTGGACTTCAAAAATAAAAAAAAATATTTGTTTTGAAAGAGGGACTTTTAAGAAAATATTTCGGATTTCTGAGTTTCTCTTCTTCCCCTTTTTTTTCTTTTTAATTTACGAAAGTACTTTTAAAGAAAAGTAAAAATATTTTTGGACTTTCATTTTTAAAATTTTTATGGATATTTATAAAAGAAGTATTTCTAAAGAAGAAAAGAATATTTTTGGATTTTTGTTTCTGTTTTTTTTTATGGGAAAAATACTTCAAAATGAAGGAAACCCGCATTTTAGACCTTGATTTTATATTATTTCATTTTTCCGTATGAAAAACTTCAGAAAGAAAGGAACTACCCTTTTTTTTTGAGTTTTAAAAACTTCATTTTTTTAAGGAAAGATCTATAAAGAAAAATATTTTTGCATTTTTGAAAATTGGGGCCGGAACTGATGAGGTTTGCCTACGTATCTCACATCCGATGAGAATCAGACCCACGTAGTTCGGTAAAAACGAGACTCTTTTTCATTTTCATTTTTGGCATTTTATAAACAAATAACAAAACTATTTTCACTTTCCATGGCAAGACAGACTATTTTTTTTTCCTATTTTTGAAAACAAGACGGAATAACGACTTTTTTTTTTCATTTTCAACAAACAATAAAACAATCTATTTTTTCCCAAACTAAAATAACGACTCTTTTTCTATTTTTTCTTTTGCTTTTAGTAAAAAAAATATTAAAAATAAAATATTTTCCTTTTTCCATTTTTTTTTAAAAATTCGGCAGAGTTTCGACACTATTTTGACATTGGTTATTTTTTCTAAAACAGATAATCAACTCTCCGTACTCTATTTCTCTCCCTTTTTTTTATTTTTTTTATTTTTCAAATACTCCAAAGCCGGTCAGCATGCATGTCCGAGACAAATAAATGCACGGAAAACAAGTAGGATGCATCGAGATGGTCTTTTTATTTCAGGTTGCTAGCCCTAGAGGGACCCAACCCCTGTGTTGAGTCCCCTAAGTCAAATGCAACATGATGCAAACAAACGTTCCTACTAGGGATCCGGCATGAAGTTGAGTTATTCTAGGTTCGTAACCTGGGTATTTGTTCTAGACTGTGTACCCGAGCGGACAACTCGAGTCGAGGAGGGGGCAACTTACCGGGAACCAAAAGGCCATCCGGCTTCGTAACTTGTCCGAGCCTCTTTTTTATTTCAAGGTATGACACTAACAGAATAGGGAGTCTCAACCAGTAAGCACATCCCCGGAGGTGAAGAGAGAAGGGTTTCAGCACAGTTTATATACAGTTCAGATAATATCAAAGCGGTAAAAAACAATATTTAGCACATTATGCCCAAACATGTAACAAATTCAGATAAAACCAAATATAACAATTTATCTAAGCTCGAATTTCTAACCCTGAACCAGTGGTTCTGGGTTATTCTTCCCCAGCAGAGTCGCTAGAGCTGTCACACCTCCTTTTGCGTGCCTACCCCAAAGGGTAAATGCGTGAGGGAGTTTTTCCAATTTAAGTGAAAATATTCAAAATGAGATTATTTATTTAATTCAGAGTCGCCACTTGGGAAAGGTTTGGCTTTTGGTGTCCCAAGTCACCGGTTTATCTTGAATCCCAATTCGAGGAAAATATTCGACTTTCCAAATGAAGTCTGCGAACCAGAAATTCTAAGTAAGGAATTCTGTTGACCCGAGGGAAGGTGTTAGACACCCCCGAATCCCGTGGTTCTAGCACAGTCGCTTAAATTGTCATAATGGTTAAATATCTGATTTTTATACATGTTATGACTTGTGTGCTTTTATTAAGTTTAAACCGCTTTTATTAGTATTTTTTTTTATAGAATTGCAACGTCGTGAAAATGCATCTCGAACCACGTCATAATCAATGCACCCGTGATTGTTAATACGTTCCGACTCCGTTGAGATTTGGATTTGGGTCACATGAAATGCACACCCGAGTTTAAGGAAATTAATTCAAATAGCGCGCCTAAAGCAACTACGCACTTTCAAGTTTGCGTGGGCCATGAAAAATTCAATTAATGGCACACCTCGATTTCTAAGGAGTTAAAATTAATTAAGTGAGGGCCACGGGTTTTGGGATTTTGTTTGGCATGACACACCTCAAATTATTTTTAAAAGGATAAGATTTGTATTTTTTCTTCTAAGGCAAGTGAAGATGTTCCTACTTTAATCTAATTTGAAATTAGGTATCACAACTATGCCACGAGAGCCATACACGTAATTATAATGATTTTCAAACGTTAATAACTTATATTTGGGATCGTTGTGGGATCTTGCACTAAATAGAGTCAAAGGTATCTTGTGTATAACTTGAATTAATACCCGCCATGATGCTCATTAGCTCTTGGAGCTCTTTTTGGTTAATATTTCACGCTTTCCAAACACGTTCTTTTTTTTGGTTTGACAAGTAATGATGAATAATTATTGATGTATGACAGCAAAGAGCTGTAGCCTTACATCCTATAATTAGGTGTTATTTTAAAACCTTTCAAGAAATCACTGAACATATCCAAATCCTTCCCAAAGTAAGTTTTCTCATATATATATAAAAGAATTAAAATCTAAAGTTACCCTTTCCAAAGTCATTCACCTAATCGTTCAATGATTCCCAAACCTGAAGCCCAAATTTAACTCGTTCACTACTTTACTCGGTCAGTGAAATTAGGAAGAAAAATGCCGAACACATTTCAACCATAAATACCAACATCAACACAACTATATCATAAGAATTTCACACTCTAATTACTTCACAACATGGCAGAATCATTGATAATATAAATTAAACAACGAAAATAGCACAGAGTTTCATATGCTCAACACTATATCATACAAATTCCATTGATAGAAAAGTGAAAATTACATAGTTGAGTGGGTGAGTAATACCTTGAAATAGAGAAAAGGCAGAAAGAAACAGTAGCAGGCGGTATGAAGCTAAACTTCAGCAACAGAAAGCAGTGCTTTCGGCTTGAACAAAACTCAATAGACACCCAGGGAAAGTATTTAAGCTTTAAAGCTTCTAGCAATCCCTTAAATATTTACTAAATCTCCATTTTTCATGTTTCATTGTTCTTTGTCGTTTCCCTTCCCCTCTATTCCGTTCTTCTTTCCTCCTCTCTTTTCTGTTTTTTTGTCTTCTTTTAATTCTGTGTGTGACCGTGTGTGTGTGTTTTTTTAGTAGAGCATGAGGGAAAAGAGAGTGGGGAACGTGTGAGGGGGACAAGGGAGAGTGGAATGAGGAATAAAGGAGAGTGGGGGGACCAGCGTGGGGGACAAGGAGTGGGGGAATAAAGAAGAGTGGGGTAGGGAATAATTTTGTGAGTGGAAAATGTAGAAAAATGGGAAGTAAGTGGGAAAAGTGAGAAAAGAATTCAAACATGGTCAAAAATTAGGTGTTAACAGTATTCACCTTCACGATGTTCTCAATTATTAAATTTGCAATACTATAGTTCATTATTTGAGTTATTCACAAATTTCATATTCCTATAAGTAAAAAAGAACTATAATTATTCATTTGTAAAACAAATTTGAGAGTCAACAATGCTAATTGGTGAATTCAACACATTATTTGCATAGAAACTATTGGACGAATCTCGAATGTTGAGCGTTAGATGTGTTTAAGGCGCACAATTGGGCGTTTGGGAGCATAAGCCTCACAAAAGTAAGCTCCATACATGAGCCTCAATGCATTTTGTTAGTGTCCTGCCCTTGGCGAGCCTCGAGACTAGGCAAGTCCCAAAAAAGCCTTTTAAAATACTGATAAAAATACAGAGATAATGATGCGCAATAATGATATACCAAAATAACAACAATCATTTAATTTAGAGTTGTCATAAGTTCTTCATAGAGAGCCTCCATGATTCAATCATTGAGTCACAATAGGTAAGCAACTGAGTAATATTATAATTTTTGCATAATAAAATCTAATGTTGTAATGATTTTCGGCCAACACTTGTTTCAGTTGCAGGTTGATACTTGTTCACAGCTCCACAAATACAATGTCCATTTCTGCAGTGTGGTTGATATGGAAAGCAGTAAACCTCACACTGCTTCCAATCATTACACGCATGTTGAGCTGATACTTCCAAGCATGGTGAACCTTTAACAAAATCAAATGTCATTTTTAGGCTCAATGTAGTACCATAGATTCAAAAATAAATAGGGATGATCAAGGATTTAATTATGGTGAGAGAAAAAAACAAACAAATAATAACTTATAATAAGTCAATAAATAAATACTTATATAATATAGCATATTATGAAAATATATTAGGTCAAGTGTATTAAGCCTAATTCTTTTAAAGAAAAAGTGATTTACTCGTACTCATTAGAAGAAAGAGAAGACAATCTCGACTCCCTTTTTCTTCATATAAAAAAGTGGAAGATTACTCGTATAAGAAATTTATGTAACATCTAGTTATGTTGAAATCTTTGCACCAAATAGTAACCGAAGATTAGAGGGTTTTTTTTTTTTTTTGAAAAAAAAACAAAATCAAACAACTTTAGTGACAAAAAAGGGAGTTTGATGACTCTATATACGAAAGATTAAAAAAAACATAGGAGATACTGAATGGACCAAGATGAATGAAGATCACCATACCAATTACAGCCAACACTATGTAGACCAAGAAAATTGAAGTTAGGGAAATCTTTCTCATATTATCTAGTTCCAAAGACTAACTGAAAAAATGGATTATTTGGAGGAAACTTCTTGTTTCCTCAAGAAATATATAGGCAAGCATAACCTCAAGTTCAGATTATTGTAATTAGCATATTTGAACAAATATGAAAGAAAAGACTTTCATATGGATGACAAACGAATGGTTTTGACTATGAAGAAGCGTATTTAATGAATTTTAAGAGTACATACTAATTATTTATCTTGTTAAGATATATTTAGAGATATACAAAATCGGATTGATGTAATTTATCTTTGAACCAGTGGCGGAGCTCGGATTTATATAAAGGGGTGTCAAAATCAAAAGAAATTATGCTACAATTAGGAATGGAACTTGCAACTTTTTGTAATTTTTGACACCCCTTGACAATTGCACTAGCAGTTTGTCTTGTGTCAAGGGTTGTCAACCCCTTGTATATATTCAATTTTTTAAAAAAATACCTATTTACACATTGTTATTTTTCGGCGAAGAAGTGTCGGTTGACACCCCTCGGACAAGGGTAGCTCCGCCCCTGCTTTGAACATAAGTGAAAGAACATATTTTGATATGAGTGGAAAATAAATTAGAAATAAATAATTTTGACTATGTAGAGTGGTTGATTGAGTTTTAAAGTAGGGACTTTTTCTATAAGTATAAAATCGGACAATATTTACACAGTTTAGCGAGACTTTGGAGTTCCAGAAAATAGCGAGAGTTTTCTACAAAATAAACAAATCCGGTCAAAACATACAACTTGCATATAATTTTTTATTATGTAGAATTCGGTCAAAATATACACCTTACATACAAAATTTTTGTTATATACAAATTCGGTCAAAATATTAAACTTGCATTTAACTTATATGAGAGAAATTGTCATAAAGATCCCCAAAAAACTTGAATTGGCCATGCTTATTTTCTTTCTCAATTTCATTTGGTTTGGAAAATGGCTAAATGAGTGAGTTAAGATGGTTGGGGCTTTTTTAATATTTCCAAAATTTGTAGGCCACCTATTAAACTTTAAAAAAATTTATTTCCCAATTTTTTCCCGCTAGTTTCTCTTTCTTCTTTCTATTCTCTCTCACTCAACCTCCTCGACTAAGGTGGTTTTCGGCGGCATCCGATAAGAGTCAAACTTCGATTTTGGGTTGAATCGTATACATAGATCCAACAATCATTGTATATTTTCTCAGAACTTGCCATTTTGTAGATTCTAATTTTTTTTCATTTCTTACAACTGCGATTTGCGGTTTGTATATGGATTCGTACATGTGCATTTGCAATTTCAATTGGGTTGTGTATAACCATATCTTATATGGCGTGGGTGGTTATATTTTCTTCTTGGACTACCTTTGGGCTCTGTACTTTAGATTTTTATTGTTGGCGACTTAATATTTATTGAAAAATCTATGGTCGATTATCGCCTAGTCATAGATGGTTGCTAGAAATTGGGCTTGTTTTTCTTATATCCCGACATAAGTTTCAAATTATTAAATATGACATTGCATATTTGTATATAGGTAACATGAGGAAGAAATCAATTGCTAAGAAACATATTTCTTCGGCAAAGATAACAATTGCACAGCCTTCAAAACCTCCAAACAGGAAATGAAATCTAGAAACTTTGGAAGCTTCCCCTAGTAAATAAATGTTGAGATTTCTAAGTGTGACAGGAGGAAAAAGAACAGAGAGCCATCAAAGTCTACCAGTAAAAAAATAACAATATAAAGGTCTAGATTAGTTGACAAAGGCATACCTATTAGTAAAAAATCTGTTGTAAGGAGCTTAGCATTATAGGGTGTTGATGATGAGGAGGAAGAATACTTGGGCATAAATTCAGCACAAAATCGAACGGAAGAATAGTTTTTTTTGAAAAAGCAATTATCGAAGAATAAAACGATAATGTAGATGAAGCTTTAGGTGGGGAAGATGATGAAAATAGTAATGATGCTCCAGAGGAGTATGAAAATGGTAATGTTGCTCAGGAGGTTGATAAAAATGCTGCTGAAGAAAAAGAAGAAGAAGAAGAAGAAGAAGAAGAAGAAGAAGAAGAAGAAGAAGAAGAAGAAGAAGAAGAAGAAGATGATGATGATGATTAATACCCTGAAGATGGTGAAGATGAATTGAAAAATGTGACCAAGATGTTCTATCAATTCTTGTGTTTGTAAGGGCGATCGATGCATCTAAATACAAATTCTGAACTTTTCTAAGAAAGCATAGACATTTCCTAGCTAAGATTAGTGTGAGGTCTAGGATCAATCAGTTTCATCAGTTCAAGGATCAGACAGTCAAATTGATGGAAATGTTTGATAGTATTTATTTGGACAATTTGCAAAATTTTCAAAGCATTGGACTCAGTTCAATGGACAACTTGTCCATTCCCTGTTGATTTGCCAAATTTATTGTGTGAAGAAGCACGGGTTACGATTTTTAGTTGGAGACAAGCCTGTTGAATTTGAATTGAAGGAGTTTGCTCTAATGATTGGATTTAACTGTGGTGCCAAATCAAGTAAATAAGAAATGGACCAAGTGTTCGAGGATGGAAAAGAATTCTATGATAAAATGTTTGTAAATAGCAGGAAGGGGGTAGAAGTAAAGAAGCTTTTGATGATATTGAATTCCAAGAGATTTAACATAGAAGAGAGGTTTAAGTTTTTATTGGTGGGGTTTGTCCATTTAATCTTGCTTGCAAGGGATAATATAGTGCGTGTCGATAAGAAGTGGATTTGTATGGCTAACAATTTAGAAGTCTTTATGAAATATCCATGGGGCAAGAAGTGTTTTGAGCTTAAAATTGAGTACATGAAGAAGGACACTTTGCCAGTTTACAAATCATATGTGACCAATAGTAAGAAAAGCAAAATCTCTGATAAAAAGTCCAAATCGGTTAGTTATGCCATGTACGGCTTCCCATGGGCATCGTGGTCAGTATTAAAAATATCTCAAAAATTCTTTGTAGTTCAATACGATTATTTTATTTGTAGAAGACTAACATTGATATATTTTTATTCACATTAAATGTAGGCATGAGCATACGAAACAATTCAACTATTTGATCGTAATGCCGAGAAATCACAGGTCGTAACGCTGCTGCTGCCAAAGATATTGAGATGGCACATCAAGAAAGTGACATGTGACCCTGATTGGGATTTTTTAAGCAGGTAGTTGATGACCATAGTGTGGTAAGATAGAAAGTGCAATAACACTCCTGTGGTAAGATAGAGAATGATATAACACTCCATCAGTAAATTAGAATCAACTAGAGTAGGAGATTATCATAGACCTCGTATCGATTTTTTGGTATTGCTTGTCTATTGACTTCTATCTATGCTATATTTCAGGAAGTGCACCATTACCTTATTCCTACCTACATGAGATAGATGTGGACTAAATGAAGAATTTGGTACCGTATGATAATGGGGCAGCGAATCCTATAATTAACTAGTTATCAGTTGATGTTGAATAGGTAATTGCCATTAAAAAGGCACCTAGTACAATGAGTTTAGAGATTAATGATGAAGTTGACTTTGGTGATGACCCTTTGGATGGGAGTATTCCTCCGGGTAACAGGACATTACCCAGTTAACTAATAAGTGGATAAAAATTTATAAAATATACCTATCTAAAAATGTGGCACAAAGCCACCATGACAAAAAATTACTCTTAGTCATTATGCCATGTGGCCATGTAAGAGTTCATTAAAAATCTAACCAAGTAAGAATTGATTATAAGTCTTACCTAATTAGGATAAGAACATTCACAACCCATTTTTGATATATCATCTTTCTTCAAATAAAAATGTTAGAAGCAGAAGCAATTTCATTCCAAAACTTCAAAGAATCCAAAGCAAAATTTTGTTCATAAATTTCAAAGAAGCAGGAACAAATTTCGTTCAAGGATTTCAAAAAGCAGAAGCTTAATCCGTTTTTTTAGGGTTCAAAGTTCAATCGACGAAGGTTTCCAACGAAATATTATACAGAGTTTTCCCTACTCCAGGTATGTTAGGGCCATACCTTGTTTCTTTTGGCATCGTCCAAATTATAGTGAAGAAACGAGCAAACACATAATTTTTATAAATTACTATATTCATAGAGATACTAGGGGTGTCTATATTCTTGATTCCCCATGAGAATTATTATTATCTTCTATTCATGGGTTTTATAATAATACGCAGTTGAAAAAGTTTATCCTAAGGAATATTGAGATTCTTACGTATTTTTCATGCATTTCACCCATTTATACATGTACATTTACCCATGACCAGATGGCGTTATATACGCGTATATATGTAAATATATGTATATGGGATATGGGAAAAGGTTACGACGTTATATACGCACTACCACCTGATCAGTTGGTATATGTTGATGATGTTGCCCACAATGGGCGAGATGATATGATGGGATGACCTCAGTGGCTTGGTGATATTATTGACACCCATACGTATGCATGACACGATATTTGTATGCACATGCATGACATTATAAATGTTTCAGAATTTACAAAGTTATTCAGATTTACAGATGGATTTCTTTATTCCATGTTTCATCTATGTCTTTTACGTACTAATTTTCATGCCTTAAATACTCAGTACATTTTTCGTACTGATGCCCTATTTCACGAGGCTTGCGTTTCATGCCCTCAGGTGCAGGTAGGCAAGGTGACGCTCCCCCTCCTTAGGATCCTTGATCAGCGAGAGTTGGCATGCTCCACTTGATCGGGAGCTGCTTTTGACTTTGGTGTATATATATATGGGTATGACATGGCTCAGTCCCGTCTTTGTACAGTTATATTTCTATTAGAGGTCTGTAGATAGTATGTCTTGTTGGATAGTATGTGTCCTTGCCGGCTTTCAGTTTTGAGATGTATAGTTGTCTATAGCAGCCTTCTTGGGTAGATTTCCTTCATGTACATTATTCTCGTAATTCAGTAGATGTTATTCAGGTTTATATTTTAGACGCATGCTTAGGGGTGTTTTACAGGTAGGACTCAGGCACCCGTCGCGGCCCATCAGTTTGGTCGTGACAAATAATCTCCCTAGATCTAAGATGTGTCAAAAGTCCTCAAAATAGCATTTTTACATATATTTATACAAAGTACGGTCGGGCCCCGACGAAACACATTTTCCTATGCGAAATAGGACTTTGGCTCTGTAAAATTTGCACAGGCATGCTGCATGGGATAACGCACCACACGGTGTGCTTGTGGGGAACTTCAGAGATCATGCAATTTGAGGGTAGCAACAATTTACACACCCGCGTCGTGCTACACGGCTCCCCACCCGGCACGACTCTTGAAATTTGGAAAATTATAAAACGTGAAAGTTGTGTCCCTTTTAAATAGCTTTCCAATGATATATTGTGGGGCCTAAACAGATTTTTGAGAAAAATGTTATGTGCATTTTACTGGACAATACACAGTATGCCCTCGATTCTTCATTTAGTTCATAAAGCGCATTATCATCTGTTGATCCCCGAACACTATCCCAACTTAATCCTTGGGCTTTTACTCAGACTTCAAAGCTCATGATATCTTGAATTCATTCCATAACATCTACATAGATCGGAACCACTCCTACAAGGCATAAAACACATGAGGGTACTTCTTTTTCATTTCTTCCTAGGCTTCCCAAGTGGCTTCTTCAACCTGCTGGTTTCGCCATAACTCTTTCATAGAGGCAATTTCTTTATTTCTCAACTTCCAGACTTGCCTATCGAGAATGGAAACTAGAATTTCTTCATATGACATCTCTTCATTGACCTCAATAGTTTCAACCGGCACAATGGTAGACGGATCTCCCACTACCTTCTTCAACATAGACACATGGAATACCGGGTGTACCAATGACATCTCGGGTGGTAGCTCTATCTTGTATGCCACCTGACCAATCCTTTGAATGATTCTATACGGCCCGACATACTTGGGACTCAATTTCCCTTTCTTTCCAAACCTCATAATACCCTTCATGGGGAGACCTTCAAGAATACCCAATCATCTTCCTTAAACTCTAAGTCTCTGCGACGAACATCCGAATAGGAATTTTGACGACTTTAGGTAGTTTTAAGTTGTTCCTTTATGATCTTAACCTTTTCCATATCTTGATGTACGAGGTCTGGTCCTATAAATTTAGTCTCTCCAACTTCGAACCATCCAATAGGAGATTTACACCTCCTCCCATATAATGCCTCGAATGGTGCCATTTGTATACTAGCATGAATTTTGTTGTTATAAGCAAACTTTATGAGTGACAAATAATCATCCTAGCTACATTTGAAATCAAGAACACAAGCATGCAAAATGTCCTAGAGCATCTGAATAGTCCACTCTGCTTTCCCGTCACTGTGGATGGAAGGCTGTGCTAAGTTTTACCTGCGTACCCAAACTTGCTGAAATTTCTTCCAAAAATTAGCCGGGAACTGAGCCCCTTGATCGGAAATGATGGAGATTGGAGTGCCATGAAGCCTGACTATTTCCTTAATGTACAACTGAGCATATTATTCCGCTGTGTCGGTAGATTTGACTGGCAAGAAATGTGCTGATTTCATGAGTCGGTCCACAATAACCCAAATTGAGTCAAACTTGTGCAAAGTGCACGGTAACCCTACTACTAAATCAATATTAGCCATCTCCTATTTCCACATTGGAATTTCTATGCTTTGCGCTAACCCACCAGGACGTTGATGTTCGGCCTTCACTTGCTGACAATTCGTACACCTTGCCACAAACTCCGCCATATTCCTTTTCATGCCATTCCACCAATATATTTCCTTGAGGTTATGATACATTTTTATAGAACCTGGGTGTACGGAATACCTAGAAGTGTGAGCTTCGTCCATGATTCTTTCGCGGAGACCATCAATATCTGGAACACATAGTCGCCCTTGGTACCATAGTGTACCATCATCCATGCCAAGAGAAAAGTTGTGGTCTTGTGTTTATGAATCCCTTCTTTCAGTTGTACCAACAATGGATCATTGTATTGCTTTTCTTTGACTTCCGCAACATGCGATGAATTAGACCTATTCTGCACAATTACTCCTCCTTTATTAGAGTCTGCAAAGTGAACTCCCAATCTAGCCAACTAGTGAACCTCCCTGGCCAACGGCCTTTGATACGCCTCCAAGTGAGCCAAACTTCCCATAGATTTCTGGCTAAGAGCATTCGCCACAACATTGGCCTTTCCCAGGTGATATAGAATATTGATGTCTAGTCTTTGAGTAACTCAAGCCATATTCTCTGCCTCAGGTTCAACTCCTTTTGTTTGAAAATATATTGAAGGCTCTTGTGGTCCATAAATATATCCACATGGACCCCATACAAGTAATGACGCCAAATCTTCAATGTGAATAGTTCTTTTCATAATTCTTGAGTTGTCTAGAAGAATAAGCTATGACTTTGCCATGTTGCATTAACACACACCCAAGCCCGATCCTTGAAGTATCGCAATATACTACAAATAGTTATGTACCCTCAGGTAGGGTCAACAGTAGCGCAGTAGTCAATCTTGATTTCAATTCCTGGAAGCTCCTTTCACAAGCATCGGACCATTGGAACTTAACTGTCTTCTGCACTCAATTTAGTCAACGGAGAGGCAAGAGTAGAGAACCCCTCCACAAACTTCCTATAATACCCAGCTAAGCCCAAGAAACTGTGAATCTTTGTTGGAGTTGTAGGTCTAGGCCAATTTTTCACCGCCACAATCTTTTGAGGATGAACCTTTAATCTTTCTCTGGAGACAACATGACCCAAGACTGTAACAGATTCAAGCCAAAATTCACATTTCAAGAACTTCGCGTACAATTGGTGTTGATGAAGAGTCTGCAGAACTGCCCTGAGATGATCGACATGGTCCTCCCGACTTCGAGAATACACAAGAATGTCGTCAATGAATACTATCACAAAGGTATCAAGGAAAGGCTTGAAAGCTCTGTTCATAAGATCCATGAAAGCTTCCGGGGCATTTGTTAGCCCGAAAAACATCACCAGAAATTCAAAGTGCCCATACCGGGTCCTGAAAGCTATTTTTGGAATATCCTGCTCCCTTATTTAAATTGATGATACCCGGACGGTAAGTCAATTTTTGAGAAGTACTTAGCACCTTGTAATTTATCAAACAAATAATCTATCCTTAGTAGAGGGTACTTATTTTTTATAGTAACTTTGTTGAGTTGTCGGTAGTCGATGCACATCCACAACGACCTATCTTTCTTTCTTACAAACAAAACTGGTGTGCCCCATGGAGAAACACTCGGTCGGATGAAGCCTTTCTCTAATAATTCCTTCAATTTCCCCTTCAATTCCTTCAATTCTGCCGGTGCCATTCTATAAGGCGGAATTGATGTAGGCTCCGCGCCTGGCATCACATTGATCCCAAAATCAATCTCCTTGTCTAGTGGGATCCCAGGGAGTTAATCTGGAAAGGCATCCGAGAATTCATTCACAACTGGCATGTACTCGAGTGTAGGTGCCTTAACATCAATGTCCGTAACCCGAACCAAATGTTAGATGCACCCCTTGTTAATCATTTTCGAGGTCTTAAGGTAAGAAATAAACCTACCTTTTGGCACCATATTATCCCCCTTCCATTCAAAAGCTGGCTCAATACGAAACTCAAGCCTTATAGTTCTAATTCGATAGTCGAGCTTGGCAAAGCATAAGTAAAGCCGATCCATTCAAATAATTACATCAAAGTCGACTATCCCCAATTCAATGAGATCGGCCATGGTATCCCGACCACGTACCGTGACAACACAATTACTATAAACCCACACAACCATAATAGACTCACCAACCGGAGTAGATACAAAGAACGGCTCATAAAGTTATTTCGGTTATATCCCAAATTACATAGCAACATAAGGAGGACAGAGTGGAACCGAGATCAATAAGGGCATACACATCATAAGATTGGACAGTCAGAATACCTATGACCATATCTGGAGAAGCCTCTGCACTCTTGCAACCATTCATAGCATAGAAGCGGCTGGGTCCTCCTGAACTCTGCGCACCACCCCTAGCTACACCACGCACTACTGGAGCTGGAGTACCTCGAGCTGGAGAGGGTGCTGAAGATGTAGCAGCTGCAGGACTGGATGACTGTGCTGTGCCCCTACCCGCACCCTGGCGGGATACACGACACTCCCTCTGAATATGGCCTCTCATCCCGCACCCATAACATTCTGGCAGGTCCATGTAGCAAATCCCTAAATGCATCCTCCCATACTTGGGGCATGGGGGCCTCCGCTGCTGCTGGAATCTCCCTCCTGATCGGCCCTACTGGTGGGTCCCATGCTGCCCTGATTTTTCTTGGAATGACTAGCTTACTACTGACTGTGCCCTACTAGTAGTGCACTGTCTGAAGACTGTGCATAGGACTCGGATGGCTTGATGATCCTCCTCTAAACATTGAACCAAATGAATCACCATAATGGCCCGTGGATTGGGCCTTGCTGCTACCCTCTCTATCCATCATGTTCTTCAACTTGGGGGTCTTTGTAGCTTGAGCAAACTCCACCATCTTTAAATATTTCAGATTAGAATTTAAAGCAGCTATGGAGGCCTCATTAATAACCAAGGTGCTAAGGCCCTGCAGAAATCGATGCACTTTGGCTTCCATGGTGGGCAGCAAGTAAATGGCATACTTTGAAACGCGTGCGAACTCCATGTGATACTCCCACACACTCCTACTACCTTGTTTAAGGTTCTCAAATTCCGCAACATGGGCTACCTTAGTCTCAACAAGCAAAAGATGGTCTATGAAAGCATCCGCAAACTCACTCCACCTCGCCGGAGGGCTCCCCTCATCACGGGAATCCTCCCACACTTCAAACCATGAATACGCCACCCCTTTCAGGCGATAGGTAGCCAACTCCACTCCCTACGTCTCTGTAGCACATATAAACCAAAGATTCTTATGCATTTCGTCAATAAAATCTTGAGGGTCCGCCTCAGGATCAGTACCTATGAACACTGGTGGATCTAACATATAACCTTAATGTGGCACCATGATATTCCGGTTTTTAGGAATAATTTTATGGGGGCTTACAATATACATGCGGTGGTATAAGGTTTAGGGGTTGAAATACATGTGGTGAGATAAGGTAGGCTTAATACGCATGGCTAATAAGGGAACCTCTAGAAGCCATGTGGTGTGATAAGGTGGGCTAAAACATGAGATGCTATTTTTGGGAAATGATTTTCAAAACTAAATGTAAAGGCTCTCGCGGTGATATAAGGAAAGATTGTGACTTATTCTTGTTCGTAGAGTACGAGGCAGTACTTCAGTAGTGACTCTTATTGTCATTTCTCCATTTTTGCACTTGTCTTTGGTTGTTGTTCCCTTAGCATTTTTATTTGTTTTCTCCATGTTACACTAATTGCTTAGTTCCATGTAGCCAAATCTTGATATGCTATTTGTTGTTTCAATTTCATTAATGTCATTATCACACTTTCTTACACTTGTTCAGTATTTTATGTATTTCTAGTAGGGCATGACCTGACCTTATCACTACTCTACCGAGGTTAGGCTTGACACTTACTGGGTACCGTTGTGGTGTAGTCATACTACACTTCTGTACATTTTTTGTGCAGATCCAGGTTCTTCCTATCATTCCCAACACTAGTGAGCTGAGTTCGCATTTTGGAGGCTTCAAGGTTCACCTGCCCTCGTCCGTAGGCCTCAGAGTCCCCTTCTATCCATTTTTATATTTTACTTCCTTAGTAGATGCAGTTGTTAGGGATGACGTTGATATTATCATAGAGCTTGTGAATTGTATCGCACCGGTTTTTGGGTTATTGGATACACAACGAGCTGTAGAGATTTCTCTTTATCTATGTTGTTGAGTTTTGAGAGATTTAAATTATTGTTTTAGTCACTTTCGCATGTTTGTTACGCTTACCTAGTCTTAGAGACTAGGTACCGTCGCGACATCTTAAAAGGGCAATTGGGGTCGTGACAAGTTGGTATCGGAGCTATAGGTTCAAAGGTGTTATAAGTCACAAGGGGGTTTAGTAGAGTCTCGCGAATCGGTGCGGAGACGTCTGTGCTTATCTTTGGGATGCTATGAAACTGTTAGGAAAAGTTTCACTTCTTTGATTTCTTAAAGTGCAAAATTGTTGTCTTTTGTCACGCCCCAAATTCAAGGAGTGAGACTGGTGCTCAACCGAGTGAACCCAGCCGTGAAAGCCTATTAGATTTACTTCTACCCAAACTCATCTATGAATAAAGAGGAGATGTACTCTACAAATCTAACAATTAAAGGATTTATTAACAACTCCCGTTTCATTTCCATTAGCAGTTTCATTAATAATTTCCAAAATATTACAGGTTTATAGATATAATGAAAAACATGTTTACCAAATACCAACATTTTTGGTTCAATTCTCAATATCAAATACCACCCACAACCTGTCTACGGAGCCTCTAAGTAAAATATAATAGAAATATGGAAAAGTCTGCAACAAGGCCCCGACAATATCTCAAAACATGAAGTACATGAGAAACAAAAGATACATGATCCTGAAATGACGTAACGCTCACCAAGTCAGCCGGGAAGAGAGCGTACCGCTATCACAACTATTATCAGTTTCATCCCAATATATTGGAATAATCATAATTGCGCCAATATTTCAATTTCATCCCAGATAAGAGGAATAATCACAATCCACCCTTACACCAACACGTGTAGTTTCAGGTGTGGGCCTTATGACCCACCTTTCCTCGGTTTTCTAGTGATACTCCCAAAAACATTTTTATTTTACACACAAGGAAACAAAAGTACAAATGTATTCACTTCATAATCTTTCGCATTGTATTGATCTTCATTAGTATTTTCAACCACTCACAATAACAATATTCCCTTTGATCTTTTGGCCATTCACAAGATTCTTTGTTCATGGCACGATGGCCGTATTTCATGTTCCTCACTTTCACGTCTTTTATTTTAAAGGATCGCCATAAAATATCAACATATAGAATATTTCGAAAATCATAAACCTCAAATTAATAAGCGATGGAAACTTTAAATACGAAAGGTTTCTTCCCAAAGAATGTGGCACACCGACCAGCAATAGGAACACACTTCAAAATCATGAACAAGCAATACACCGATTATCTTTGGGATACTCCTCTCAAAAAAGGCAATGTAAAATTTCCACACCTGAGTATATAAGAACTTGAACCACGTTGGATATATTTATAAAGCAAAGCATTAGTCGAAATAGCCACATCTAGGCATGAATTGAGTACATAAGCTTTTAGGCAAATATATTTTCGAAGAAGTTTTGGAACAATTGGGTCGACGCTCATTTCATAATATTTCTCACATCCTCTCATTTCACTTGCACCATTAGCAACAATTATAACTTAAGTTCTTGGCACGTTGGCCACACGCTATATCCCCAATTCACTTATTTCATTTCCAAGCATCTTTAAAGACTATAAACAACAAGACATTTTTAAATCAAGGCTTTAGGTACACATGTGCACAATTAAGAGTCTCAAGCATATTGAGTTTTTCTTACATAATTTGGCATACTAGCTTTCATTTGAAACATGGCTCAAAGCCATAATATTTTAATACGCAATCCATACTTTGAACATATATCTTACGACATAAAACTCATTCGGCATAGTCAAGTTTATAAGGGATAACTCAGAATATAGGAATTAGGAACTTGAGCCAACCATACTTGTAACTTACAGGAACATTATGGAATCCGATTCTAAGAGAGAAAGTTTAGCCAACATACCTTGTTCGAGCTTTCCTTAAGTTACTGCAATTCCCCAACACTTCTAGCAATAACAATTTGGAAAGATGATAATTTAGTGATTGGCTTCCTTGATTCTTGAAGATTGGTGCAAGATTGGATGTTGGGAGGTTAGGGTTTCTCCTTCTCTCTCTAAAATTCTCTTACCTCTCTCTAGACTCACAAGAAAATCGTCCCAAATTAAGCCCCAAAATCTATTTGTCAAAATGGGGCCGAGATATAAAAATAGAAAAATGGATCCTCCGAACTCGGGTTTGCGATTGCAAAAATGACCGCACAATAGATGTGTAGTCCGCAAAATGGTCACACAATTGATGCTCAAAAATAGGATGTTTCGGGTTGGGTTTGCAGTAGGTCTACGGCCTGTAGACCTATTCTGCAGTTGCAAAATTGACGGCATAATGATCTTCAAACTTGGATCGATTCTGCGGTGCTTATGTGGCTCACATATCACTTCTGCGGTCGTAAAACAGACCGCATAATTACTTTTTCCTGCCAAATATTTTCCTCAACACTTCAGTACATTCTTTAACCCAAAACGTCTGTGCGAAAATTAATTTATTACCTCTGAACACTTTAGCCTAACTCGACAACACAAAACCTTAAATTACTTGCCGGAAATTTTACGGGCCTTACAACTTTGGGATTCTAAATTTCTGTCTTTCTATTCTCTCACAAATAGTGAGGACACACATAGCCGAATCAGATGACCAAACACTCATGCCTACTGCTAGAGCCGTGAGAGGTCAGGGTCGGGGCTGGGTAGTAGTCGAGGACGGGCATGTGGTACAACTGGAGCACCGACTCGAGCTACTACCAAGGATCCACCAGAAGTTCCAGTTGGAGGACATGCATATGATGCGTCTGTTACTGCCCCAACACTTTAGGAGACCTTCGCCTAGTTTTCGAGCATGTTTGGTACACTAGCTCAAGCAAGGTTGATCCCACTTGATCCTGCCACATCTCAGGCTAGAAAAGGAGCATGGGCTCCCGCTGCAGTGGGTCTAGTTTAACCCATTCCTAGAAGTCATACCATTATAGCTGGTTTCCCTAGTTCAGCCCGAGGTTAGGGTAGTAGCTTCTGAGAGGGAGCAGCTCAGGCTCAAGAGGTACAAGAAGTACCACCCCCTACTTTCAATGGTTTGGCATCAGAGGATGCCTAGGGTTTTCTTGAGGAGTGACACCGTATCCTCCATACCATGGGTATTGTGGAGTCTATTGGGGTTGCTTTCACTACGTTCCATCTTAAGGGAATGACTTATTAGTGGTGGTGAGTGTATGAGTTAGGTAGTCTGGCCGAGTCAGCTTCACTCACTTGGGGTTAGTTCTCAAATATGTTCTTGAGGGAGTTTGTTCCCTAAAGTTTCAGGGATGCATGGCGCACAGAGTTTGAGTAGTTGCGCCAGGGTTCTATAACCATATCAGTGTATATATTCTAGTTCAGTGATTTGTCCAGGCATGTACCAACCTTAGTTGCTATTGTTAGAGAGCGAGTTTGTCGATTTATCGATGGGATAAACCCCGGTATCAGATTGTACATGGATCAAGAGCTGGAGATAGACATCACATACTAGCAGGTAGTAGAGATTGCTAGGATATTTGAGGGAATGTGGGCTCAGGAGAAAGAAGAGAGAGGGGCCAAGAGAACTCAAGATTCTTGCATATATAGTGGTGCATGTTTCCCAGTTGCAGCCTCTCATGGTAGGGTCTGTGTGAGCTGCCCTATTCATTCATCACTTCCAGCTTCCAGCGATATTTTGGCCACTCCCAGGCCCTAGGTTCCCCATTATGCATTGCCATTGTCTGGTGCACCTCCAGTTGATCAAGCCAGATCCAGTTATATCAGCCACGTCCTACGAGAGCTTCTTTTGAGTGTGGTGACACTTGTCATATGGTGAGGGATTTCCCCAAGCTCAGGAGGGGTGCATCTCCACAGACTACCCAGGCTCAGCATATTCCACCGGGTCCCTAGGCTTCTCAAGCCATGGTTAGCGCACCATTTATCACTCCACTTATATAGCTAGATCGAGGTGGAGGTCGGGCAGGTACACGTCCCCTTAAAGTGGGAGGCCAGGCCAGATATTATGCTCTTCCTACTAGGACAGAGGCAGTTGCATCTGACTCAGTCATCACAAGTTTTGTTCCGGTTTGTCATAGAGATGCATCAGTCTTATTTGATCCAGGCTCCACTTATTCTATGTATCATTTTACTTTGCTTCATATTTTGGTATATCCCGTGATTTTCATCACTAGTTGGTTTTTTCTGATAAAGATATTGGTAGAGGAGGATCATGCAGGATGTGCAATACTCAGCCAAGTGATACACATGTGCGCGAAGGGTTAAGGTTGTGAATGACAAATTGGATAAGATATTGAAGATCCTTGGCGAGATACAAAATCAGAATGAGAGCTCTTCTAAACTATCTGGATCACCTTGGTACATGGTTACAAGATTGCAAAGCAGATTGAGGAAGGCTCCAATTTCTGCAACCAAGATGAAGAAGTTGAAACACATTAAGAAGAAGAACCAATGGTAGACGTAGTCAAACCAGTTGTAGAGGTTGACAAGAAACTATTCAATGAATGGTTTGACAATACGAAGAAGTATTCTAAAAACATTTTGAGTGTAAGCAATGGTTGGAGATTTTTCGAACAGTTGTGCAATGCTAACCCGTCCGTAACCATTTTTATATCCCTTAATCACTACGTAATATTTCTTTTTTTATAGCTCCATATTTAACATACATTTTTATAAACTTTAGCACGTGGAGGAACTGTTGGTGTTGATGCATGTACAAAACATAAAACGTCCCTGCATTTATTCCCGTAGTCATGTTGTTATGGATGTTGCATTATGCAACAACATGCGTACTGCATGGGATAAGATGAAGGAGATTACCTGTAAATATGGGAAGGATTTGGACTTTTGTGAGACAGTTGATGCTTGCCAAGACTTTTGCCTTACACCCTAATGATTTATCCTCGAGGAAGTATGCCAAAACCTGGGGCTGTACATTGATGCAAGGCTAAAATGTTGTATTGTGTGTGAAAAATTGAAAACAAGTATTTTGTGCCTGTTTTTTCCACTTGGCAGAGGGTTTGATTTGAATTTACAACAGCAATGCCAATTTGTATGATGATAGTAAACTAGAACAACTTATTCAACCCCTCGCACACATGATGCCTAAGATTTGATGAAAACCAGCAAGTTTACAGACTTAGGCCTAAATGTGCTTATGAAGAAATGGTCGTGGGAGCATATTTTGGATGCACCATCCATTCAACAAAGGTAAGTTCAATGTGCCATCCATTATGTTTTAGTCATTCTTCTTGAAGCCGATGGTATAGCTTAATGAAAAGCGAATGAACTTATTTAGGAAATTTTTTGCAATGGATGTCTTCAGGGAAAGATGGACCCTTCCTAGTTTTATTAGTATAATTAATGTTTGAGTTGGTCATGGGACAAATTCATTTTGGGTGAACTTGTAGTAATTTATGATATTTGCATCTACCTCTATGTAAAGAAATCACCTTTTTGTCAATTAACTATTTATGCTGTAATTTTTGTATCGATGCACTTCCTTTTTGTATTATTACAAGGTAGAGGTTGCATAATAGACAATGTGTCTAGTAATAAAGTAGATACTTGGTTGCATAGTTTTAATGACCCGATAGGTCATTTTGAGTGTTTTAGTCCTGATCCCCTATTTATCGCCTCATCTATTCTTATATTATGGTTATGTCACTTGCCAGGGTGTTTGGTTTTGGTTTTGGGTGAGTTTAGGAATGAAATATGACACATAGTCCCTATGTTTGAGGTTTAAGTTGTAGGAGTTGACCGTAGGTTAACTTGTATGAAAGTGACTTCAGAATAGAGTTTTGATGGTTCCAATAGCTCCATATGATGATTTTAGTCTTAGGAGTGTGTCTGAATGTTGATTTGGAAGTCGTAGGTCATTTTGGCATGAATTGGCGAAAGTTGGAAAATGGAGAATTTTGGATAGTTTAACCGGGAGTTGACTTTATTAATATTGAAGTTAGATCCCAGTTCCGAAAGTTGGAATAGGTTATTAATGTCATTTATGACTTTCGTGCAAAATTTGGAGTCAATCGGAGTTGTTTTGATATGAATCAACGTTGGTTTCAAAATTAGGAAGTTCATAGTTGCATAGACATGCATTTGGGTTGCGATTCTGTGAATCAATATTGTTTGATGTGATTTGTTGCCTCGAGTAGGTACATTATGTGTTTAGGAATTTGTTGGTATATTCGGACAGGGTCCCGGGGGCTCGGGTGTGAAACGGATTGAATCTGGATCGAAATTAGACTTGTGTGAATTGCTGAAGTTACCAATCTTTCTAGTGTCATCGCACATGTGGAGGGGTTGGGTGCAAGTCGCAGGTGCGAACTCTCACAAGCGAGCTATGGATCGCAGAAGCAAAGCATCCATGCCCAGTTGGGGTCGCAGAAGCGGGATGGTCTTCGCAGAAGCGAAGTCACTTCTACGATGGGAGGAAGCACATGCACGAGCTGGTTCGCAAGTGCATCATTTTTGCTATAGGTGCGCGTGCTCAAGTGCGCCTTATTCCCGCAGAAACGGATGGTGTTGAGCTAGGTCATGACCGCACCTGCGATGGAAATTTTGCAGGTGCGGAGCCACATATGCAGCAAATGGTTGCAGGTGCGAGTTACTTGGGTAGAAAAGGGGAAATTCCGAGGGTTAGATTCATAATTCATTTTTGGAACTTAGAGAGCTCGGTGGGAGGTGATTTTTCGAGGGTTCTTCAAAGAAATATTTTGGGTAAGGAATCCTAACTCGGTTTTGGTTAATTTACATGAATCTACTGTTAATTTGATCATTAATTAGTGTTTTGGAGTTGGAAATTTGGGAAAAATGTGTGAAACTTCTTAGACTAAATTTTTGAGTTTTGAAAGGAGAATTGAGGTCGGATTTGAGTAATTCTTATATGGTTGGATTCGATATCGAATGTATGTTCGGAATTTGTAACTTTCGTCAGGTTCCGAGGTGTGAACCTGTGTTGGCTTTTTTGGTTAACTTTTAAATTCTTCGCAAAGATTGTAATTTCATTGTTTGAATTAGTTTCCTATAGTTATATTTATAGTATGAAATAGTTTTGGCTAGATTTGAGCCTTTCGGAGTTGGATAATCAAGGGAAAGGCCTTTGTCACCACCACAATTTTCCTCCGTAGGTTATCATGACAACACCTAGTCTATAAGACTAGTTAAGCCCAACAAGCATGTGGAATAATTAAAATAACAAATATACCCTTAAATACTCAACAACTTTAATACTGAAAACTCCACAATTAAGCATTTACAATTTCCCTAAAATCTGGTGATATCGAGTCACAAGCTCTAGCTACAGTGCGGAACACTCCTACACATCAATGTCTATAAAGATATAAAGAAATAAGAAAAAGAACAGGATAGAAGGGGACTCCGATGCCTCTAGACGCTGGCAGATATACCTTGAAGTCTCCAAAATAAGCACTCCTCACTGGTGCCTAGACTAGTAGGAGATTCCCGGATCTGCACAAAAAGATGTGCAAAAGCGTAGCATGAGTACACCACAACGGTACCCAGTAAGTGCCAAGCCTAACCTTGGTGACGAGGTCAAGTCAGGGCACTACGGGAAAATAATAAAATACAAGGCAGAAGATATATTAAAATGACAGGGAAGTGAAATAATAAGAATTCATAGAAGGTAACAGTAAGGAATCAACGAAAAACAACTACAATGTGAAAAGAATCAGGAATCTTACAAGTTAAGGAAACAACATCAAATAGAAGAGAATCAACATGGGCACTCCCGAGGTACTGCCTTGTAGTCATAAAAGTAAAATATCTCACAATCTTTCTTTATATCACCGCGAGAGCCTTTATATTTAATTTCGAAAATCATTTTTCCTAATTAGCATCCTGCGTTTTAGCCCACCTTATCATATCGCATGACTTCTAGTAGTTCCCCTACTAGCCATGCGTTTCAAGCCCACCTTATCTCACCGCATGTATTTCAATACCCAAACCTTATACCACTACATGCGTATCAATAATCACAATGGCGCGGCAGAAACCTCTTGCAACAATAAGAACCGTACGACAGACACTTCGTGCAACAATAACCACAACACAATAGAAACCTCGTGCAATAATAAGAATCATACGGCAGAAGCCTCGTGCAACAACCAAACACTCATATAAACAAAGATCACGAAACCAAAATATAACAACTGAAATAATGATATTCCAAGGATAGCAATTTCAAGTTAGGAATCCCATAGTTAAATAATGAATATGGAATCAAGAAGCAGGAAATTCAGCTAAGCATGTAGTATAAGTTGCAAATAAGTAATAGGACAAGTAGACATGTGAAATAAGGCTAAGCATGATGGCTATACATGCTAAAGTAACTCGGTTAAAGTATAAAAGGAAACTACTTAGCTAAATCAGTATTCAACATTTAGCCCGTGTAAGCACTCATCACCTCGCGTACACGGCCCTTACATAACACAAATGGTCACAACAGTACCAAATCCTAAGGAGAATTTTGCCCACACAAGGTTAGACAAGTCACTTACCTCAAACCACGCTCAATCAATCAATAAGAAGGCCTTTCCCTCGACTTTCCGACTCCGAATGGCTCAAATCTAGCCAAAAATATTTACATACTTTAAATATAACTATAAGAAACTAATCTAAATAATGAAATTATGATTTTAGCAAAGAATTGGAAAATCACCCCAAAAAGTCAACCCGAGCCGGTGTCTTGGAACCCGACAAAAATTACAAAAATCAAATACTTTTTCGATATCGAGTCCAACCATACAAGAATTAATCAAATCTGATCCCATTTCGCCTTTCAAAACTCAAGAATTCGGTCTAAGAACTTTTACACTCCCCCCACCCCCAATTTTTAACCCAAATCCTTAATTAGATGAAGAAATCGAAGATAGATTAGTGGAAATTAATCAAAAATGCGTAGGAACTCTTACCCCAACAATCTCTCTGAAAATGTCCCAGAATATCGCCTAAATCCGAGCTCTCAAGTCCAAATGGTGAAAAATGACATAAACCCTCGATTTTGGAATTTTAATGTGCTGCACAGTTATTTCTTCTTCGAGAATGCGGAATTTGCCAGGCATTCACGAAGCACAAAATGCTTCAGGCCCAAATTTCCTCTTATGCGAATGCGAGGGTCCACTTGTGAACGCGATGACTAGTGCTCCCAGACCTTCGCGAATGCAGATCCTCACACGGCTACACATGGACCAACGCGTGAGGTCCACCCCAGTCGGACACATTTCTTCGGGAACGCATGGGCTTCTTCACGAATGCGAAGAATAAATTCCCACCTGCTTCACAGGTACCCTTCGCGAAAGCGAGACCTTCCTCACGAACACAGTGAAGGAAACCAGACATCAGCTAAATTAGTAGCTTCAACAATTCTTCAAAGTTCCAAAATGCGCCGTACATGGTTCGAATCCTACCCGAGGCCCCCAGAACTAGGGTTGTTCATTCGGATTGGATATCCGAAATCCAAGCCGATCCATTCAATTTCGGATTCAGATTTCGGATTGGGTCGGATTTCAGATTGTGTTTATTAAAATTTCAGATTTTGGATCGGATTCAGATTGGTATATTTTAATCCGATCTAAAATCCGAAATTATTATGCAATGTATAAATACTACACTTTAATTTCGGGTAGTTATTACTTCTTTTACATCTTCCTCCAAGTTATTACCTTTACAATTGCTAGATTTAGCTATATTGGCACCATTGTACTCTCATAATTGCATAAACATGAATTTTTCTTAATGTATTACCTCTTTTACAAAGAAAATATACATATTAGTTTGCAACTTTGAGGCATAATAATATGATCTGAAATCTGATCCGATCCAAACTTTAAAATACGATCTGATCCGATATAATTCGGATCAGATTCGGATTGCATTTTCTAGAATCCAAAATCCGAAATCCGAATCTTAAATGTGCTAAATCTGATCCGATCCGTGCACAGGCCTACCCAGAACCTAAACCAATTATACCAACAAGTCTTAAAACATTATACAAACTTAGTCGAGCCTTCAAATCACATTAAACAACATCAAAAACATGAATCACACTCCAATTCAAGCCTAATGAACTTTTGAACTTCTAATTTACACATCCAATGCCGAAACCTACCAAATCACATCCAATTGACCTCAAAATTTGCACACAAATGACCTTACGGACCTATTCCAACTTTCGGAATTGAAATCCGATCCTGATATCAAAAAGTCCACTTCCGGTCAAACTTTCCAAAAATCTTCTAATTTTCCAGCCTTTGCCAATTAATGCCGAAATGACCTACAGACCTCCAAATAACCATCCGGACATGCTCCTATGACAAAAATCACCATACGGAGCTATCAAAATCGACAAAACTCCATTCTGGAGTCGTTGTGACATAAGTCAAACTACAGTCACCTCCTATAACTTTAACTTTCAATTTAGGGACTATATGTCCTATTCCAATCCGAAACTCTCCCGAGCCTGGCACGAGGAATCCCAGAAAGTCACGAAATCACATAATGAAACAGAGGGAGAAATAAATAGGGGATCTGGGCAAATAATCTCAAAACGACTGGCCAGGTCGTTTCATCCTTACCCTCTTAAATCAAACGTTCGTCTCGAACGAGTATAGAGACATACTTGAAGTGGTGAAAAGATGAGGATAATGGTTGCGCATATCATGCTCGGTTTGTCACCTCCTCGACTGACTGACCCCTCCACTGAACCTTTACTGAAGCAATGTTCTTCGTCCTCAACTTTCGAATCTGCCTGTCCTAAATGACCACCGGCTCTTCAACATAAGATAAATCCTTATCCAGACCGACTGAGCTAAAATTAACACTTGTGACGGATCGCCTTGGTAATTCTAGAGCATAGAAACATTGAATACTAGATGAACTACAGCTAGACAAGGTGGTAGTGCAAGTCTGTAAGCCACATCTCCAACCCTCTAAAGAATATCAAAAGGCCCCAACCATGTATGCAACATCACAAACCTTCCGATCCGTATAACTCTTCTGTCTTGATTGGGCTGTACAAAGTCGATCCTGAATCAATTTAACCTTTTCCAAAGCATCCTAAACCAAATCTGTACTGTATAGCCTAGCCTCGCCCGGCTCGAACCAACCTACTAGAAACCGATACCGTCTACCATACAAAGACTCATATGGGGCCATCTGAATGCTCGAATGGTAGCTGTTGTTGTAGGAAAACTATGCAAGAGGCAAGAACTGATCCTAAGAACCCCTAAACTCCATCACTCATGCACAGAGCATGTCCTCCAATATATGAATAGTGTGCTTGAACTGTTCGCCCATTTGAGGGCGAAATGTTGTGCTTAACTCAACTTAAATACCTAACTCATGCTGTACGGTTCTCCAGAATTGTGATGTAAACTACGTACCCTGATTACAGATGATGGATATTAGCACGCCATGAAGCCTGACAATCTCGCGGATATAAACTCGAGCCAGCTGCTCAGAAGAATAAGTAGTCACCACTAGAGTGAAATGAGCCGACCTGGTCAACCTATCCATAATCACCCAAACTACATCGAACTTCCTCTGAGTCCGTAGGAGCCCAACAACAAATTTCATAGGGATCCGCTTCAATTTACACTCTAGAATCTCTAGTTTCTAAAGCCATCCACCTGACCGCTGATGCTCATACTTCACCTGCTGACAATTTAGGCACTAAGCTACATACTCCACTATGTCCTTCTTCATTCTCCTTAACCAATAATGCTGCCTCAAGTCCTAATACATCTTCACAACACCTGTATGAATGGAGTACCACAAACTGTGAGCCTCTTGGAGAATCAACTCATGCAAACCATCTACATTGGGCACACATAGCCTGCCCTGCATCCATAATGAACCGTTATCTCTAATAGTGACCTCCTTGGCATCACCGTGCTAAACCGTGTCCTTAAGAACAAGGATATGGGGGTCATCATACTGACTCTACCTGATACAATCATAAAAAGAAGATTGAGAAACCACACAAGCCAAAATTCAGCCCGGCTTAGAAACATCCAATCTAACAAACTGGTTGGCCAAGGCCTGAACATCCAATGCCAATGGCCTCTCTGCTACTGGTAGATATGCTAGATTGCCCAAACTCTGCGTCCTACGACTCAAGGCATCGACCACCACATCAGCCTTCTCGAGATGGTATAAAATGGTGATATCATAGTCCTTAAGCAGCTTTAACCACCTCCGCTAATGCAAGTTAAGATCCTTCTATTTGAATAGATGCTGCAGACTCCGGTGATCGGTGTAGATTTCACAAGGGACACTGTACAAATAGTGCCTCCAAATCTTCAAGGCATGAACAATAGTTGCTAATTCAAGGTCTTGGACATAAAAGTTCTTCTCATGCACCTTCAACTGTCAAGACGCGTAGTCAATCACCCTACCGTCCTGCATCAACACCGCACCGAGACCAATATACGACGTATCACAATATATAGTATAGGAACCTGAACCTTTAGGCAATACAAATACTGGGGCTGTAGTCAAAGCAGTCTTGAGCTTTTGAAAGCTCTCCTCACATTCCTCTGTCCATCTGAATGGAGCACCCTTCTGGGTCAATCTGGTCATAGGTGCTACAATAGATGAGAAACCCTCTGCAAATTGACGGTAATACCCTAACAAATCAAGAAAACTCTAGATCTCTATAACTGAGAACGATCTTGGCCAATTCTTCACTACTTCTGTCTTTTTCGGATCTACCTCGATCCCCTCACTTAATACTACATGACCCAAAAATGCCACTGAATCTAGCCAGAATTCACACTTTGAAAATTTTGCATCTAACTTCTTTTCTCTCAAGGTTTGAAGCACAGTCCTCAGGTGCTGCTCATGATCCTTCCGACTCTGGGAGTACACCAAAATGTCGTCAATAAACACAATGACAAATAATCCAAGATAGGTTCAAAATACACTATTCATCAAATGCATGAATGCTGCTGGGTATTGGTCAGCCCAAATTACATCACAAGGAACTCGTAGTGACCATACCATGTCCTGAAGGCAGTCTTCAGGATATCTGACTCCCGAATCTTCAATTGTTGACAGCCTGAACGCAAGGCAATCTTGGAAAACACTCTAGCACCCTGTAGATGATCAAATAGGTCATCAATACGAGGCAATAGATACCTATTCTTCATTTTAACCTTGTTCAACTAGCAATAATAAATACACATACGCATAGAACTATCCTTCTTTTTTACAAACAACACTGCAGCACCCCAAGGCGGCACACTAGGACAAACGAAGCCCTTATCAAGCAACTCTTACAACTGCTTCTTTAATTCCTTCAACTCCATATGATATCGAGGAATAGAGATGGACTGAGTGCCCGGTAACAAATTAATACCAAAGTCGATATCCTTGTCAGGCGGCATGACCGGAAGATCCACCGAAAATACATATGGATAATTATTCACTCCGGGTACTGACTTCACGGTAGGAGTATCAACACTGACATCTTTCACATATGCTAGATACATACCACACCCCTACTCAACCATCTGCTGAGCCTTTAGAAATGAAATAACTCTGCTAGAAGTATAATATAAAGTACCTCTCCACTCTAGCCGTGGTAATCCTGACATACCCAGCGTCACGGTCTTGGCATGACATTAAAGAATAGCATAATAGGGCGACAATTAATCCATGCCTAAAATAATATCAAAGTCTACCATACCGAGTAATATTAGATCGGCTCTGGTCTAAAAACCACTAAGAACAACCAAACACGACCAATACAAATGGTCAACAATAATAGAATCTCACACAGGTATAGACACATATACGGGAGAACTCAAAGAATCACGAGATATGCCTAAATATGGAGCAAAATAAGATGACACATATGAATAAGTGGAGCCTAGATCAAATAAGGTTGATGCACTCTATGGCAGACCTGAACAATACACGTGATGATAAAATCGGATGCAACCGCCTCCGTTCGAGAAGAAAGAGCATAATATTTGGCATACCCTCCCCCTCTAGAGTGACCTCTACCTGTCCGACCTCCATCTAGAGCTGGTTGTGTAGGTGGAGTGGTAGCTGGTTCCATAACCATAGCTTGAGGACCCGGTGAGCATGCGGAGCCTGAGTAGTCTATGAAGGTGCACACGTCCGGAGTTTGGGGCAACCCTCACCATGTGACAAGTGTCACCACACATAAAACAAGCTCTCGGAGGATGTGGCTGGCTCGGGCTTGATCGGTTGAACTGAACGTTGAAAGCACCCTGTGCAGGAGGTGCACTAGACAATAGAGGTGCATAATACGGAGCCTATGGCCTAGGTGTAGCCGAAATACTGCTGGCGGTTGGAAGTTGAATGAACATGGCGACTCACATAGCCCCTACCATGAGGAGCTGCAGTTGGGGTACGAGTACCACTATGCGTGCCAGACTCTCAGGACCTCTTGGCCTCTCTCTACTCTCTCTCCCGAGTCATCATACCCTCCAGTACCATAGAAATCCCCACTACCTGCTGGTATGCGATGTCCATCTCCAACTCTCGGGCCATGCTAAATTATCTGATACTGGGGTTGAGCCCCTTGATGAATTGACGAACCTACTCTCTAATAGCAGCAACCAAGGCTGGTGCATACATAGCTAAATCACTAAACCGAACCGCATGCTCCAACACAGTCATAGAACCCTGGCGTAACTGCTCAAATTCTGCGCGCCATGCATCTCTGAGACTCTAAGGAACATACTCCCTCAAAAACATATTTGAGAATATAATCCAAGTGAGTGAAGTTGCCTCGGTCAGACAACCCAACTCATATGCTCGCCACCACTGATAAGCCGCCCCCTTAAACTAGAACATAGTGAAAAACCCCACTAGACTTCGCAATACCCATAGTACTGATGATACAATGGCACTACTCAAGAAAACCCTGGGCATCCTCTAACTCCAAGCCACTAAAAGTAGGAGGGTGGTACTTCTTGTACATCTCGAGCCCGATCCTGGTATGACCTCTAGAACCTGCTCGACCTGAATTCGCGGCTCAAGGGTACGAGCGACGAGAGTCTGTGCACCTTCCCTGGCCTGAGATGTGGCAGGAGCAAGTGGGATATACCTTGCCTGAGCTAAAGTACCACACATGTTCAGAAACTTGTCGAGGGTCTCTTGGAGAGCTGGTGCAGTAACAGGTGTCTCAGGTGCTTGCGCTCAAACTGGAGCTACTGGTGGCTCCTCTATAGCAGCTCTTGCGGGTACTCTGGCTGCACCACATGGACATCCTCGACCTTTACTCCGGCCCCGACCTCTCACGTTTCTAGCAGGGGGTACATGTGTCTGGTTATCTAATCTGGCTGTAAGTGTCCTCACCATTTGTGAGAGAATAGAAAGACAAAAGTTTAAAATCTTGAAGTCAATAATTTCGCACGACAAGGAATCAAAGAAGTAAAACTTTTCCTAGCAGTTCCATAGCCTCCCGAGGATAAGTACAGAGGTCTCCGTACTGATCCGTGAGAATCTTCTAAACCTGCTTGTGACTTATAATCTGATACCAACTTGTCATGACCCTCATTTCCCTCTATAGGATATCGTGACGACACCTAGTCTGTAAGACTAGGTAAGCCCAACAAGCATGCAATAATCAAAATAATAAATAAACCCTCAAATACTTAACAATTTTAATATAGAAAACTCCACAACTAATATTTACAATTTCCCCAAAACCAGGTGATATCGAGTCACAAGCTCTAGATACAGTGTGGAACACTCCTACACATCAATGCATATAAAGATATAAAGAAATAAGAAAAAGAAAAATATAGAAGGGGACTCCGAGGCTTGTGGACGCCAACAGATATACCTTGAAGTCTCTGAACTAAGCTCGCCTCACTGGTGCCTAGACTGGTAGGAGGTATCCGGATCTGCACAAAAAGATGTGTAGAAGCATAGCATCAGCACACCACAATAGTACCCAGCAAGTGCCAAGCCTAACCACAGTAGAGTAGTGACGAGGTCAGATCAGGGCCCTACTGGAAAATAATAAGAGACAAGGCAGAAGATATAAAAGATGACAGGGAAGTGAAACAATAAGAATTCAAGAAAGGTAACAGTACAAATCAAAGAAAAACAGCTACAACGCGAAAAGAAGAAGGAATCTTACAAGTTAAGGAAACAACATCAATAACAAACAACAAATAGAATAAAATCAATAGGGGCAATCCCGAGGTACCACCTCGTAGTCCCAAAAATAAAATATCTCACAATTTTTCCTTATATCACTGCGGGAGCCTATATATTTAGTTTTGAAAATTATTTTCCCGAAATAGTATCCCACATTTTAGCCCACCTTATCACACCACATGCCTTCTAGTAGTTCCCCTACTAGCCACGTATTTCAAGCCCACCTTATCTCACCGCATGTATTTCACCATCCAAACCTTATACCACCGTATGCGTATCAAAATCACAACGGCATGGCAGAAACCTCGTACAACAATAAGAACCACATGACAGAATTCTCATGCAATAATAAACACATCACGACAAAAACCTCGTGAAACAATAAGAAATGCCGGTAGAAACCTTGTGCAACATCTAAACAATCATATCAACAAAGATCACGAAAACCAAAACATAACAACTAAAACAAGATATTCCAAGGATATCAATTTTAAGTAAGGAATCCCATAGTTAAATAATGAATATGGAATCAAGAAGTAGGAAATTCAGCTAAGCATGTAGTACAAGTTGCAAATAAGAGGTAAGACAAGTAGACATATGAAATTAGGCTAAAAATGATGACTATAAATGCTAAAAGTAACTGAGTTAAGGCATAAAAGGAAACTACTTAGCTAAAACCGGTATTTCAACATTTAGCCCATGTACGCACTCTCACCTCGTGTACACAGCCCTCACATATCATAAATTATCACACCAGTTCTAAATCCTAAGGGGATTTTCCCCCACATAAGGTTAGACGAGTCACCTACCTCAAACTACACTCAATCAATCAACAAGAAGGCCTTTCCCTCGACTTTCCAACTCCGCACGACTCAAATATAGCAAAAACTAATTACATACTATAAATGTAACTATAAGAAACTAATCTAAATAATAAAATTATGATTTTACCAAAGAATTGGAAAATCGCCCAGAAAGTCAACCCGGGCCCGCATCTCAGAACCTGACCAAAATTACAGAAAATGAATACCTATCTGATATCGAGTACAAGAATTACTCATATCCGATCCTATTTTGCCTTCCAAAACTAAATAATTCAGTCTAAGAACTTTTACACTTTTTCCCAAAATTTTCAGCCCAAATCCTTAATTAAATGAAATAATCGAAGATAGATTAGTGGAAATTAATCAAAAATAAGTTAAGAACTCTTACCTCAACAATCTCTCTCAAAATCTCCCAAAATATCGCCTAAATTCGAGCTCTCAAGTCCAAAGGTGAAAAATGACATAAACCCTCGATTTTGGGATTTTAATCTACTTCCCAGTTATTTGTTCTCCGCGAACGCAGAATTTGCCTCACGTTCACAAAGCACAAAATGCTTCAGGCCCAAATTTGCTCTGATGCAAATGCGATGACTAGTGCTCCCTGACCTTCGCGAATGCGGAGCCTTACACACGAACGCATAGACCAACTCATGAGGTTCACCCAAGTCGGCCACCCTTTTTTGCGAACGCAAAGAACAAATTCCCACCTGCCTCCTAGGTAACCTTCGCGAAGGAAAGACCTCCATTGCAAACACGATAAAGGAAACCAAACATCAACTAAATTACTAGCTTCATCAATTCTTCAAAGTTCCAAAATGCGCCGTACTTGGCCCGAATCCTACGGAGCTATTAGAGCCGACGAAACTCCATTATGGAGTCGTCTTTATACAAGTCAAACTACGGTCAACTCCTACGCCTTTAACTTTCAATTTAGGGACTATATGTCCCATTCCACTCTGAAACTCTCCCGAATTCTGCATCAAGCATCCCAGCAACAGCGCCAAAACTTGTTGGGACCAAACACACACGCAAATATACGTGGTCGTCAAGTAATAAAGTGACTCAAAAGTCGGATGTCGAACCCACAAAGACTTACATTGATCGTTAACTAAGCAAACTAAAATCAATTAATTGTCCAAGATAATCAAGAGTGATACTTTTCTATTAATTTATTCTTGCAGAAATTAAAAGAGTAACAACTAATTTAACGAGAATGCGAATGTGTATGATGAAATTTTAATTCAGAGGAGATGAATATTCCAAGGTTGTGGTTGGTTTAACAATCATATTAAGTTCAATAATCACACTCGTTAATCCAGATTATCTATGGTTGCTAGTTTACCGGATCATTTATATGAATAGCATGTTCCCACAAAACTATCCGTCTATCCATAATTTATCAACCCTATAGTCCTATAGTATTGAATCTATCATGGATGAAGAACATACGACATTCAACTAAGCAAGACTGTTAGGTATATTCCTATCCTAACTGCGAAATCTTTACCCGAGCCATGGGTTCAGAAACAAGCTCTCTCTAATTCTACTATAATCTTAACATAGCTTTCCCAAGAATAACATAGATAGTTCGGTGAATTGGTAGCTACAACAATTCACAAGTTAAAACTATAACTAAAGAAACAACCACAAGATGATAATCCAAATTAACAAAGATGTAATTAATAAACGTTAATAATCATGTTAATCACAACCCTAGAAACTAGAGTGCTTAGCCACTCATGTTCGTAGAAATAATTTTCCAAGTATTTTGCATAAACAAATTACAAAGAAAAGATGAAAGAATGAAGAACTCGATGATTTTCTCCTCCAAAGAATGCTCCAAACGTCTTCTCCATTCCAAAATAGTCTCTAGGTCTAAGATGCATCAAAAGTCTTCAAAATAGCATTTTTACATATATTTATACCAAGTAGGGTCGGGCCCTAATGAAACACCTTTTCCTGCGTGAAATAGGACTCTGGCTCTGTTAACTTTGCATAGGTGCACTGCATAGGGCGATGCGCCACGCGATGTGCCTGTGGGGAACTTCAGAGAGCATGCAATTTGAGGGAAGCAACAATTCACACAGCCGTGGCGCGCTAGGAGACATCCCACGCAACAATTCACACAGCAACTTCAGATATCCCTTTCAAATATATTTCCAACAATATATTGTGGAGCTCAAATGGATTTCTAAGAGAAAAGTTCTGTGCAGTTTGCTGGACAATGCGTAGTATACCTGCTCGATTCTTTGTTTCGTTCTTATAGTGCACTATCATCTGTTTATCCCCGAACATGATCCCAACTTAATTATTGGGCTTTTACTCAGACTTCAAAGCTCAAGAATAGCTTGAATTCATTCCATAACATGTACATAGATCGGAATCACTCCTACAAGGCATAAAACACACATTTAATGCAAAACACTAGCGATTAAAGCTCAAACTCAATTAAAGTGCAGTAAATTAGAGTGTAATAAGCGACTAAAATATGTAATTATAGCCTATCATCAATACCCCACACTTAAAACATTGCTTGTCCTCGAGCAATCAAACTACACTTTATATAGACACGACCTTGTTAAATAATTCTCCTAACTCATCACACCAAGAATATTTAAAATAGACTAAGCACAAGAGTGTAACATCTTCACCTCAAGATTTGACTCACAAGTACTACACATTATTCACAACTCACTCACTTACTCTAACATAGAGGTCAATGACATTACCATTCCTTCATGAATCAAGTGCCCTTACACAACAAAAGAGAGTAGTTCCACACATAATAAAATTTAAGAACAATTAGGAACTCAAGATAGAAATATTCATTCACTCTCAGAAATAACATTCATATGCCACAAAAGATGCACCATAGGCTTGCCGTAGTGTACTACTCTACTAATCGAGCTCATTCAGTCTAGGATCATGTAGGACTTTATTTGGTTGTAATGTACGCTGTGGGATAGGTAGGATACATTTAGATATAAGAGTGACTACACCTCCCTAAGAACTTTAATACATACAATTTAACATTTAAAGCCCCACACTTATGTCAAACCATAACTCCACCTTCACATCGATGTATATTAATTCCCTACTTCTTTAAGTACAATTACATCAAGAGTTACCACTATTAAAGAATATTTTTCACAGCAATACAACTATTTGTTTCTCTCTTTTCTTTTTATTTTCCAATTCAAGTGGCTCTTACTTATTCAAAACAGTGCACCTTTCTCCTTATTTCATTAGTTACACTCAAAAGCCAAACCAACTACCCCAAACTTTAACTTTTACAAAGTTTATAACAATTCAAGTGCTCATGAGAGGTGAAAAGGTTCAAGTAGATGGTTAATGCAAACAACTGGGTAAAGCTTGTAATGTAGTTGCCTAAGAAACAAGATTACACACTCAAAGGGGTTAACTACGATACATAACAATTTGGCGGGTAAAATATATAACTGGCTCAACAAAGAAACGCCTATATCACTTCCAAGACTAAAAAAACTACTATTTCGCTTTGCAAACACACGGGGCAAGTTCTAGACATCAAATGCAATGCACAGAATAACGCAAAACCTTACACATACATGGCACATAACTCACTAAGGATTGGACTCATCAAGACACTCTAGTTAAAGCAGTTAAGCAAAGCTAAGATCATACAATTTAAGGAACTTCTACAAGAGTCAAAATCTGAGCCTAAGCGTCACAACCAAAGTACTTACTATTCTCAAGGCATAACAAAGTCAAGAGATATTTCTCCAATTCAATTTATAACACAATGACTCCTACTCCTGAAAAACAAAAAACTAACTACTCCCGGTTCAAACAAAATCCTTGGAGAGGAACCGTGGCACAAAGAAAAACTAAGGGGTAATTACTACACTACCTAACAAAAGAAAATATTTTGTCTTTTTCTTTTAGACTTAAATTCCTCAAGAAACATGTCTAATGAGATCCATCATCGGGAAAATTTTAATTTTTCTACTTTTTTTGTTTTTAGGGGCTATACCACGCAACTACGAAAAAAAAGAAGTTAACTTTTTTATAACACACTACTATTAATTATTTAGAGAAATTCTCCCACTCCACACTTAAAAAAGTGCAGTGTCCCCAATGCACAAATAAAGTAAAACATTGATGGGCATGGACAAAAAACTCCCTGAAAAGCCAAAGGCCGACGCAATAGTGGCTCACGAAGTACTCAGACTTCCCCCAGGCATGGTCCTTTGTGTGGTCACCGCACACTTAGTTCTCACCATCTAGCTCGCTTTGGCACACTTTCAATGGCTTTGCTCCCTTTGCTCAAAATCCTACACAATCAACATAGCCACTGCAAAAATAATACAATAAGAAGAAAAATCAAAACTAAAAGAAAGCAGTAAAGCTAGATTCTCTCCCAACAAGCGCCTAATTTAACGTCGCGACACGACACTACTACTCTGCTCAGGCTGAGTGCTTTCTCTTCTTCTTTCTCCCATTAAGTCTAGCCTTTTTACACGCTCTCAGAAGGTCTCCTCTTTCATCTCTGGCTCTTTTCTCAATCATCCTTACACACCCAGCTTGCAATACCACCTCCTCTAACTCAGTTGTCCCATCCGAATCACTACAATTCACATAAGGACTCTGCTTTATCCCCTTCAGTTCTACAACAATAATCATGCACAAGTCTTCATAATGCTTAGGGAGCTTAAGTGCCTTGTGCACATTAAAAGTGATTTCCTCATAGTCAACTCTCATCTTCAACTTCCCTTCCCTAACATCAATAATTGCTCCACCAGTAGCTAAGAATTGTCGCCCTAAAATAATGGGTACTTCCTCATCTGCCTCGTAATCAAGAACATTAAAATCAACAGGAAGAATAAACTTTCCCACTCGAACTAACATATCCTCAATAATTCCTTCTGGCATAACTAGTAACCTATTTGCCAACTATAAAGTGAATGTAGTAGATCTAAGCACCACCAATCCGAGTTGCTTGAATAAAGAGGATGACATCAAATTTATACTAGCCGCTAAATCACACAAGGGTCTACCAACTTCTTATTTTCCAAGAGATAAAGGATGTGAAACATCCAGGATCCTTCAACTTAGGAGGAAGTTTACTCTGAACTCTAGCACTGCACTCTTCGGTAAGTGAGAACAGTATTGCGATTTCCCAGTGGTCTTGCGTAATATTGAGCCTTATTTGAAACAGTTTATATGCGGTAAAAATCAGAGGGTCCAATTTTATGATCATTATAACGCTTTGTAGGCACGTCTCCAAAGGCTCGAGACAATGGTCGAGGTTCAACCCCGAGGGATTATAAACGTTTGACCTCGTGGCAGCGCAGATCGGTAGTTATGATGGAAAAACGGAAAGTTCCCAAGGCACGTGGTTAAAGCTGACTAAAGCTACTAGACTAGTTCAAGCCGTACCATGGCATTAAATGGTTGTACCAGCCATATATCTTTGTAATATATATTTTTTTTCTATATAAAGGGGACCCTTGTTATTTTTTGCTTACAGAACACCACATACAACATTCAATACAAGAACAAGAACATGCTCTTCTCTCTAGCACATTCTCTCTTGATTCTATTATTTACATTTATTACTTACATTTATTATGTTCCATTGATTGTTCTTCATTTATTACTCATTATTGGTCATAAAGAGCTCAGATCAAAGCTCCCAAATCTGTTAGCCCTTCATCAGCCATCCGTAGCTTAGTACCTAGCTCGACCTCGAAGCCCCAATTCTCAACCACTCAGTTTGCTTAAACATACTGCTTTCGAGTTCTTATTTCATTTTCTAGTCTCACACTTAGCATCTACTACTTAACAACTAGCATAAAAACAAATCACGTATTTTTAGAACCATAAAATCAAATCTAATTGTAATTACCATTTTCAAGGTAAATAGTTTGACGCCCACCGTGGGGCTAAAAATAATAGTGGTTGTTTTTTTGCTGGTTTACTGCATAACGCAAGTTATCTTTCACGCTTTTTCTTGTCCAAGAATCTTTGGTTTCTGTTGATACCCAATTTTTTCCTGTATATTTTTACATGCAAAATACTTTCAAAATAACATATGTATACATATATAAATATGTCCAAATGTTTCATTATTTTTCCTTAATTTTTAAAGATTTTAAAGTTAATTTATTGCCCTATTTTATCCATAAAAAACTCAATAATTATTCCCAAAATTATCATTTTGGTGATTCATTTATTGGATTCTCATATTTATGCTAAATTATATCTAGGATAACTTTTGCATACTTTTACAAATTTATTTGGTATTTTTAAAGCTAAATTGCATATAATTGCAATTTTAGCCTCTTTTAGGATTAATTAGGTTTATATTCATAAACATTAGGTTTGGTATTTTCAAATTGTTAATTATGTGTTATAAATCATTTTGGTACCTTTAATCTATTTCCATAAATTAATTTATTATTTTTTATAAATCAAATAGGAAAAATTGGCTATTTAAATGTTAGCCCAATTTTATTTCAATTATAGCCAAATTCTGACCCCAATTAGACCCAATTCAAAACCAATTACCCTGCCCAAATCCATTCATACCCTACCCCCTAACCCAATTAAAACAACCCATACCCGGATCCCCACCTAACCTCTTTAATCCCAGTCGTTGATCACTTAGATCAACGACTCCCGTCCCTCCTTTCCTAATTAAACCCAAAAGACCCCCCCAAACCCTTTCATTATTCACACTCCGCCGCCTCTGAATCCCCTTCTCTCTCAATCCTCTCTCAAACCCTAGCCGCCGCCCTCAACTACAACCCTAAAACCTCCCAAATCCATGGCTTCCAAGGTCATCGGAGGCCTGTATCCACCTCTCATGGCTTCTACGTGTTCGATTGTTATGGTTTCAAGGCTAGATCTTGAAAGAGCTTGATCCAGACCTTGGTCGATTTCAGTTTATGGCTATTCTCCGGTCATCTCTAACCTTTCTCCGGCCAGCCATGGCTATTCGAGTTTGACTCTTGATTCTCCTGCTTAGATCGATGATTTTCAAAGCCTTTCTTACCACTTGGGGTTCTTCTGAAACCCTAACCTTTAAGGTTCTCTGAATTTCTCTTAAATATGTTTCAGATCTATGTTTGCTCTAAACTTTTAAGCACTTTTCTTGAAGTTTCTTTTAAAACTCCGCTTTCAAAACTCCTTATCCTTCTGATTAAGGTTCTATTAAGTTATTTCGAAACCTTTCTTTGATTTCTGATATATTTTGCTGTGTTTGCTCGTATTATCCTTCTGCCTGAGTTTGCATGTTAAAACCCCTAATTTCTTTTAACTATTTATTAAATGAATGTTTGTTTGCCTGAGTTTTTGTCCGATTTGTCTATTTAGCCTTTTTTTAAAACCCTTCTATTGTTGAAAATTTTATGGTTTTGGGTTTGAGACTGTTCGTTTAAGTGCAGAAGTTCTTTTCGAAATCTCTTGTTCCCTTTGTCTGATTCTTCTGATTCTGGGTTTCTATCTTCTCTTTAACGCGCCTATGTTGAAAGCCCTAATTTTTAGGGGGTTCTTTGTTTGGTTTTGTGTATCAGCATGACTGGCTGGTTCTCGTTTTTTGAGTTTCTGTGATTCTTCGTGACTATCTTGCCTTGATTTGTTTCTACTCAGTTTCTTAGCCTTAAAAAATCGTACACTGATTCTACATGTTTGTGTTCATCTTGACTGTTCGAAACTTGCCTCTTTCTCATCGAATCAGTATTATTTGACTCTTATGTTTGCTAGGTTTGTATGTCGACTCTTGACCGTCTGTATCTTACTTTATTTATATGCAAAATATTGACACATGACTTTCTCTTTGATTGATTCTGATTCCCCGTTTCTTGGTCTAATTTGAACACTTTCCTTTAGACCTTCGATCCCTGCTTTTCTACTCAATCTGATTGATTCCCTTGCCTTGGCTGCTTGATTCTTATTGTCTATTTCCCTAATTAGAGTTTTTCTGAACTTAGCCCTAATAGTTTACCCTATGCCTAATATGTTAGAATTATTTCCTTGTCTATACATTGATTTCTTTCCTTATTTGTTACTCGTTCTTACCGTTTGAGCTGATTCCTTTAAATTAAGGGAGTACTTATACTGATTTTTGTTCTAATTGGTTTTGAGTTCCATAATTATTATACAATTGTAATTCTTGCCTTATTTTACATGGTTTTGAACTACTATGTATACATATTCTCTCATTAACACAAACACACGAACACTTTAGTTCTGAACTCATACTTACACTCAAAACACTCTCTCTTGCTTTATTACTTATATTGTGACCTGTTTAGTTGGCTGAAAGCCAAGGCTATATTTCGAAGTCCTGCTACTTTTATTTACTGCACTTTGCTTCTTTGACTGGTATGTCCTAATTAGGTTTTTTCCAGCACCAACAACAACATGCTTACTTACTGATTTTGCATTCTTGTCTACCTACTGCTTGTAATTCAGTACCATTGCTCAGCATGCTGTAATTTCCTTTCCCCTGTTCTGAATCAATGTATTATGAATCCCAAATCCCTACCCCAATGTGATTAATACTTGTTGTTAGTTTAGAGCAATGACAACATTGAACATTGCTGAGCATGACCCAAACTTGATCCTCCTAGGATCATAACCCCCATGTTTCCCTTATATGTTATGTGCTCTGGCTGATTTACAAGCATGACAACACTCCTATTGCTATGCATGCCCAGAATTAACTCATGCGCTCCTTGCAATGGATTCCCAATCCTCTACCCTTTTGTGTGGATTTATCAATTCTGTGAAGTGTTAATGACTAACTCCTATCACCCTTTCCATTTCCTTTATTCCTTCAGTTCGTAGAACTCAGTTTCTGCACTTATCACTCTCTTCTTAGACTTAAGTTCTGCCCCCCTCATGCGAACCTTGCCTTGGGACTCATGCGCTCCCTCTAAACTTGGACACATGAGGGCTGGCATTTCCACACTGCACTTGTCTTTATTTTGGTTATAAAACTTGGGTGTGAGCACTGCCCAGGGTCCTATTGAGGCCCTTAGGGAACTCTGACACACTCAAGGCTGAGAAGGGCTTTGGATCAGTGGTATTTTGAGTTGTTTTATCTCATAACTCAGAGAGGATGTCAAGAATCAGGCTTCCTATGGTTGTAACCTCTTCTTTTACACTTTTTTCATGTAATTCATTATTCAGTTTGTAATAATTTGTAACAAACATTGGGGTTTTGGTTAGTGAAAAGGGTTGGGAAATCATGCATGCTCAAGGGTAGAAAACATGCCTATAGGACTGCATTCTCTACTTGTTCAAATCATATTTAGAAGACATACCTATAGGACTGCTCCAATTCTGCATATTCACACTACATTTGGAAAACATGCCTATAGGACTGCATTCTCTACTTGTTCAAATCACATTTAGAAGACATGCCTATAGGACTGCTCTAATTCTGCATATTCACATTACATTTAGAAACCATGTCTATAAGACTCGCTTGTTCAATTCACATCTAGATAACATGCCTATAGGGATTATTTGAAATTCTGCACATTTGTCACCATTCAGGTATCATGTCTATAAGGGTCTAAAATCAGTAATATATAGAAATCATGCCTATAGGGATTCCCAAGTAAAATTCTGGTTCATTTCTGTTCACATTCAATGTTAGATATCATGTCTATAGGGATTAAAATCAGCAATATTACCATCACTTACAAAATCGGAAACTAGTTCAATTTAAAATCAGTTCGATTCTGAACTAGTTTTAAACAACTTTCCATCTCTATTTAATGAGGTTTAGCAAACATGCCTATAGGATCTCAAACAATTTATTTTGAGTTAGTATTGTTTCGCCTCATTCTGAATTAAGTAGATATCATGCCTATAGGACCCCGTCTAAACACTTAGGCAAACCTTAGAGTAATAACTATAAAACTGAATTCGCTTTTTGTTAAATGCTACAACCAAGCAGGCAGGCCTAATTCGGACTTCTTATCTGAGTTATATAATAAACAAATCTGCCTCAATAATCAACTTCCCTCATCTTTATGTTCTTTAATTAGACCCAAAAAGTATGTGAAAGTCATGCTAATTATGTGTTTTGTTTGAGGAGGTATACTTGAGCCTTATGTGTTTCCCCTTTAATGAGTAGTCTTTTATATGTTTAGTATGTCGCCTTAGATTTTTACCTTTGAAACTTCAAGTCAGCCTAATATCCCTCCCCTTTAGGATTAGTAGTCCTAAGTGCCTCTGGGACTAATAAGAACGGGACGGGTAATAGCATGCAATAGTGTTCGAGACCAATCCGCGCTTTAGTACCTTAAACGGGGTGGGAAAGGGTAGATATGGATATGATGACCAGTGCGCTAATGCCACGTGTAACCCCTCTTTTGAGGAGTGATTACCGGGTATTACATTGATGTGATCCATATTTTTATCAAACCTAGGACCCCTTTCTTTATTTCTCCCTTCTTTTTTGGGCATTGTAACTCCTTATTCAAAATCAGCTCTTGTAATTGCTCTTTAGAACTTGGTTTACTTTCCGACCATTGTGTATTGAAATCCCCTCTTTTTTGAGCCTTATCTGCTTATATGTTAATTGCACCCCAAATTCACAATAATTGTCTGGCCTAAAACCACACTAGTGGATCCTGAGGGGTGCCTAACACCTTCCCCTTGGGATAATTTCAAGCGTTTACCCAATATCTGGTTGTTCAAACAAACTTAAAATTAAATTTCTAGTGGTTTCCTAATGCACCTTAATCATTAGGTGGTGACTCTTTAATTGCAAAACCCAGTTCCCAAAAGGAACAGTTGTCCCACACCAAATGTCCTAAACCCGATTTTGTGAGAAAAAGGGGGGCGCGACAGTTTTAGGTCAAAATGTCTAACTCAATTAACACACATGAAAACAACGGTCTTGAGGACCATAGAGAGAATGGTGTAGATGTTCCAGGTGTTGGTGTACTACCACAAAACCCTGAAGATGCACCATAACCAATTCCTATAGATGTGGTCTCGCGCAACGCTCAACGCTCAACGTGTCGACATCAGCTCCCACACCAATAGGAACACACACAAAGAAAACCAACAAGAAGCTTAGGAAATCCCAGCGTGAGGGGAACAAGAGGTTAGCCTTCAGATTATTTTTGAGATGTTATAGGCATAATAGTTGGTGATTGCTTAACTGCAAAGCCACCAAAAAAATCCAAGCACAACAGCACCGGAAACGGCCCCTCGAGTCGAACAGGTACCAGAAAGATTGAGTAACAACGGGTCAACAACCGACCCTACTATTATAAAGATGCTCAAGGACCTCAAGAAGAGGATTGAATCGGGTGAAAAGATGATAGAAGCTAGCGACAAAAAGGTGGAGACCTACAATTCAAGGGTCGATCAGATCCAGCGCGCACCCCTGATCCTAAAGGGTGTTGATTCAAAGAAATTCGTGCAAAAGCCATTCCCAGCAAGTGCAGCCCCGAAGTCCATCCCGAAGAAATTCAGAATGCCCGATCTTCTAAAATACAACCGGACCTCGGACCCCAACGAGCACGTCACTGCTTACACTTGTGCGGTGAAGGGCAATGACTTGAAGGACGACATGATTGAATCCGTCCTGCTAAAATATTTGGGGAAACTCTTTCGAAAGGGGATATGATGTGGTATCACAACCTAGCCTCGAATTCGATATATTCATTTGCCATGCTGGCAGATTCTTTCATAAAGGCACATGCCGGTGCCATCAAGGTGGCTATGAGGAAATCCGACGTCTTCAAAATCAAGCAAAGAGAGAACTAGATGCCGCGGGAGTTCGTATCTCGCTTTCAAATGGAGTGAATGGAATTACCTCCAGTGTCCGATGACTGGGCAGTGCAGGCCTTCACTCAAGGTTTGAACGGACGAAGCTCGGTGACTTCGAAGCAGCTGAAATAGAACTTGGTTGTATATCCCGTCATGACTTGCTCAGATGTCTACAATCGATACCAATAAAAGATCAGGGTCGAGGATGACCAATTAGGAGCCCCCTCGGGCTTGATATATCCAAGTAGACACCTGGCAAAGGAGCCAAACCCAAACAAGGAAAGGTACTAACGGTACACTAAAGATTGAAGAAACTCCCCAAGGCGTAACATACCCCGAAAGGACCGAAGGACAGACTAAGGTCAGAATTCTCGGGGACTCATAAACAGAGCCGGATTTGATAGATACACTAGGCCGACAAAAGCACCCCGATTATCCGAGTATAACTTCAACGTCGATGATTCGAACATCGTATCAACCATAAGTAAAATCAAAGACACCAGGTGGCCGAGGCCCGTACAATCAGATCCGTCACAGAGGAACCCTAACACGGTGTGCAAATTTCATGGAACGCACGGTCATAGGGCCGAAGACTGCAGACAGCTCCGTGAAAAAATAGCCTGACTACTCAACAAAGGGCACCTCCGAGAGTTCCTTAGCGACAGAGCCAAAAATCAGTTCAGGAAAAGAGAGGCGAACAGGAAAATGAAATAGAAGAACCATAACATGTCATCCACATGATTGTTGGAGGAATAGACATCCTGCAAGAACCCATTGTCAAAAGAACAAAAATATCCATCACCAGGGAGAAGCGAACTCGGGTTACATACCCAAAAATGTCACATTCCATGTCATCGAAGGAGACATGAGGTACAGTGCCTTGCTCGAAAGGCCATGGATACACTGCATGAGAGCAGTACTATCAACCCTTCATCAAATGATGAAGTTTTCGACGAAGGACAGAATAAAAACCGTCTATGGGGAACAACATGCAATGAGGGAAATGTTCGCGGTGCACTACATGACACTGGCATCAACGCCTCCAACATCAAAGGAGCCAAAGGATAACCAAAAAGTGAAGTAGAAATCATGAGACACATTCTCGGCTACACCCGAATAAAACAAGCAAAGGACCGTGCCGCATCCTCGAAGCAAACATTTGAAGCATATCGAGGCTCAAAGTGCCATCGCCACTAAGGTATAACCATCTCCCTTTTTATTTACATCTTACACTAAACTTTGTGCAGGCGCCCGATCAGAATTGTCGAAACACTGTCCAACTCGAAGACCTTGGGTTTCAAAGCATACATTGCACTCTTTTCCTTCGATCGGGTTTTATCCCAATAAGGGTTTTACCGTAAAGGTTTTTAACAAGGCAACATCTATATGCTACCTAAGGAGAATTTCACAAGTGTCCAAGGCTTCTCTTCAATCAACCTCGAACACTGAGGGGCATCCCCTCAGAAGATCACCTTCTTGAAGAAGTCGAGATGAGCCAAAAAAGGTGTCTATAGGAAAATGACGTATCGGGCCAAACAGTCGAATAAACCGTGTCCGCATAGAATAATTGAGCCATTGACGACAAAGACATGTATACTTGTGCCAAGTAATCAAATAATATTTTCTCCATCATCAAAATGCTTTATGCTTCAAGGAAATATGCTACTTTTATAAGAAACAGCTTCAGACCCAGAAAATTCCCGAACACTCGGGGATTGACGCCAAAAAGTCGAGGCTACATGACCTCCGAGTCAGAAACTTCAAACTCGTAAGCCCTCAATGAGGCAATACCAAGTTTGCAAGGAATGACTCCAGAAGCCAAGAAACTTTTGATGACTCGGGGACTGTCGTCGACTGTCACCCCCATCGATTTGTCGAAAACTCGAGGCCGTAAGACCCTATGCGGGCACCCTCGAGCTCGTGAGACCTTCATAAGGCAATACCAAACCTGTAAGACCTCAAGCAAGGCATGAATTATACTTGTACCAAGTAACCAAACCAGTAAGACATCAAGCAAGGCATGAATTACACTTGTACCAAGTAACCAAATCTGTAAGACCTCAAGTAAGGCATGTTTAAATTTATAAGACCTTACAAAAAGCATAAATCCCGATCTTAAAGTTAAGGCTATACATTCGAACTTGTAAGATAAGGCTGTATTGTGGTCTAGGCTGGCCCGGGACCGGCCCAGGACCGCAAGCCTAACGGGCCAAACGAGCCGGTTCAACTAGGCTTGGGCTCTAGTGGTGCAAAAGCCCGAGGTGGGCCGGTTCAACACAAATAGCCCGTGAGCCCGGAACCATTAAGCCCGGGATCGGCAAGTGGGCCTAGGCCGGTTCAATCGGGCCCAACGGGCTCCAACGACTAATTTATTTTTAAAAAAAAAATTTAAAAAAAGACCAACGGTCAGATTTTTAAAATCTAGCCGTTGACCTTCAAAATGTATTCGTTGGGCACTTTAAAAAATAGCCATTTGGCCCCCAAACTTTTTATAATTACACTTTTTCCCAATTCTCAACTATAAATACCCCTCCCCTCAATTCTTTCATTTTTACTCACAAATTCATCAATCTCTCTCAATCTCTCTCTAATTTTCTTCTATAATTGCTTACTTTATTATTGCAATTTTGTGAAAAATTGTGAAGTTGGTGAATTGAAGTATTCAAGTCTTCAATGATATTCAATTTTCAAGAAGTTGTTCGTCAATTCGGTAAACTCGTTCCAACTCTTAAGTTTTAATATTATAGTTTTGTTAGTTTTATTTAGTATAATTATAATTAGTATGACATTTTCTTTGAAAAATATTTTTGGTGGTAAGGGTAAGGGAAAATCTAAAATTGGTGAATCTAGTAGCCAAACTACTACTCTTCCCTTGGCTCCCCGACCCAGACCTGTTACCCGTCCCCCTTCACCTATTATTCTTGATAGTGATAACCCTTGTTTTCAATTTTCTGATAGTCAATTTTGCCATGATGTTGCACCGGGTCAACAATTAAATGAAAAAGTTATGAATGCTCTTTATCCTAATGAAACTATCTTTGAAAATGATGAGGAAAATGATGATTTAGATGAAACGCAACCGGATTTAGATGATACACCTACTAGTCCTGTTAATAACTCAACCGATGCCCCGCCTGACCCTCATGTAGTAACCTCTACTTTTAATAGACAACCTTCTAAACGGCCCGAAACATCTCTTGTTTGGTATTTTTTTACTCAACTAAGAGAAAAAAATAAGGCTAAGTGTAACATTTGTGGGTCTCAACTAGTTCATAAATTTACTGGAGACCGTAGCGGTACAGGTAGTTTGACTAGACACATATTGAAACACCCTAGAGATAAAGCTAGATTTTTACAAATGAAAGCTGCGCAAGAGGGGACAAGTGTAGATAGTACGGTTAACCCTAGTACAGGTTCAAATCTAGTTCAACCGGGAATTAACACTGTTACCGGTGGCATTTTATATTATGATCCAAATAAAGATCGTGAAGAATTGGCAAAAATGGTTACTGTTATGTGCTTACCCTATAGTTTTCCTTCTAACCCTCATTTTGTGCATTATATTAGAAGAGTTTTTAATCCTACTTATAAAGGATGGCCTCGCGCAACCGTAAAGAGCGATATTTATAAATATAAACATGAATATGAACAATATTTGCGCTATTTATTTACTCATATAGATTGTCGCATTGCTATTACTACTGATATTGGTAGAAGTGGTAATGACTGTGATTATCTAACTGTTACAAGTCATTGGATAGATGAGTAGTGGATAATGCAAAAGCGCATTATTGCTTATAGAATAATTAATTCACGCCACACAAGTAAGTTTATTGCTAGCACAATTGCAGATATTTGTAGATATTTTTGCATTAGAGATAAAATTATGTCGGTTTAAACGGATAATGCTTCTAGTAACACTAATGCTATAGGCTTGCTTACAACTACACTAAATCCTGCATTTAGTAATATTTTTCATGTTAGATGTATTTGTCATATTTACCATTTAATCGTCGGTGCTGGTATGAAAGTTTTAAATGTAGAAATTGAAAAGGTTAAAATGGCTCTTAATTGGCTTTTTTATTCAAACCGTAGAAGTAGACTTAGAGACTATTTTAAAAAATGTGATGAATTTGGCCTTAGAGAAAGAAAGGTTCCTAAACCTTTTCCGACTAGATGGAATTACATGTATGAAAGTTTAGTTGTTGCATATGAATATAGAAACCCAATAAGCGCAACATATAATGCTCGTGTAGGTGATGGTGATGATGATGATGATGAGCACCTTACAAATCAAGATTTGGAGTAATGTTAAAATGCTTGTAGACTTTTTTGAACAATTTTATATTGCTACAAATGAATTATCTGGCCAATATTATCCTACTATTTCTAACTGTTTAGTTTATATTGCAGCACTTGTAGATTTATTTACGCAATTTTCAGAGGGTGGAGTAATTTATGAAGAAGCTATTAATTCTATGAAAGCTAAGTTTAAAAATATTTTTTCCCTATCCCCCCTATTTTTGATGTTGCTGCATTGTTAAATCATACAATGAAATTAGGAGGTCCTCACTTCTGGTATTCAAAAATTTGTAACTCTTTATCACTTTCAGCTGAGGAATTTGCTACGCTTGGAGATGTAAAAGCCTCAATTAAAATAAATGCTCAAACTATTTATAATGCTTATCAACTTGCCTTAGATCAAGCTAGACCAAATGTTCCAACTCCTACTTCGTCTAGTTCGCAAGCATCTAAAAGAACTGCGGGCCTAAAAGCCCTTAGTTCTTGGACGGAGTTCAGGGGTTCTCAAGGTGATAATTTTGGTGATAGTTCACAACTAAATGAGCTTCAAGTTTATTTGTTGCAGGGACTTGAATCAGAGAATCCCGACGGCTCCTTCGATGTTTTGGAATGGTGGAAGGACAAACAAAAACACTATCCGGTTCTTTCAAGGATGGCTGGAGATATTTTAAGTGGTCACGCTTCAATAGTGGCATCGGAGAACACATTCAGTCAAGCGAGACTTCAAATCGGTGATCATAGAGCGTCTATGAGGGAGATCTTGGAAAAATCAGTACTCTTCAGAGATTGAATCCGTTCGGAAAGAAGAAATTTTGGACTTGCAGAATCACAACCGGAGATAGATAAAGCTTATGAAGAAATGCTAATGGAACTTGCGCAGGATGCTGCTTCACCCGGAAGCGGTGATGAACAAGCTTCTTTTCCACCACCACCAACGAAAATTCCTCCGGACCTTCAAGGATTTATGAGATTTGTTAGAGATATTACATAGACTAACATGTAACTTGTATTTTGGCACATCTTCCTTAGTTTTTTTTCCTTTTAATGGTGGTATTAGTACCTTGTTGTGCTCATTCCATTGGGGGGAGGAAGACTAAGAAAGATATTGCCATTCTTTGTTAATGTCGTAATAGTAAAATATATAAGACATTCCCTTGAATATTTCTTTGCAATTTATTTTGTGTTTAAATTTGATATAGTATATATATTATATATCTAATACATATAAACTATATATAGCTATATATAAGCAATTTATACTAGTATATACATATATAGTTTACAAGAAAGTGCCTTAGATAAAAAAAATTAAAAAAAATAGCTTATATATATATATGTGTGTATGTATATATACATACACATATATATAAGGCACTATATATATCTCTAATACATATAAACTATATATATATATATATATATATATATATATATATATATATATATATATATATATACATACATACATATATATAAGGTAATATATATTACATAAGGCAATATATAATTATATATACACATAATACACCCTTATAAATACATACTATACATACTATATATACTATATATATTTATATAGCTATATATAAGCAATTTATACTAGTATATACATATATAGTTTACAAGAAAGTGCCTTAGATAAAAAAAATAAAAAGATAGCCCGAAACAAAAAAGCCCGTTAGGCCCGCGGGCCCGACCCATTTAGCCCAGGACCATGTGGGCTTAGGACCACCGTGGACCGGTTCCACACATTGGGACCGTTTGGCCCGGGACCGCCTCATCCCGGCCCGCCTGAAGCCCAGGCCCGTTTGGCCCGGGCCCGGACCACAATACAGCCTTAATCGAAGTCATACACCCTTATATATACATACTATATATACTATATATATTTATATAGCTATATATAAGCAATTTATACTAGTATATACATATATAGTTTACAAGAAAGTTCCTTAGATAAAAAAATAAAATAAAAAAGCCCGAAACGAAATTGGGACCGTTTGGCCTGGGACCGCCACAACCTGGCCCGCCTTAAGCCCAGGCCCGTTTAGGCCCGTTTAACCCGGGCCCGGACCACAATACAGCCTTATTGTAAGACCCCTAAAAATGCATACCCTCGATGTACATGCCGAAACTACTTCACTCAGGGACAAAAAGGCTTCGGCCAAACACAATAACTCCGGTCACAAGGCTCCGGCCAAACTCACGCGACTCGGGGACGCCCGACCATCGCTATAAAATCATAGGACTTCAAAATTACTTCAAAAATAACCAGTTAATCAAGCTACACTCGGCATAAGCAAAAGAGCTTCAATCATATCAGCTACAAACAACAAGTTTCGAAACAATTTCAGCTATCGAGCGAAACCTCCCGAAGTGCTCATTTATCGCTACATAACGGCTCAAAATCGAGGTTCCTAGTAAGCCGTCGAAGAGTCGGGCGAACACAAAGTCTTTAACGAGGGAAAATAAAGCTCAGATTAGAGGTCGTATCGACCCAATGCGTAAGAGACACTGTTGTCAGCCCATATTAGAGGTCGTACTAACCCAACACGTAAGAGCCACTGTCGCCAGCCCACATTAGAGGTTGTACCGACCCAACGCGTAAGAGCCACTGCCGCCAGCCCACATTAGAGGTCATACCGACCCAACGCGTAAGAGCCACTTTCGCCAGCCTATATTAAGAGGTCGTACCGACCCTACGCATAAGAGCCTAAGAGCCAACTTAAAATTCAAAAACTTAAGGGTCAATGAGCTCGAGTCGAAATCCGACTTGGAGACTGAGCCCGAAACAGTTAACTAAAAGCGCCTAAGGGCAAACGCATAAGAGCCTACGAGCCAGCTTAACAAGCCCTAGGGCTGAATTATAAACCTAAGGGATTTTACTCAAAGGCCAATTCGTCTGGCTGATCATTGACAAAACGTCAAAACTCAAGAGAAAGGCATACACAAGCAAATAGAAATCCGTGGAAGGAGAAAGCCGACAGGTTTCTTTATATATGCACCAATGCAAGGCTACATTTTCAAATGCTCTCTACAATCCCTGTACAAAGAATAAAAAAGAAAAAAGCCTAGTCTACGTCCCCCTCGGGGGATAGTGGCCTGTCGGCCTCTTCTTTATTATTTTCGGCATCGAACAAAAGGAACTTGGCATCGTATTCATCCGCATTGGCCTACGCTATCTCATATGAGAGATCGAAGCCCTTAGCATGAATCTCTTCGAGGGTTTTCCTCCGAGATTTGCACCGGGCATATTCATTTCTTCTGCTCTCTCAATCGGAAGCAGCTCTCAACTTAGCTCAAGCATCAGCAATGCCTTTTAAATAGACGACCACTTTCTTGTCGGCCTTAGCCGGAAAATCTTCAGCCTCAGCCCGGGCATCCACGATCTTGGCCTTCATCTCCAAAAGCTCAGACTCGAGCCTTGAAATCCTGCTCATCTGAACCGAGTTGTTCTCACGGGCATTCTGGAGCTGCACCTCGAGGGCAGAAACCTTGGCCAAAACATTCTTCTTGGCTGCAACATGTGCATCTTCTGAGTCCTTTGCCTGTTACACTCATACTTGGTCTGGCCAACTTCGCCCAAAGGCATTCCAAATCCTCTGTCTTGCTCTACAACTAAAATATCAAAACATTAGTCTTCGAGGATAGAAGAAGAAGCATGCATTCCCTCGGAGCAAAGGTTACCTGTTTCTCAAGGTGACTTTCGTAGTTTATGCTTTGATTCGCCTCGTACCGCATGTATACCAACTCATCTCCCCTCTTATCACAAATAAGCCTGAGGGATTTCTCCCCATCCAAGGCTTTCCTCAACCTGGCTTCACGGCAGAGTAGCTCGGACTTGAGTTTGTCAAAGGCCTATGAAAAAGGAGCTCAATAAGAAATAGGGAGTGCAAAACTGATACAATTGGCCAAAACTCACCATGGAACAGAGTCGTTGAGCCTCCTCAAAAGTCAAATGCATACCTACCGGCCCAATCTCATCGACCCCAGCAGAACCACTCCCAATAGGAACGTGATCGTTTGAGACCTCGCTTGAGTCTAGCGGCCTGGCCTCGAACACCCCTCGAAGTGCCTTCGATGAGAAGAGAAGACAGCGGCAGAGAATCCTTGTCCCTCGAAGTACCTTCAATGGGAAAAGAAGATGACGGCAAAGGAGGAACCATTTTTCCAATGCTTGAGGGTGTTGGAGGCTCAGCTGAGACATCTACTCTGGGCCTCCGGGCAAGACTGTCTCGCTATGAGCACATTCGCCCTGCGAGGGTTCCTGCTGTTTGTTATTATTCCTCAGTCCTGAAGCCGACGACCCCTCCTCATCTCTGAGGGAACATAATCTCACCTCAGGAAATTCTCCAATGCCTTCGATGATGGAGTTAATACATAGAGTACCCTCCTAAGAAAGCAAACCACATAGCACATACCGTGGTGTTTTACCTCCCATCTACCCTTGGATAGATCCGCCACTTACGCTCATCATAGGTCGAGCAGGCTGCCAGCTTCCAATCCCAATCCGTCAGGTTGGGGACCTCGTATGGCATCCACGGGGTTGCTGCAAAAAGAAAAAGAAAGCGTCTTTATAGAATTCATCTCTACCATGAGAAAAACGATAAAAACACAAAGTGTATCACTTATGTGTGACATTCCATTTCTCAAGAAATGGCAGGAACTCCACGAGGATAACATCGATAGTCCTTACTCAGACAAATTAATTCATTCACCCTCGGTCCCTGACTTCTTCATCATCGACAACGAAGGTCCTAGTGGATCGGCATCACAAAGCTATCAAGCCTCGACAATGAAAGGGTCGGTACAATTTGATGAGATGGATAAGGGTGAACTTGAGCCCGACTACTTCCGCAAAGAACCTCATCATCAGCACTATCCTCCAGAACGACGGGTGAACCAGTGTCAGGGTAGCCTGATATCTTCGACAGAAGTCAGGCACGACTCTATTGAGAGGACCCAACATGAAGGGGTACGTGTATACGTGTAAACACCCCTCTATATGGGCCATGATGTTCTCTTCCGGGGAGGGTACTTGTAGTACCACCTTTTCTCCCCATCCACAGTCTCTCCTCACTGCCTCGAGGTGTTCCTCTCCTATTGATGAAGTGAACCTTGATGCATGTTCCCAATGGCCCTTGACATTGGGAGGTCTCTCTAATGAAAGGTCCCTCATCGAGACAAAGTGTCTTGAGGTTGGATCGCCAGACACCGGCGGTGTACCACCGATTGAGCAGGAAGAAGAGGCGGAACCCTCCTCTTCATGGTGAACAGATTTGGGTGTAGCTTCCATGGATATGGTAAAACAAGAGAAGGAAAATGAAAACTCAGGCTAAAACTTTGAATTAAATGATAGAAAGGCTAATGCAAGGAAGAAGAACTCTGTGAAAAGGGATAGCGGCTCAAAATAGTGGAATCCTCAGAAAAGAAGGAAAGAAACCCATATATAGAGCAAGCGGCGACTGTCCGACTACCCTAAAGGACAATTAATTTCGACTAGGCCATTATCACTTTCGGGGAGATGTACTGGCAGGATCACCTTGATCATTTCATAATCATATCATGCGATTAACATTATCGTACAACGTTCGAGGGATCAAAGACCTCCGCATCAACCTAGCCTCGAGATGGTACCCGATTTCGAGGATCTCTGCTATCATGACTGTAGGCTATAAAGAGACATCAATATCACTCTAAGCCTCGAGATGATGCCCGATCTTGAGGATCTCTGTTAGAATGAAAAAAGGCTGTAAGGAGCCATCAATATCGCTCTAAGCCTCGAGATGGTTCCCGATCTCGAGGATCTCTGTCAAAACAAAAAATAAGCTCTAAGGAGCTATTCATATAAACCTAACCTCAAGGTGGTACCCTATCCCGAGGTTTTCTGCTATTACAAGTGCGGGCCATTCACCCAATTCTGTGGCCCTCGAGCTACCTGAGCCAGAGCCAGTTCTCACTCGAGAATTACTAATAAAGCTTAGGGCTATTTTCGCCTTCAGATCAAGTTAAACTCTCTCTCGGTTACTTTAGTCCAGGGTCCATCCGAGTCCAGACGTATCCTCACCCGGGGTCTATCTATAATGCCTTAGGACTGTTTTTACTCTAAGTTCAAATCAAATTTTTTAGGCCGCCCGAGCTCGAGCAAAATCTCACTTGGGGACTATCTGTGAGATATCTTTATTCTACGATGTTCGAGCAAATTCTCCCTCGAGGACTATCAACGGGACCTAAAAGGCTAAATTTCATTCTAAAATTCGAAGTCCCATTCTCGCTCAATTCGAAGTTAGGGGTCCTGGCTCCCTAAGTTTGTATCAATTCAATCTGGACTCAGTCTGAGGAACGACCAAGGTTTTCAGGGAATATCATATTAACCAATCAAGAACCGAGGGGATACCTATGCCCCGGTCCGGTATTCGGACCGATCGGTAAAGTCGCATGCTCAGATTCTTTACAAATGCAGACAGAGGGAAATCCAACACAAATCAAAGACAAATTGAAGAAACATTTTTGTATTAATAACGATGATTACAAAAGCCCATGAGGGGTCCTTACACAAACAAAGAAGCAAAAAATAATAGCCAAAAGTCTAATCTATTCTGGGAGGAACATCCTCGGGAGCAATATTTGTGAGAAATATTTCCTCATGGACCCTATTTTGGTTTTCCAAACAATGTCTTCAAGAACCTCCTCCGAAGCAGAAAAAGATGAAGAAGCAGAAAAAGATGAAGAAGAGGTTGTAGCCTATCAAAGAGCAAAAGCTTTTTGACAGGCAGAGAAAATTGTGGCTTGGTGAAAAATTTGGCAAGTACGGGTCTCGCCAGCACTACTATTGGGAAGCCACTTCTTGATACATTGCACCGGTTTGGGATGCAAAAGTTAGTAGATGGCACCACCTTACTCCATGGAAAGCAAAAGGAATGAAGCACCACACCAGGTTGAAGTTAAGGCAGATGAGCAGCAGTTCATAGTCCATATGTCCTCTAATACGGGGATAGTTCAAAGCTCCCCTCTCATTATTCCGGGCCAACAACAGCAACAACAAAAACAAACCAGTGCGATCCCACTCAGTGGGGAATGGTTATGAAAAAGAGCCACGTCATAACTGGCGAGGCCGCTGCCGTGTGACCTTACGGTCACGGGCTTGGAACATGGAGAATAGAGTTGGAAGAGGATGAAGAAAAGAAAAGAGTTAAAAGCTGTTGGAGAATGGCTAGATGGAGTTTGGGTTCAAGAAAGATTCCATTTATAGAAAGGCGGTTGCGTAATCGAAGGATCAATCAATGCCTTTTTGAAATGTATCGGCGGGAGCAATCAATGTATTTTAGTAAACAGATCGGCGGCGATATTATCACTCTTGGGTAAATAAACCGGCACTACATTGAATGCTTCTGAAAAGATGAACCGATGGGACGCCCCAACTATCAAAAAGCTTACGTCATAAGCATGATATTATCATGAGGGGCTCGTGGAGATCGATGTCAAAATCATTTCTTATCATTTTAATTTAAGAAATGAGTGGACTATTTGTAGACGGTAAAAATCAGAGGGTCTGATTATATGATCATTATGGCACCTTGTGAGACCGCCCCCTGAAGCCTCGAGGCCTAACTCGAGGTTCAACCCTGAGGGTTCTTAATGATCGACCTCGAGGTAGTGCAAATCAAAGACTATGATGGACAAACGGGAAGTTCCCAAGGCGCGTGATTAAAGCTGACCAAGTCTAGTAGGCTAGTTCAAGCCCATACCGTGGCATTAAATAGTTGTACCAGCCTCAAATCTTTGTAATAAATGCATCTGTACTATATTGAGATTTCTCCTCCTATATAAAGGGGACCCTTATTTTTTTTGCACACAGAACAACACATAAAACATTCAATACAAGAACAAGAACATTCTCTCCTCTCTAGCATATTCTCTCTTGACTCTATTATTTACATTTATTGCTTACATTTATTATGTTCCATTGATTGTTCTTCATTTATTACTCATTATTGGTCGTAAATACCTCAGATCAAAGCTCCCAAAATTGTTAGCTCTTCATCAACCATCCGTTGCTTAGTACCTAGCTCGACCTCGAAGCCCCGTGTAACCTGGCTCGAGGCCCCGATTCATAACCACTCGGTTTGCTTAAACATACTGCTTTCGAGTTCTTATTTCATTTTCTAGTCTCACACTTAGCATCTACTGCTTAACAACTAGCATAAAAATAAATCACATATTTTTAGAACCACAAATCAAATCTAGTTGTAATTACTATTTTCAAGGTAAACACTTGCATACTTAGGCAATTCCTGCAAAATTTCCACTAAAGGCAAATTCACACGCACTTGGCTCAAAATATCTAAGAATTTCTTGTGCTTAGTGTCATCTTTTTTGCTTTTGCAGTTGTTGATACATAATTCTTCCCTCATATATTTTTAATATGCATATATATTTTTAAAAATAGTGCACATGCATTTACAAACATGCACAAGTGTTTCTTTAATTTTTTCTATAATTTTAAAGTCTTTCAACCAATTTATTTCTGCATACTATACAAATATCCAATAATTATCCCTCATATTATTTTTTATGATGATTTAATCATCTAAATTCGTTATTTATGCCAAATAGTGCTTAAATATTTTAATTGTATTTTTTATAATTACATTTGCCTTTCAACCCAGACCCATACCCATTTTTAAACACCTGACCCAAGCCCCTTGTAAATTCTCAGTCGTTGATCTCAAAGGTCACCAACTCTCAATCACCCGTGCCTTTTTAATATATAAAACACCCCTAACCCTAATTCATTATACCTTCTCCGCCGCCATTGAAATCTCTCAACCTCTCCTCTTTTACTCTCAAACCCTAAGCGTCGTCACCCCAAATCCCCACCAAATCCTCTTTGATTCCAACCAAATATGGAATCATCTGGGGATTTCTTACCTTATCCGACTCCCTTTCTCTACTGGCTAATCGATTATGGTGTTACATAATACTTTCCTAACATGGCAAGTGGATCTCTCTTATTTTGAACCAAATCTGGTTCGAATGTTTATCTCTTTCCATCTATGTTCTTTCTCCATCTCCTTATGGTTTGAATCTATGAGATTTTTGCTTATTCCTTATTTTACCCTAAAAGCTACGGTTCAGATCCTGTGAAATCTATTAAGATTCTGTACTTATTTTCGTTAAAAAGCATATCTATGTTTCTGCATGACTATCTGTGTTTCTTTTCATGATTTCACTAAAAGGTTTTTTGCCTCATTTTACTTACCTTAAAATTAGGGCCCAGATATTTTCAGATCTGTCAAGGTTCCTTGAGTTTGAGTATTTTTTCTTTAATGTCTTCGTGTATCTATGTGTATCTATGTTATTCTTATAGTTGTTTCTTTAAAATAATTTATTCTTCCTAAAATTAGGGTTTCAGATTTTCTCTAGTTCGATCCCTTGTGCTTGTAAATAAACCTCTTGTCTATGTTCATTATGCATAGTGTGATTATTTCGCCCTGTTTCTCTGCTGACTTTATGGTTTATCCAAAATTTGGGTTTTGAAACCCTTTACTAAGATTTTAATCTTTCCTTTTCTGTACAATACTAATACTTTCTTATTTTGTTCGATTTACTTGTTCTTACCTTATTTGGACCAATGTCTGATTAATAGATTATGCTACTTTGCTTTGACTTAACCTTAAAGACGACTTCTAATTGATTCCAGAATTATTCCTTACCTTATTTGACTACTGATTGATTTCATTAACTGATGCTAGCTTGATTTATGCATGTTAATTGATCTATGACAACCTTAACTGATTGTTAATTGATTGTCATACCTTATTTGCATGATATTTATTCACCAATATTATTTGGTTTTACTCTACTATATGCTATAAACCCCTTCATTTTTCAGATTTTCAAACACATGCTGAGACACACAAGCTCACACCTACACTTACACACTTACACTCGTACAACTTGAGTTCTTTCTATCACTCTGATTTGTTGCATTGTCTAGCCAGCTGAAAGCCAAGGCTAGACTCTTGGATTCCACCTGCCTTTACCTTCTTGTTTGCTATCTCCTTAACTGGTATGCCTTAATTTCCGTTATCATGTTCTATTCTACATGCTATATGATCAGTTTACTATAGACATCAACATGCTTCTGTCTTATTATCGGTTTCCTGATCATCTCTTTCTCAACTACTATGCTGTAATTCTTATTCCTAGTGACTTGGATGACTAGCTTATTTGAACCTCGATATGCTCTGTTTACTATATGTTTCCAGTTTACTATCTACTAGTAAGCTTTAGCCCTTTTTATTTCTTTGTTCTATATGTTTGTGTGGTTAAGTGTTTCAAATCCCAAAAATCAAATTGCTAAAACTATCCCCTAACCCCTTATACACTATTTTAAACTTCTACTCTTAGTTATCCAGGGTCCTACCAACCCCGGTGTGAGCAATGCCTAGGGTCCATGAGACTCCTCTGAACTCTAACACATTGGGGCTGGTCTTCCAACCTGTTGTTAAATATTTTCTTTTAAAGGTTTTGGTGTGAGCATTGCTCGGGGTCCATGAGGCCCTTGGGAACTTTGACACATCAGAAGCCCATTTGTGTATTATGTATGGACTACTTGTGTACATCAGACTTGCTTGCTTGAAGGTCTGGTTTCCAGGTTGATGTTGGGCTTGCTTAGGCTCCATATAGTATAATAAATAGCTTTGTGTAATTCATTCATATTGGTCTGTAATAATGCAATAATCCTTGTAAGATAGATATGGGGTTATTAGTAAAAGCCAGGGAGGGATTTTTATATATCCTTGTCAGGTTAGTGAACCAAACCATATTTGTAGGTTGTTATACTTTATATGCATGCCATTAGAAATCATGCCTATAGGATCTTGTCCCACTGTTTGAAATCTGGAGTTTCATACTTAGCATCCTAGAAATCCTGTTTGTAGGTTGTTTTATCAATTCTGCATCAAGAATCCATGTTCTACGCATATTCTCAATCTCAATGAGCATTAGAGATCAAATATATAGGATCTTCTTTATGTAAATTACTAAACTTGCCTGGCAAATTTGCTAACGTCTCTGCCCACATAGATTCCATGCCTATAGGAGATATATAAGAAATCAGTTTCTGCAATTTAGATATCATGCCTATAGGGGATATAAAAATCTATTTCTACAATTTAGATATGATGCCTATAGGGGATATAAAAATCAGTTTCTGCAATTTAGATATCATGCCTATAGGGAATTTAAAGTCAGTTTCTGCAATTTAGGTATCATGACTATAGGAAATAAGTAAATCAGTCCCAACACCTAAAAATCATGTTTATAGGAGCTAACTGATTCTGTAAATTCGAAAGCATGTCTATAGGATTTAAAGAGATAAAACCTATTTGTTAAAATTAGTAATTGGTTTATAAATTGTAGTAATTAATTAACAGTTTTAGATACCATGCCTATAGGATTTTGCTATGGTCCTCACTTAGGCAAGCCTGTAGGGTAATTAAGAATTTCGGGTCTAAAAAAACTATGATTTCTTGCTGCTTGAAACATGCCTAGATTCTTAATATTAACAAAAATCAGTAGGTAACTGATATGTACTGCTGCTCACTTTAATAATGTTGTTGTATATTCTGTTCATGCTCATCTAGATATCTTGTCACTAGGATCCTAAACTATAAAACTTTGTTTGTTTGAATTGCATGCCTTGGTTGGCTATTTGTAGAGGTTAACATGATCGCCCTTATTTGCTCTTTACATGATAGGCCTATCTGAATTTTGTTTTCCGCTTAGTTTTCTCATTTTTAAACAACGTAGGTGAGTCTACATCCATCCTAAATAGAAGACCTAAACACCTCCTATAGGTAAGAGACGGGTAGTGCACGCATAAGGTATGCATTAGAAGCTACTAGAATGCTTAGGTAACAATTGAAAGATAGTAATGGGGTAGTACATGAGATGATGATCTGTGCGGTAATGCTATGCGTAACACCCCAATTTGGGGAAAGTTACCAAGTATTGCATGGAAATGATCCTATAGGCTAAAAAACGTAGGACCTCTTTAATTCTTGTTTTAAAGTCTATCGATTTGTTTTAAATTGTTTAAATTTCCTTCAAGACTAATTCGCTTAATTAAGTTTGGCCGGGATCCACCGTTGTGGACCTCGAGCGGTGCCTAACACCTTTTCCTTAAGGTAGTTTTGAGTCCTTACCCAATCTCTGGTGATGTAAACTAGTTTCATGAGTTATTTGCTTTAGGTTCCCTAACACATCTTAATCCGTTAAGTGGCGACTCTTCAAGAGCCCATTTGGATTGGCTTAAAAAAGTGGGTTTTTAGCAAAAATAGCTTTTAAGCCAGAAAGCAATAAGTTGGGGTTGTCCAGCTTATTGCTTTTTGCTTGTTTTAAGTAGTTTCCCAAACACTGAAAAAACTAAAAAGAGCTTAAAAGCTTATTTGAAAAGCTTAAAAGCCAATCCAAACACCCTCCAAATCTCTTACCCAATTCCAAAAGGAAAGGAATTGTCCCAAAATATCAAAACCCGGACTCCGCAAGGAAAAAGGGGGCGCGACAACAGTCTTTGTGGAAATGGAGGTGGTGGCTTTGTCTCAATTACTAGCTCTGATCGTTTGTTCTCTTTCTCATTCTCCTCAACTAGCTTAAGAACTAATTCTCCTTCAGGACTAGCTGTATGCTTCTTTTTCTTTGGAACTTCTTCTAATACTCTTCCATTTCTCAAGGTAACCGCATTGACTTGAGCCTTAATATTAGGCTCAGTATCACTCGGGAGAGCTCTAGCGGGTCAAATATTTTGATTGTTAGCCATTTGCCCAAACTGCCTCTCTAGATTTCTAAACTCTGTGTGCAATTGTTGATTGTCAGCCATAACTTTCTGATTGTCCATAAAGAGCTTTTTCATCATATTAGTAAAACTCTCCTATGCTTGCTGTGGAGGTTGAGGTGGATGATTGTAATTCGCTTGAGGCCTGATATTCTGATTTCCACCCCAAGAGAATTTAGGATGATTCCTCCAGTTCAGATTGTATGTGTTACCATATTGAGCATTTTGATTCATCAACCCTCTAGCTTGTTTCCCCACATAGTAGATGGATTCAAAATTCACGGGGCATATGTCACTCGTGTGACCTTCACCACATAACTCGCAGCAAGTAGGCATCTGTTGCGCTTCGTGCATTGTCATTTTATTCATCTAATTTGCTAATCTCGCTATATCTGCCCTCATGGCTGAGATATCATCAAGCTCAATTACACCTGCTGCCTTTTGTTTAAGTGCTCTTTGTGGTTTCCCATCTCCTTGCCAATTATTATCATTAGCAGTGAAATTGTTTAGCAGGATCTGGATCTCACTATACGGTCTTGCCATGCAACTTCCCACACATGCTGAGTCAAGATTCATCTTTGATGCCTCGTCCAACCCATCAACGAAAGTGTGACACAACATCTCATCAGTCTGATAATGATATGGGTAGTCTCTGAGTAGCTTCTTGTATCTTTCCTAAGCATGACGAAAAGTCTCGCTATCTCGTTGTTAAAACCCAAGAATCTAGATCCTTGGCGACTTTGTCTTCTTAGTGGGAAAAAACTAGATTAAGAATTTCCTTGCGAGATCATCCCAACTATTGATTGAGTTCGCGAGCTCCTTTTGCAACCATTCCTTAGCTTCCCACAGTAATTATATTGGAAAAAATTGTATTTAAATATAAAGGTGACGTGTCGAAACACGTAGACTGGTCAAATAATCAAAGAATTACAACTAGCCAAGAGGCACGAGTTGCAATAGATACGAGCAAACGGCAGAGGAAGAGGCATGGGCAGTTATTCAAATAACTCAGCGCCCGTACCTATCTAAGTCATTTATGTCCGAGAATCAAAAGGAATGAATCTGACAATAGAAAAGAGTGCAGATACGACATTTAATAGGCATTAAATGTGGAATACGTTAGAGAATTTGTATTGAATGTAATGATTATGTAACATAGCATTCAATGTATTTAATTACTCATAATATCTTCATTATTATTTGGGCAAAACATATATCTCCAAGATATCTATAAATGGGGGATATCTGATCAATTGTAAGGACACGAAATACTATTGATATAAACTTTGGTTTACTTGTTTTTTTTACTCTCTTGATACCTAAATTACTTTATTTTATATACTCTTTTGATTATCAGTAACCCGTGTTCTTCTAAATTCTAGCTTTGACTAAAATTTCATTTTTTGGTTAAACAAATTGGTTCCGTTACCGGGAATCTGATAATCTATTTTCTTTTCGCTTAACTTTCCTTGTTGCATCAACTATGTTGAACAACAATGACAACATTCAAGGAAACCAAGAAAACTAAATAAACCAACAACTTCAGAGAGACCCTCAGGATAATAAAACACTGATTATTTCTCCACAAGGCTCTCCTCGGCGATCTCGTGAAGGCACTCCTGAGGGATCTCATACATATGGACAATCTCAATTTGAAAATGTTGAAGCTATGGATGAGGCTTTGCAAAAACTTATTACCGCACAAGTCAATAAAGCTGTTGAGGCCTTGGTTAGCCAGTTACCTACTGCACCACCCACACCTACTCCAAATAACAACACTCTGGAGAACCCTCGTTCCGGGTTTGTTAATTCAGGCAGCGGTGAAACCCCCAGTGAATCGCAAGATGGAGAACCAGGTAATTTAGTTAATTCAGATTTACAAAATTTAGTACTAACCTTGCAGAACCAGCTCAAGGAGAAAAGTGAGCGCATAGAGCAGATACCCGGGGTGCCACCCATAATCAAAGGGGTAGATATGGATAGATATTCGCAACAACCCTAGAAACCAAGTGCTGCTCCACTCCCAATTCTAAAAAAATTGAAAATGCCTGATATTCCAAAATATGATGGAACAATAGATCCACGAGATCATGTGACTGCATTCACAACGGGTGTAAAAGGCAACGATTTGACTAAGTAGGAGATTGAATCAGTATTAGTCAAAAAATTTGGTGAAACACTTACCAAAGGAGCGCTAACATGGTATTCTCTTTTACCCAAAAATTCTATAAATTCTTTTGCTGAGTTTGCAGATTCTTTCATCAAAGCACACTCGGGAGCTCAAAAAGTAGAGAAAAAAATGGAGGATATTTTCAAAATCAAGCAAGGGGACTCAGAACTTCTTAGAGAATTTGTGGACAGATTTCAACGTGAAAGAATGGCATTGCCACGTGTACCTGACAATTGGGCAGCTATAACTTTCACAAGTAATTTGAATGACAAAAGCTCAGAAGCTACGAGGAGACTTAAGGAAAGCCTTCGAGAATTCCCGGCTACAACATGGAATGATGTTTATAACAGGTATAACATGAAGTTGAGGATTGAGGAAGATACTGTTCCACGATTTCAAAAAGAAGAAAAGGTAAGTTCGAGTCGTGTGGAGACCGAAAAAAGATCCGGAAAAATAGGTACAATCCTTACATGAGACCTGTAGGAAAGGACTCACGGTTAAAGCAGGATAATCAAAGGTACGATCACAGATCAAGAAATAGAGAATCGGGTTCTTCATCAAGATTTAGGAATGAGCGAAACAACTATGAGTCACGAGATGATGATAGAAATTTAAAAGCGAGATTCGGTGGTTACAACTTCAACGTCAGCACCTCTGAGCTCGTAGCTGTCTTAAGAAGCATGGGAGATAAGGTTCGATGGCCAAAGGAAATGAGATCGAATCCAAACAGGCGCAACCCTGACCATTGGTGCGAGTTTCATAATGACCACGGACATAAAACAACAGATTGCAGATTCTTACAAAGTGAAGTTGATCATTTATTAAAACAAGGATATCTTACTGAGTTGTTCAGTGAGAAAGGCAAGCAAGCTTACATGAAGAACAGGCAGGAGCCTCCAAAACCACCTTCTCCCAAAAGAACTGTCAACGTTATAAGTGGGGGTGAAGACGTCAATGGTATATCATATACTGCAGCTAACAAAATTTCCAAAGTAACAATTACCCAAGGGAAACGGGTGCGACATGTTTTAGAGGAAGACAACATTACATTCAATGTCGCAGATGCAGATGGCGTATTAACCCCTCATAACTACGCACTGGTAATATCTTTAATTGTACATGATACTAATGTGAAACAAGTTTTGATTGATCCAGGTAGTTCCGTGAACATTATTTTACTAAGAGTATTACGTGAGATGCAAGCTGAAGATAAAGTGATACCAAAGGCACATACTCTATCTGGATTTGATAATTCTAGTGTCCTCACAAAAGGAGAGGTAACACTCACCACATTCGCTGAAGGAGTCATTAAACATACAAAGTTTCAGGTGGTAGATATGGAGATGGCTTACAACATGATTCTTGGGAGACCATGGATCCACAAAATGGATGTTGTTCCTTCAACCTTGCATCAAGTTATTAAATTTCTATCGCCATGGGGAATCTGTCAAATTCGTGGAGATTAACATACAGCCAGGGCTATCAACTCTGTTGTAGATACAAGCACGAGAAATGAAGGTAAATAGCAATTATAGAAGGCAGTTGGGCACCATAACACAAACCTCAACTGAACAAGGGCAAACAGATGTAGATTCAAGGCCTGATACCATTCAAGAACCAGAAGAGAATGAAAATATCAAAACAACAATAGAGGAATTAGAGCTTGTCGTGTTATTTGCTCAATGGCCTGATAAAAAAGTCTATGGTTGAGCCAATCTTAGCCAAGGTATGAGAGGTAAGTTAATTGAATTTTTGAAAACTAACGTGGACTGCTTTGTTTGGTCCCATTCTGACATGAAAGGAATACCACCGGAGGTGATGACTCATAAACTAAATGAAGATCCATCATACCCTCCTATCAAGTAAAAGAAAAGAAAGCAAGGAACTTTCAAGAATCAGGTGATTCAAGAAGAAGTCCAAAAACTGCTAAAAATGGTTCCATTTGTGAGGTAAAGTATCCTAACTGGTTAGCTAACACTGTTGTAGTTCCAAAGAAGAACGGTAAGTGGCGGGTTTGTGTAGATTACACAGATCTTAATAAAGCCTGTGCTAAAGATTCTTTTCCACTACCACACATAGATAAATTGATTGATGCAATCACAGGTCACAAACTATTAAGTTTTTTAGATGCATATTCAGGTTATAATCAGATTAAAATGGATCCGGGAGATGAAGAAAAAACTTCATTCATAATAGACAAGGGGACTTACTATTATAAAGTAATGCCCTTTGGTCTAAAGAATGCAGGTGCAACGTATCAAAGGTTAGTTACCAAAATGTTTCAAGAGCATTTAGGAAATACTATGGAGGTATATATATAGATGATATGCTTGTTAAAACTCAGTATTCAAAAGATCATATATCACACTTATCTGACACATTTTCAATTTTGCGCAAATTTAATATGAAGTTAAATCCCGAAAAATGTGCATTTGGCGTTGCATCATGCAAGTTTTTGGGTTTTCTTATTTCTAACCGTGGTATTGAAGTGAATCCTGCACAGATTAAGGCCATTGAGGAAATCCCTGATATACTTTCAAACAAGAAAGAAGTTCAAAGATTAACAGGGAGAATTGCAGCCTTGGGAAGATTCATTTCTAAATCATCAGAGAAGTGTTTTAAATTCTTCTCAGCCCTTAAGAAGTAGGATCATTTTGAATGGAATGATGAATGTCAACAGGAACTCAGGAATTTGAAAACGTACTTATCAAATCCACCTTTGCTAGCAAAACTGAAGGCTGGGGAAAGACTACTCATTTACCTTGCTGTTTTGGAAGTTGCGTTAAGCGCTATTTTGGTTCGAGAAGAACAAGGTAAACAATCCCCTATCTACTATGTTAGTAAATCTTTGTTAGATGGGGAGACGCGGTATCCTCAGTTAGAAAATCTTGCACTTGCATTAATCATGGCATCTAGAAAGTTAAGACCTTACTTTCAGTGTCATCCTATCGCTGTAGTAACTGCCTACCCTTTACGTAATATATCACATAAGCATGAGTTATCAGATAATTTAGCTAAGTGGGCAATAGAGTTAAGTGAATACGAAATCACACACCAACCTAGAACTGCTATAAAATCACAAGTGTTAGCTAATTTCGTGGCTGATTTTAGCCAAGAGATGCAATTAGAAGCAGAAAAAGAATTATAGGTATTCAATAGAACTAACCTGGGAACTTGAATATTTATTCACTGATGGCTCATCTAATGCAAAATGTGCAGGTTTAGGGATTGTCTTGGTACCACCTACGGGTGAGACCTTTGGACAAGCTATTAAATGTCACTCCATAACTAACAATGAAGCGGAGTATGAGGCTATGATTGCAGGTCTAGAATTGGCACGAGAGCTTGGCATAAATCAGATTATAATTAAGAGTGATTCGCAACTTGTGGTTAATCAAATGATGGGGACTTGTACACCTAGGGAAGCAAGGATGCAACAATACTTAGAAAAGGTACGAGAATTGATAAAGCAATTTCAAACCTGGAAAGTTATACAAATACCAAGGGATGAAAATGTTGAAGTGGACACCCTAGCTAATCTCGCATCTGCAGCTGATGTGGCAAGCGATGCAAACGCCTCAGTTATACATTTATTTCATTCAGTTCTCGATCCTGATAAGAATGAGGTAAATTTTAATAATTTAACTTGGGATTGGAGGAACGAGATTGTTGCTTTTTTGCAGTATGGTACCGTCCTTGATGATAAGAAGAAAGCTCATTCACTTCGAAAGAAGGCTGCTCGGTACTGCTTAAAGTAAGGCAATTTATATCGTAAAATTTTCGGTGGTCCCTTAGCAAGATGCCTCGGACCTTCGCAAACGGAGTATGTAATGAAAGAAATGCACGAGGGACATTGAGGGAATCACGCAAGAGGAAGGTCATTGGTAAGAACCTTAATTAGGGCAGGTTATTACTGGCCTAAAATGGATGAAGAAGAAGAAATTTTTGTGGCCAAATGTGATAAATGTCAAAGGTACGATAACAATATGCATAGAACTGCGGAGTTATTACACTCGGTCATTGCTCCATGGCCATTTATGAAATGGAGAATGGATATCGTGGGTCCATTACCACAAGCAAAAGGACAGGTAAAGTTTCTGCACGTACTCACTGATTATTTAGTAAAATGCTCCTGCCTCCACCCACTTTCTTGTAAATCTTCCATATCAATTTGTGCACTCTCAAATTGTTCCTTCCTATTGATCGCCTCCAACTAAGAATCACGTGCTACCTTCTCCAAGAGAGGGATTCTGTTCATCATTTATGTGCCGATAAGATTGGCCTAAAAAAAGGAAGGGAAATAAGAATATAAGAATCCCAAAGATAAAAATATTTTTACAAAGTAAAGAAGGGAGAGAAGGAAAATACCTTCAAAGTGGCATGCACGATATCATTCATTAGAGTCAGGGAACTATGGCTCTCCAACTTTGCTTTTTCAATTAGACCAATTAAAGGTTCCAGCCATACATCTGCCTGACCTGACTTCCTCAAAAGGTTGCTATCAGCAGGAACTTCAATGGTTACCCTCCTCACAGCGGCACTTAAGAGCCCACTTCCGTATGGTGAACGATAGGAGGGGGAATTGTCGAAGGAGGAGCGGTAGAGGAAGTGAAAACAGTAGAAGAAAGAACAGAAACAGTTGGGGCTGGTAAGGAAGGAATTACAGGCACAGGAGTTGAAAAGGAAGATAAGGGTATTTCATCTAAAACAGGCCCTAAACTTCCACTACCAAAACCACTAAAGAAAAGTTGATCAATAGACTCATGAGTATCATAGGGACTGGCGTCATTGTCAGGAATTATTACTGGGGTTTCAACAGGTTCGGTAAGAGAAACAGAAAGACGAGGGGAAACTTCAGCTTCATCATCAGAGACGATGCGTCTCCTAGCTCGTGGCGTCGTCACCAAGGAGCCCCCAACTTCCTCTTCTTCAGAGTCTTTCTCTTCAACAATTTTCCTTTTCGTAGAAGAATAACCCAAGACTATTTCTCGGGCTCTTTCTAAAGAGATACGGGTCCCCTAAGGAGTACGGGTTCCCGAAGAGACACAAAAGGCTGCAACTGCTTCAACAGTAACTTCTAGAATAACAAATCCTGATAAAAAGAAGGATAGGAGTTAGAGCAATAAAGAAAATATATATATGCGTATGCATGAAATATGAAATAAAAATTCTTACCATGAGTCTTTACTTTCCAGCTGTAACGGTTAGAAAGTGTTTTCCAAGACCTATCATCTATTGGTGCGGTCTTCAGCAATTTATCTACCCAACCATGGAAATTGGGAATATCCTCCACCACTCCCATGGTTTCTAAAAAAAGGGGGGATAAAATAAGTGAAGTTGATAAGCTTGACGAAAAAAGGCACGGGAAGGATAAAAGACTTACGTGCAAAATTGCACTTTTCAGGGAAGAGAACGTTATCCTCACCCACTAAGCCAACAGTGGGGGCAGCAACAAACCGAGCATACCAGCCATGGTCCTTGTCATCTTCAGGGCTCACCAAAACCCTCTTACTCCTGGCCACTAGGGTAAGAACGCCATTATGGAAAAGTCTAGGGGAGTAAAGATGAATCAGGTGAGGAAAAGTAAAAGAAACGTCAGCCATATTGGTTAAATGCCTCAAACAGGCAACAACCCTCCATATGATTGGGCCAATTTGACCCAAACAGACATTAAAGAAACGACAAAATTCAAGAATGACTGGGTCAATAGCTGGTTTGAACCCTAAAGTGAAAGGGTATGTATAAACAAAAGAGAACCCAGTCAAGTAAGAAGTAATTCTCTGATTTGGATTAGGGATAATAATGGGAAAATCATTACTCCAATGGCAGTCTTTGCGAACTACATGAGTCAAAACTTCTGTAATTTGAGTGGGGTAAGCGTCAGCACGATCTAAAGCGGAAACCTTGTTTCTAAGAGATTCCCTATCATGGTAAAAAGATAGCTCTGTAGGGACTATCTCCTCTACGAAAGGCTCACGTAATGGTTCAGAAGGTTCTTTATCCCTATAATAAGATTTGTGAAAAAGGGAACCTCTGGTTCTAGAAGAAGGACAAGAACTAGGAGACAGTATAGACGAACCACCAACGCGAGTAGACCCTAAGCTACGAAGCCTACCTCCCCTTCTATGTCTAATGGGGGAATTAGGGAAGGTATCAATAATGAGAACTCTCCTAGAAATAGGATTTGGTGAAGACATGGTGAATAAGAATAATGTGAGGAAGAAGTGAACTGATATTTTAGGAATTAAGTGTTCAATAAGCTTTATGTGGTAAAAGACAAGAAAAGAAGTTATATTTATATTAATAAGCCACCGCCAAAGGTAAAAGTGCAGTAATGGAAGGACCATAATAATGATAGCTGGTACTTCGTGAATAGTGGAGCCGTAAAAAACCTTGAAAAGGGCTGCAAAATTGCAGAACCAATGGAAAAATGACACGTGTACGGAGCAGACAATTGAAGCGTCAATTTTGTCATAGCATTAATGGTGACAAAAATTCTCTTTTAATGAAATCCACTTCCCAAATATTCAACTGATGAATAAATGGAAAGTGGGGGGACTATCTATATTGGGAAAAATTGTATTTAAATATAAAGGTGACATGTCGAAACACGTAGACTGGTCAAATGATCAAAGAATTACAACTAGCCAAAAGGCACGAGTTGCAACAGATACGATTAAATGGCAGAGGAAGAGGCACAGACAGTTATACAAATAACCTAGTGCCTGTACCTATCTAAGTCATTTATGTCCGATAATCAAAAGGAATGAATCTGACAATTAAGAGTGCTGATACGACATTTAATAGGCATTAAATGTGGAATACGTTAGAAAATTTGTATTGAATGTAATGATTATGTAACATAGCATTCAATGTCTTTAATTACTCATAATAGCCTCATTATGATTTGGGCAAAACGTATATCTCCAAGATATCTATAAAAGGGGGATATCTGATCAATTGTAAGGACAGGAAATACTATTGATATAAACTTTGGTTTACTTATTTTTTTAATCTCTTGCTACTTAAATTACTTCCTTTTACACACTCTTTTGATTATCAGTAACCCATGTTCTTCTAAATTCTATCTTTGACTAAAATTTCATTTTTTGGTTAAACAGTAATGAAAAGAGAAGCAGTGTCAGCCTGACATAGTCCTTGGAAACGTTCGGATAATTGTAAGTGTCCGTAATTTCAAGGAAGTTCTGAATGTGCCTCTGTGGATCTTCATGAGATAGACCCACATATTGCCCGGTGGACTGAATCATCTGTACCATGTACTGTTTGAGTTCAAACTGACCTATGATATCAGGCTTTACAATAGCCTGGGTCATAATAGCAAGATTGGGCCTTCCAGCTTCTATCATCAGACACTCTTCATTACCTTCCATCTCTATTGGCTTTGGTTGAACAACGATGTACAACTTTCTTTCTATTCCAGTTCTAGCTTCGACTTCCCTCCTCACTCTGTGAAGTGTTCTTTTGATTTCAAGATCAATAGGAAGAAGATTGTTTGCACTTATACTCCTCCACATTCAAGAGAAGAGCTTGTGTTATCACAAATAAGGCAAACTGAATATTAAAACTTGAACAAATAACAAATAAAAGCTTAACAAATAAGCAATCAATAACTAAGTCCTCGACAACTGCACCAAAAACTTGTTGGGACCAAACACACATGCAAGTATACGTGGTCGTCAAGTAATAAAGTGACTCGAAAGTCGGATGCCGAACCCACAGAGACTTAGATTGATTGTTAACTAAGCAAACTAAAATTAATTAATTGTCCAAGATAATCAAGAGTGATGTTTTTCTATTAATCTATTATTGTGGAAATTAAAGAAGTAACAACTAATTTAACGAGAATGCGAATGTGTATGATGAAATTTTAATTCAGAGGAGACGAATATTCCAGGGTTGTGGTAGGTTTAACAATCCTAATAAGTTCAATAATCACACTCGTCAATCCAGATTATCTATGGTTGCTAGTTGACTGGATCGTTTATACGAATAACATGTTCCCACAATACTATCCATCTATCCATAATATATCAACCTTATATTCATATGGTATTGAATCTATCATGAACGAATATAATATGACATTGAACTAAGCAAGACTGTTAGGTATATTCCTATCCTAACCGCAAAATCTTTCCCCAAGCCACGGGTTCAGAAACAAGCTCTCTTTAATTGAACTCTAATCTAAACATGGCTTTCCCAAGTATAACATAGATAGTAGGCTGAATTGATAGCTACAAGAATTCACAAGTTAAAACTAGAATTAAAGAAACAACCACAAGATGATAATTCGAATTGAGTTCGCATATAATAATAGTTACCATTCCAATATTCAGATGGCTCCATACGATTCTCTTTACGAACAGAAGTGTAGGTCACCTATAGGGTGGTTTGATGTTGGAGAATCTGGATTACATGGGCCAGACCTGGTTCAACAAGCCATAGAAAAAGTAAAGGTTATCTGGGATTGACTATTGACAACTTAGAGTCGTCAGAAGTCATATTCTGACGTGGGACATCGAGATTTAGAGTTCGGGGTTGATGACTGGGTATTCTTAAAGGTGTCACTTATAAAGGGTGTGATGAGGTTTGGCAAGAAAGGCAAACTTAGCCCACGGTATATTGGGCCTTATAGGATCATTCGGAAAGTGGGCCAAGTAGCTTATGAGTTACAATTGCCCTCGGAGTTGGAGTGTGTCCATCCAATTTTTCCGATATTACGGAAGTGCATTGACGATCCTACCTGAGTGGTGCCCACGGATGATGTACAAATTACAGAGGATTTTTCATACAAGGAAATTCCGGTTTCCATCCTAGACGAACAAATCTGCAAGCTACGGATTAAGGAGGTAGCCTCCGTGAAAGTACTTTGAAGGAACAACAACTTGGAAGAAATGACTTGGGAGGCCGAGGAAGACATGAAGTCTAGATATCCCTACTTATTTCCTCCTCCAAGGAAGGGTCTGATTGAGACATCATAACCATAAGGTACGTGTATAAATTCTTGTGTTGGTTATTGTCATTGGTCGTGTGCGGTAATGGTCATTATTCATAATTGTGGTCCTGTATGGCGTTGGGTTATTAAGCTCGTACGAGGAGAGTTGGCAGTAGTATTGTTATAAAGATGACCCCGCCAAAGTTATATAGATCACGAGGAGTTGAACATTCGAGGACGAGTGTTTCTAAGGGGCGAAGGATGTTACATCTCGCATTTTCATACGTTAGAAGTTTCGTCTTCAGTTAATTGACATAAAATCGGGGATGAGATTATCTTGAGGCTAACGTACTTACGCTATTTATAACAAGTGATAAATAAGTGTTATGAAGGATAAAAGGTACACAAATTAAAGAAAACGAGTTTCATTGCAAGTGGTCAATTTGGGATAAAATACGAGTCAAACGATAATACTCAATAATTATGGACTAGTACCATGCAAGGTACTATATGACCACGGTAGTAGGATGTATAAAGTATATTAAAAATAAATAGAATTTAAGTAGTTTGAGACAATTTTTAAATTATGCAGGTAATTGATTAATTACCGGGTAGTAGGACATTACACAGTTAACTAATAACTGGATAAAAATTTGTAAAATATACCCATCTAAAAATGTGGCACAAAGCCACCATGACAAAAAATGACTCTTAGTCATTATGCCATGTGGCCACGTAAGAGTTCATTAAAAATCTAACCATGACTTGATTATAAGTCTTACCTAATTAGGATAAGAAAATTCACAACACATTTGTGATATATCATCTTTCTTAAAACAAAAACGTTAGAAGGAGAAGCAATTTCGTTCCATAAATTTTTTAGAATCCAAAGAAAAATTTCATTCATAAATTTCAAAGAAGCAGGAACAAATTTCGTTCAAGGATTTCAAAAAGCAGAAGCTTAATCCGATTTTTTTAGGGTTCTAAGTTCAATCCACAAAGGTTTCCAACAGAATATCAGAGTTTTCCCTACTCCAGGTACGTTAAGGCCATCTCTTCTTTCTTTTGGCATGGTCCAAATTATACTGAAGAAACAAGCAAACGTACAGTTTTCATAAATTACTCTATTCATAGAGATACTAGGGGTGTCTATATTCTTGATTCCCCAAGAGAATTATTATTATCTTCTGTTCATGAGTCTTAGAATAATACGCAGTTGAAAAAGTTTATCTGGAAGGAATATTGAGATTTTTATGTATTTTTCATACATTTCACCCATTTATACATGTGCATTGAACCATGACCATATGATGTTATATACGTGTATATATGTAAATATATGTATATGGGATAAGGGAAAATGTTATGGCATTATATACGCACCACCACCTGATTAGTTGGTATATGTTGATGATGTTGCCCATAATAGCCGAGATGATATGATGGGATACCCTCAATGGCTTGGTGATATTATTGACACCCATACGTATGCATGACACGATATTTGTATGCACATGCATGACATTATAAATGTTTCAGAATTTACAAAGTTATTCAGATTTACAGATGGATTTCTTTATTCCATGTTTCATCTATGTCTTTTACGTACTAATTTTCATGCCTTAAATACTCAGTACATTTTTCGTACTGATGCCCTATTTCACGAGGCTTGCGTTTCATGCTTGCAGGTGCAGGTAGGCAAGCTGACGGTCCCCCTTCTTAGGATTCTTGATCAACGAGAGTTGGCGTGCTCCACTTGATCCGGAGCTGCTTTTGATTTTGGTACGATATGTTTATATATATATATATGGGTATGACATGGCTTAGTCCCGTCCTTGTACAGTTATATTTCAGTTAGAGGTGGCTTAGTCCCGTCTTTGTATAATTATGTTTCTATTAGATGTCTGTAGACAGTATGTCTAGTTAGATAGTATGTGGCCTTGCCGGCTTCCAGTTTTGAGATGTATAGTTGCCTATAGCAGCCTTGTCGGCTCGCCCTACGTATGTTGTATGTATATGAATGTATGCCTTTTTGGGCAGATTTCCTTCATGTACATTATTCTCATAATTCAGCAGATGTTATTCAGGTTTATAGCTTAGACACATGCTTAGGGGTGTTTTACAGGTAAGACTCAGGCACCTGTCGTGGCCCATTGGTTTGGGTCGTGAAAAAAGTGGTATCAGAGCAGTTCCGTCCTAGGGTGGTCTATAGACCGTGTCTAGTAGAGTCTTGTTTATGGGTGTGTTGTGCACCACACTTATAGACAGGAGGCTACAGGACATATAGGATGTTATCCTCTCTTTTTATTTCAGATCATGCGATACAAGAATTCATGTTCCTAATGATATATTATATTTCACCGATGCCTCCAAAGAGTACAGCCGCCCAGAAGGGAAAGTCTGTGGCTGGTGAGACTACTAGTCAAGCGCCACGAGTTACCAGGGCTCGGGGAGAGTCTCATGGTGAGGTTCCATCTCAGACTTCACATACCCCACCCTTTCCAGATGAGCTCCGACGAGCACCATCCCCAACGCCCGCCCCTGTACATTCAACACCTCAGCCAGATACATCGGGTCAGGAGATGAGAGTTGTTATTCAGCTATTAACCCGATTAGTAGTCGCGTAGGCTCGACGTCAGGAAATAGGTATTCGTCATGCAGATAGGTCCGTCAGTGTGAGGGTTCGTGACTTTATTAATTTAGACCCTCCGGTATTCACTGGGGCAGATCCGAATGAGGACCCTAAGGTATTTATTGATAAAGTGTAAAGGAAGTTATGGGTAATGAAGGCCACTGCGACTGAGTTAGTTGATCTAGCTTCCTATAGACTCCGAGATGTTGCAGTTAATTGGTACGAGTCTTGTGAATTGTCCAGAGGTGAGGATGCCCTTCCAGTAGTATGGAAGGAGGTTACAGAAGCTTTTCTTCGTTATTATCTGCCACAAGAGCTTAGAAGGGCCAGATTTGATAGGTTCTTGACACTTCGGCAGGGTATCATGAGTGTTCAGGAGTACAACCTTCAGTTTGATTCGTTGGCTAGGTATGCTCCCACTATTGTATCTAAGATGGAGGATTAGGTGCAACAATTCATGATGGGATTAGAGCCTCACTTGCTTAACGATTGTATGACGGTCTCACTTCAGCTAGACATGGATATTTCTCGTATTCAGGCATACGCTCAGGGTGTAAAGGAGCGTAAATAGAAACAGAGGGCCGATCATGAGCATGATAGGGTCCAGAATAATAGAGCGAGGTCTTTGGGTCCTTTTGGTAAGTTTCGAGATGGTCAGAGGTAGAAGTACCCGAGGTATCCAGCCCAGCCATCAGCTAGCGCACCCCTCAGTTTGCTGGTAAGAGATTTGATCGTTTCTCATATTGAGGGTCTGGTCAGAATTATAGGGCCTCAGGTTCACAGTATAGGGGTGAGTCAAATCAGATGAGGCCGGCCTTGCCATGATGTGCTCAATGTGGTAAGTAGCATACCAGTCAGTGCCGTATAGGATTAGGTGTTTGTTATACTTGTGGTTATTGGGGACACATTATGAGGGATTGTCCGATGAGAGGTGATTCAAGCATAGCTCAGCCAGCGGGATCTGTAGCTGGTTCGTCATTATCAATACACCCCCTGGGCAAGGTCCATATGCACCAATGAGTCATGGTAGAGGTGGAGCATCTAACTCGAGCAATCCTCAGAACTGCATTTATGCGTTGGCAGGATGACATGACCAATAGTCATCGCCTGATGTTATTACAAGTATATTATCAGTCTCCTTATATGATGTATATGCACTGATTGACCTAGGTTCCACCTTATCATACGTTACTCCATTTGTTGCTAGTAAGTTTGAAATAAAACCTGAATTGTTTAAACCTTTTGAGGTGTTTACACCTATTGGGGACTCAGTGAAAGCAAGTATATAGGGTTTGTATAATAGTAGCTCATGGTCGATCTACCGTAGCAGACTTAATCGAGTTAGATATGGTAGAATTTGGTATTATAATGGGTATGGATTAGTTGGTTTCTTGTCATGCCAACGTCAATTGTAGATCAAAGATAGTCCGATTTTAATTTCCAGGGAAGCCTATTTTGGAGTGGAAAGGTAATACGACGTCACTGAGAGGTAGATTTATTTCCTATCAAAAGGCAAGGAAGATGATAAGAAAGGGTTGTATTTATCACTTAGTTCGGGTTCAGGACGTAGAAGTAGAGTCACCAACCATTCAGTCCATCCTGTGGTTAATGAGTTTCCCGGTGTTTTTCCTGATGAACTTCCCGGTCTTCCGCCAGAGCAAGAAATTGAGTTTGCTATTGACCTACTACCAGATACTCACCCAATATCTATTCCTCCCTATAGAATGGTCCCCACAGAGCTGAAAGAGTTGAAAGAACAACTAAAGGACTTGCTTAAAAAAGGCTTTATCAGACCAAGCACATCACCATGGGGAGCACCTGTGTTGTTTGTCAGGAAGAAAGATAGTTCCTTACAGATGTGTATTGATTATAGACAGTTGAATAAGGTGACGATCAAGAATAAGTACCCGCTCCCGAGGATTGACGATTTATTTGATCAGTTGCAAGGTGCCAAGTATTTTTCAAAAATAGACTTGAGGTCCGGGTACCATCAGGTAAGGGTTAAGGAGGAAGATATTCCGAAGACAACATTCAGGACCAGATATGGGCACTTTGAGTTTTGTGTTATATTGTTTGGTTTGACCAATGCCCCAGCAGTATTCATGGATTTGATGAATTGTGTGTTCAGGACCTTTTTAGGTCTGTTTGTAATTGTATTTATCGATGATATATTGGTATATTCTCGTTCAGAGGCTGAGCATGCATATCATCTACGTACTGTGCTCAGAGTTCTACAAAAAGGGAAGTTGTATGCAAAATTCTGTAAGTGTGAATTCTGGTTAAACTTTGTAGGTTTCCTTGGGCATATCGTTTTAGGTTAAGGCATATGGGTGGATACACAAAAGATTGAGGTAGTAAAGACTTGGCCTAGACCCACAACACCGACGGAGGTTCGTAGCTTTCTTGGTTTGATAGGTTATTATAGGAGATTTGTAAAGGGATTTTCTTCCCTTTCAGCACCTTTGACAAAGTTGACTCAGAAGGGAGCAAAGTCTCAATGGACTGATGCTTGCGAATGGAGTTTCCAAGCATTAAAGGACAGATTAACGTCATCACCGGTTCTAACGCTTCCAAAAGGGACAGATGGTTACGTTATCTATTGTGACGCTTCAGGCATTAGGTTGGGTTATGTGCTGATGCAGCATGGTAAGGCTGTAGATTATGCTTCAAGACAACTAAGAAAGCACGAGAAGAACTACCCACCCCATGATTTAGAGTTAGCTGCGGTGATTCATGCACTAAAGATGTGGAGGCACTACTTGTATGGAATACATGTTGATATCTATACGGATCATAAGAGCCTCCAGTACATATTCAAGCAAACAGAATTGAATCTACGTTAAAGGAGATGGTTGGAGCTACTTAAAGACAATGACATTTATATTTTATACCATCCGGGGAAGGCGAACGTAGTAGCTGACGCCTTCAACCGTAGATCTATGGGTAGCCTGTCATATTTATAGCCAAAAAAGAGGGGAATAGCCCATGAGGTTCATCATCTAGCTAGTCTTGGAGTTCGGTTACTCGATTAAGGTGATATATGAATTACTATTCAAGATACGACAACATCCTTTTTAGTAACTGAAGTAAAAGAACGCCAGAACGAGGATCCTGTGTTAGTTCATTATAGGGATACCACTCTTCAGAAGGAGAAGACACAGTTTGAAATTATAGAAGATGGAGTCCTCAGATATCAAGGGCGATTATGTGTGCCTAATGTTGCAGGGCTGCGTCGGTAGGTTATGGGAGAAACTCACTATTCTCGTTATTCTATCCATCTAGGAGCAACAAAGATATATCATGATATCAGGGAAGAATATTGGTGGGACGGAATGAAAAAGGATATAGAAGAATTTGTTGCTTAGTGTCCTAACTATCAGCAGGTTAAGATTGAGCATCAAAAACCTGGTGGGTTATAACAAGCTATGGAGATTCTGACTTGGAAATGGGAAGTAATCAATATGGACTTCATCGTAGGTTTACCCCGTACCCAACGTAAGTTCGATTCGATATGGGTGGTTGTTGATAGGCTTATAAAGTCAGCACATATTTTTCCCGTTAGAACTACATATTCCTCAGAGGATTATGCAAGGCTTTATATTGAGGAGATAATATGACTGCATGGTGTCCCTATAGATATTATGTAGGATAGAGGAGCTTAATTTATAGATAACTTCTGGAAGTCCTTCCAAAAAGGATTGGGGACTCAAGTAAGTCTTAGTACAACATTTCATTCCCTGACAGACAGACAGGTTGTGCGTACTATTTAGACACTGTAGGATAGGTTACGAGCTTGTGTAATAGACTTCAAAGGTAGCTGTGATGATCACCTGCCGCTTATTAAGTTCTAATATAATAATATTTACCATTCCAGTATTCATATGGCTCCATACGAAGCTCTTTATAGACAGAAGTGTATGTCGCATATAGGGTGGTTCGATGTTGGAGAATATGGATTTCATGGGCTAGACCTGGTTCATCAAGCCATATAAAAAGGTAAAGCTTATGCGGAATCGACTATTGACAGCTCAGAGTCATCAGAAGTCATATTCTGACGTGCGACGTCAAGATTTAGAGTTCGAGGTTCATGACCGGATATTCTTAAAGGTGTCACCTATGAACGGTGTGATGAGATTTAGCAAGAAAGGCAAACTTAGCCCGCGTTATATTGGGCTTTATAGGATTATTTGCAGAGTGGGCCAAGTAGCATATGAGTTAGAATTGCCCTCGGAGTTGGAGACTGTCCATCCGGTTTTTCACGTATCTATGTTACGGAAGTGCATTGGCGATCCTACTCGAGTGGTGCCCACGGAAGATGTACAGATTATAGAGGACTTGTCATACGAGGAAATTCGATTTCCATCCTAGACAGACAAATTCGCAAGCTACGGAATAAGGAGGTAGCCTCCGTGAAAGTACTTTGGAGGAACAACAACGCGGAAGAAATAACTTGGGAGGCCGAGGAAGACATGAAATCTAGATATCCCTACTAATTTCCTCCTCCAGACGGGTCCTACTGAGACATCATAACCATAAGGTACGTCTATAAGTTCTTGTGTTGGTTATTGTCGTTGGTCGTGTGAGGCCATGGTTGTTATTCATAATTGTGGTCCTGTATGGCATTGGGTTATTAAGCTCCTACGTGGAGAGTTGGTAGTAGTGTTGTTACAAAGGCAACCCTGCCAAAGTTATTTAGATCACAGGGAGTTGAACATTCGAGGACGAATGTTTCTAGGGGGAGGGGGATGATGTTACATCTCGCGTTTTCATACGTTAAAAGTTTCGTCTTCAGTTAATTGACATAGAATCGGGGATGAGATTATCTTGAGGCTAACGTATTTACGCTATTTATAACAAGCGATAAATAAGTGTCATGAAGGATAAAGGGTATACGAACTAAAGAAAACGAGTTTCGTTGAAAGTGGCCAATTTGGGATAAAATACGAGTTGAGCGATAATACCTGTCGCACCTCCTTTTTACATACCCGAGAGGGTGCAAGGGAGTTTTCTCCAATTAAAGGACAGTCGAAACGGGATTTGTTTGTTTGTTTCATAGTCGCCACCTGGGAATTTTAAGGCGTCCCAAGTCACCGGTGTTAATTCCTAAATCGAGGAGAATATGACTCTGTCTATTTAACAGTCTGCGCACCAGAAATCCGGATAAGGAATTCTGTTAACCCGGGAGAAGGTGTTAGGCATTCCCGAGTTCCGTGGTTCTAGCACGGTCGCTCAACTGTTATATTCGGCTTGATTATTTTGATTTGTAAAATACATTTTTATTGCATGATTTTATTGTTACCGCTTCTATTTATATTTAAAGACCCTTCTTTGAATTGAATCACGCGTACGTGTATTCGTGTTATAAATTATTTTTTTTAAAAAAAACATGCGGAGTTGTGTCACGCGCACGTGTACACAATAATATAGATAATATTTTTATTATAATAATTATTTTTGAAATTATGCTTTAATAAAATCAAGAACATTCGTCCTTTTTGTATAATTAAGTAGTGAACCTCACATCTCGGTTTTTTATGAAATTAATAATGATATTCTCCGAGGAATCCCTTTTATTAAATATTCGATCGAAGTTGCGCGAACGCATAATCCGAATTGCTTTTAGAAATATAATCAGGTTACGCGAACGTATCCCTAATCACAAAAATATTCTTGATAAGGTTCTCTACAAATTGTTATTATGTGTTGACCGCGAGCCTTGTTTTACACATATGAATCATATACCTCAAATTTTAAAGAATTAATGACGTGAAAAAGAAAACAGACAATACGTATCTAAAACTAACATTTTTCGTGGATACAACCTTTGGATGTCCATAAATCGAATCGTGTATAAAATTGGGAAAGAACTTAAAATGGTAAACAAATTAATATTTTCCGCAGAATCTTCATTGTTTCATTTAAGGCGAACTCTTCTTCTATATATCTTTTACATAAAATGCCACGATTCGTTTATAAATCCTATGTCCTTCTCATGTATTTGTTTTAGTCCAAAGTTGCAATGGTTTGGTTAATGTTTGCAATGGAAGATAAGAGTCAAGTTGATAAGAAAGAGAACTATTATACAAATTGATTCAATAAAATTACATCACATGCAATATAGTTGTACGTTTGAACCATTCCTAATATTGTATCAACTCACCTTCCACATATGATTATATATATACTCATCATCATGCCATATATGAACATACAACTTATATCAATCTAAACGAAAATCAGATTTTTTTTTACAAGATATACTAATAATGTAATTTATTGATACTTCCATTCTACTTTACATTTAGCTAACAATATTACGGGATGTAATTAATGGCCCATTTTATGCCATGTTCCCTACCTTGGTATTTTAATCATGATTTCACTTAATGAAAATTCCGAAATAGATGATATTATTACAACACTTAAACGAATTTTAAGAGGTAACAATTATCTTATATTAATTACGCCAAACGTACTACTATATTAATCAACTGAAACAAAAACCAAATTTTTAACTAATGAACTTGAACGAATGGAAAACAGAATTATAATTCCCGAACTTCATTAATTGTCATGTTGAAGCTTTTCGTGACATGAATTTACAGATATGTACCTGATATTGGAAGCAAAAGAAAATGAAGATGAGAATCAGCAGCAGTAATAACAGTACAACAGCAACAACTGCCCAGCAACAGTAACAACCCAGTAACAGACCGGTGGAGTAGTAATCCCAAAAACAAAAGCTTTAAGCTTTAAATGAACCAACAACCATTAATACTAATTTCAAACAAAGAAAGAAAGCAGTAGATTTTTAGTTTTTATTTTTATTTTTGAAAGCTTAGATATTTTTTGGAATTTTTCTCTCTTCTATTCTCTGTCCGTTTTTTCTCTCTATTTGTGTGTGTATTTTTTCTCGTATCTTTTCTCTATTTCTGTTCTCTCTGTATTTCTGTTATGTCTTGTGTTCAAGACTTCACATATATATAATCCCATCCCATAAATCTTTTAATCAATTAAATCAATACTTTTTCTCTACCCAACCCATTATCTTTCCACTCATCCCCATTATATTAAATAAACATATCACACCACCCCATTATATTTTGTTCCCCATGCTTTATTTAAAATAATGCAAGATTCCCCTTTAAATTAAATCTTGTCCCCCTTTATATTAAATAATCATATCACAACCCACCCCATTTCATTTTGTCCCCCATGCTTCAAATAAACAATTTCATAATGTACAATTCCTAAACTACCCCCTCCGACCTTACTGAAATTACCAAACTACCCCTGAACGTACTACAAATTTACCAAACTACCCATCAGCTATAACACATCAATTAATCAAACTTAACCAAAATATAGACAATATGATCAATTTCTAACAATGTTCAAACAACAATATGAACATGGATGAACATCATAACAACAATATCACATGAACACGAATTGAACAACAAAGAACAACTAAAATTTGATTGAACAATATTTTAGCAACAAACAATCCTATTTTCGGATTCAACAACAACAACAATCAAAGTATGAAGATTTCTAAATTCAATCATATTGAACTTAAAATCAACTCTAACAACATTACAACAAACAATTCTTATATTAAACTTAAAACAAGATTATGAGAACAATTCAAGCAATAATCATAAATGGTAAACAAGAAATCAAACTATATAAAATTCGGATTCAAGATCATCCAAACAAAGTATGAACATGAATGAATCTATTTTAAGACAACAAACATGACGGATTAAACGATTAAAAAAATATATTCCTTTAATACAACTAAATTCTTTAAACAAATAACAAGATCGACGAAGAAACAATTATGAACTTAAACTTGAACTTAACAATATTAACAATTTCTAACAATACATAAACACATGAAACAAATTGAAGAAATAGTTGATTAAATTTCAATTTGAATCTAACAAACATCAAACTAACAAATACTTACTTAAACAATAATACAAACATGAAATAAACATGAAAACAACTAATTAAACTTCTATTTTGAAATCTGAAAATTAATTTAACGAAACATATGAACAAACTAAAATTATTTCAACTACGGACAAACAAAACAAACATTGAATCATTTATCGATTTTGAATCCGAAAAACAACGAACAACAAAAAAAATATGGACGAAATTTGAAAACATAAACCAACTAACCGATTCGAAACAACGACGAATAAACGAAAAAGATGGAGAGGAAGGAGCAGCAGTTCGCAGATGGCCATGGCAGCATCAAAGCTTGCTCGTCCATGGCGGAAACGTGAGCAGCTGCAGTTGCTGCGTGATCTTGGCCGTGACGGAGACGAAGAAGAATAATGCAGCAGCAACAAATGGAGCAGCAGCTATGGCAACCATGACGGAGAAGATGAAGCTCGACCAAACGAGGACGAACTCGAAATAAGCTGTTCGTGGGCAGCAATGCGATGAAAATACAGCAACTGCGACGATGGAGGAGCAGACAGTAGCAGCGTGCCGCGAAACAGAAGCAGCTGCGTTTGGTTGTGGCGAACAAAATGAAGGTGAGGCAGCGGTTCGTGTGATGGGTCTGTTTGGTTCGCTTGAAGCTGAAAACCGAAGAAGCGGCTATGGCGATAGCTGTCTGAGCAGCAGCAACGACAGCCATGGATGGATGTCGAAGCTCGAGCTCGTGGTTGACGAAGGACGAAGAAGATGAAGCGACGACGCCGAGATAGCTGCGTGGTCAGCAGTAACTATGGCTCTTGGGGTCATTTAGTTGAGCCGGGGTCGTGAGGGTGACGTGCGTGTGTGTGTGTAGCCATGGCTGCTTGAAGTTGAAGGCAAAGGGAAGCCATAGGAGGTGGGGTTTGAAGGTTGGAGAAGATGAAGCCAATAGGAGGGGTGGCGGATGAGTTAACATTTTTTAGGGTTTTCTTCATTTTTTTTTCTTTTTGTTTTGTGTTATTTGTAAGATAATAGGGGTGTTGGGTTATGGACTGGGTCGACCCAGTTCGAAATGGACTGGGTCGTAGGGAAGATTGGGCCATTTTTGGGCCTATGGCTTGAAATCGAAGAAGAGGCCCAATTCCGACTTTCTTTATATTTTCGCTCTTTTTTCTTCTTTTATTTCTCTAAAACTAAATTATAAAAATACTTAAACTATTATTAAGAATTAAATTAAGTTATAAAAGTGCAAATTAACTCCCAATAACAATTAACGCACAATTAAGTATTAATTAAGCATAAAATTGTATATTTGGACATTAAATGCTAAAAATGCAAATGATGCCTATTTTTTTGTAATTTTCATTTTTTTGTAAACAAATTTAATTAGTAACAATTATAGAATTAAATCCTACATGCAAATGCGACATATTTTTGTATTTTTTTTATTAATTTAACAAACAAACATGCACAGACAAATACAAATAATTATTCAAAATATCACAAAATTGCACACCAAAGAAAAATCATTTTATTTTTGAATTTTTTGGGAGTAATTCTCATATAGGGCAAAAAATCACGTGCTTACAGCTGCCCCTCTTTGCCCGGAGACACGAAGGGTTTTCGTGCAAAGATAAAGCGAGCGATTTTTGCCCATCCGAGTACTCCGTTGAAGCATTTTTTTTTTTTGAAAAAGATTTGACCGAACCTTTGCTTCAAAGGTTTCCTATATATCCTGGGCTAAACAAGAATCAGGTCAATGTAGTTCGAGAAATTTTGGTAGCTGGGACTACCGTTGGACTGCAATGTTACTGTTGTTGCATGCTATTACTATTGCTTACCGATCTCCTTGTTACACCGTGCTTAAAAAAAACAAGAAGATAGGCTAGAGTACAATTTGTTTTTGTTGCCTTGCTTCCTTGTCTGCTTGCATTTCTTTCGGTGCTTTACTTCTTTTGACACATGTACTTGAGTTTGTACTGTGACCTCTTGTTGCAACCTTCTGTTTCCCGGTGCCGGGGAATTTTATTGTTTCATGCTGGGGATTCCTATTGTAACCCTCTGTTTTATTGTTCTCTGACTTGATCTTGAAATGTATGCCTCTGTTATCTGGGCGGGCTCCCAATTTTAATACTTGAAAATTAAAGACTTGAAATGTATGCCTCTGTTATCTGGACGGGCTCCCAAGTTCAATGCTTGAAAATTAAAGACTTGAAATGTATGCCTCTGTTATCTGGGCGGGCTCCCAACTTCAACAACTGAAATGTAAAGACTGATATGTATGCCTCTGTTATCTGGGCGGGCTCCCAACATCAATAACAACTTTAGAAATAAACGTCATTCCTCTCTTCAGGCGGGCTCCTGACTTCAACAACAACTTTGAAAATAATCGCCATTCCTCTCTTCAGGCGGGCTCCTGACTTTAACCAATACATCGCCATTCCTTTCTTTAGGTTGGCAAGATTTCAACAACTTTTAAAAAAATGCCTTTCCTCTCTTCAGGCGGGCTCCTGACTTCAACAACAACTTTGAAAATAATCGCCATTCCTCTCTTCCGGCGGGCTCCTGACTTCAACAACTTTAAAATAAAATCCTATTCGAGGGCGGATGAACCCGATATATCCTATTAGAGGGCGGATGAACCCAAAATATCCTATTCGAGGGCGGATGAACCCAAAATATCCTATTCGAGGGCGGATGAACCCAAAATATCCTATTCGAGGGCGGATGAACCCAAAATATCGTATTCGAGGGCGGATGAACCCAAAATATCCTATTCGAGGGCGGATGAACCCAAAATATCCTATTCGAGGGCGGATGAACCCAAAATATCCTATTCGAGGGCGGATGAACCCAAAATATCCTATTCGAGGGCGGATGAACCCAAATATCCTATTCGAGGGCGGATGATCCCATTTTCAAAATCTTGGAATTGTCTTACCTCCGACTGTTTTTCTTCGAATCGTGTTGTCTTGCTATCTCTTAAAACTTGAATTGATTTCCTCGTTCTTCCGAGAAATTTTCGACCATGGCAGAAAATCTTCTGCCCCAGTTTTGATGTTTTTCCTTGTTCTCCAGATGGACGCCTGATTGCTATTTCTTTTCTTCATCCTTGTTCTCCAAGTGGACGCCTGATTGATGTTTCTTTCATTGCTCTTCCTTGTTCTCCAGGTGGACGCCTGATTTCTGATATTTCATTGCTCTTCCTTGTTCTCCAGGTGGATGCCTGATTACTAATACTTCAACTACTCATCCTTGTTCTCCAGGTGGATGCCTGATTGCTGTTTCTTTCATTACTCATCCTTGTTCTCCAGGTGGACGCCTGACTTCTAATACTTCCGTTGCTCTTCCTTGTTCTCCAGGTGGACGCCTGATTGCTGGGGATAATACCACTGGGGGAGTCTCCTTTCTTTCCTTCCTTCAAATTCAATTTTTTTTTTCTTTTTTTTTTAACACTGCTGGGGATAAAAGTGTTATCTTCTTGGGATAACGTTGTTGAGGATAATGCTGCTGGGGAATTTTATCCCTTCAAATCGATGCTTCATTCTTTTGGAAGCTGCTGGGGAGGATAATGGCTCTTTGCTTTTCTGAGCACAAATGTCATCTCTTTCTTCTGTCTGCTGGGGATCAACTTCCTCCATTGGAAGCTTATTATGTTGGGGGAAACCCTGGTTCAAAGACCACTTCCTTGGTGCTATCTTTATTCTTCCCCAAATGGGTACCTGATTTCCAGAAAATTTTCTAACTGAAAAGAAAATTTTCTGCCCCAGTTTGCATTTTCCCTTATGGTCTTCACTGCCATTCCATTTACCTGTTTCAAACCAAACAAAATTTGTTAGTTTAAAAAACCGGTGGTTGGTTATGATACTCCTACTGGGATGGTTTTTTTCCTTTCTCCCTTCCCCACTCTATGTTGTCCGACCCTCTTGGAACTTGGTCGAAAATCTATCGGGGATGCTCCTACATCTCGATGATCTGCCGGGGGCCCTCTTGGAATTAGGTCCACAATTTTCTCAACTGTTGTTTTCCTGTTTTTCTCCAACTTCCCCTGGAAATTTGGTCCTATTGGGATCTAGGCCCTTTTCATCATTTGGTCTTGCGACCAACTTCTTTTCTCTTTATCGCCTTATCTTTGGCGTGTCCTATTCGCATTTTGCTTTGCATCATTTTGGCAACTGGTAGTAAGCTCTGAAAATCCTTTTCAAAAACAAACTGCTGGGAAGGTAAGTCTTTTAAACCAAGAAATGAAAAAGTGATAATTTCAAAAAATAGAAAAAAGAAGAAGTCTTTATGAACAAATGCTAGGGAAAAGGAAAGAAAAGAACTTATCTGAATGATATAACCGATTCCAACGATCATGTCGCGCATTCCGGATTAATCAACCCAGTCTATTTGTATCAATCAACCTTCCAGACGGCCTCATGTTGCTGGGGATAAACAGGCACTCAACTCTTTGCGGATCCTTCCCGCCAATCTTGTTTTGTCGCCTCATAGTGCCCTTCGAGGGGTTTTCACTAATAAGACTCTCTCATTTCTCTCAACTCCCGTCGCCTTATGGTGCCTGTGAAGGTTTTCACCGATAAGACTCTCTCATTTTATTTTATTTTTCAGCTGGGGATTGGAGTGCTGCCGATATGACTCTCTCTGTTGGGGGATTCTTTCGGCTATCAATTCTTTTCCAGCTTATGATCTTCTTCTTTGCTGGGGATCAGAGTGTTATTCCCGACTTCCATTTGCATTGACTTAGCACTTCTCAGTTACTGATCGGGAGGTCTTTTTTGGACATCAATAGGGGTTTTTGTGTATGGCTGAAAGGAGAAAGGGTATCCAAAGTTCAAAAATAATTTTTAGGGGTAAGATAGTACAACTCTTGGAATCAAACTTTCTTGCCAAAATTACAAGCGCCAACTTCTGCCCCAGTTTTTCTTGCTTGGGGATTTTTATTTTGTCACACTATGTTATCTTATGCACACTATGACCGAGCCGTGAGGCGCCTACGTATCCTCTTCAAGGAATCAGGTCAAACGTAGTTCCCATTCCTTTGTTTTTTTTTTCTTGACTTTTCTTTTGTTCTTATTATCATTACTTTTTTCGTTTTCATTACTGATTCCAAAAGAGGGGTATGAAAGAGTAAATAAGGCTCAAAAGGGGAAGCAAAGGTCAAAGTGTTTGGATAGAAGAAAGAATTGCCTCCGTCATTTCATTCTCTGATAAATGCTAAGTACAAACAAACAACAATTACAATTACCAGAAATCATAATATCTCTTAACTGCGTCAGAATTGATAGCCATGTCGATGCATTTCCCTTCGATATCTGTGGATCATAAAGCGTCATCGGGCTTGCTCTGTTTAGATTGCGATGATCAACACATACCTCGGATTTTCCGGTTTTTTTTTTTTGGCACCACATTAGCCCACCAATCAGGATATCGAGCGGTCCGAATAACCTTAGTATTCAGCTGTTTGGTCACTTCTTCCTTAATCTTCCCACTCACGTTGGTTTTGATCTTTCTGAATTTTGCTGGACGGGGGGTAATGCCGGGTCAGTGGGCAATTTTTGAACCACTAGATTGGTGCTTAAGCCCGACATGTCGTCGTATGACCATGCAAAATGTTTTGAATTCAGTAAGTGCTTTGATTAGTTCTTCCCTGATGTTTGGTTCCATGTGGATGCTTATCTTAGCTTCCCTGATGTCATCCGCATCCCCTAGATTGACGGCTTCCGTGTCATTTGAGTTGGGCTCTTTTTTTTTTTTTTTCAACTTGGCTCAACTCTCTGTTAATTTTTCTGAAGGCTTCATCCTTATCGTATTCCGACTTATCATCACAATCTTGTACTATAAGTTCGAAATCAGATTGATTGATGTCTTTTTTTTAGACTAGATTGAAGATCCGTCGTGCATGCCATGTCATTAGAACCAGTAGAAAGAGAACTGTTCAGAAGAGAAAAATAAGAAGAAAAATTAAAACAAAATAAGGAATGAGGAAAGAAAAAAAAAACTTTCACTTTATTAAAATACGGGATAGCAAGGTTTCACACTTTGGCGAGCATAAGAAAGATCTGGATTACAACCCTGGAATAATCCAGACAACAAAAAAGAAAATCAGAGCCCACTACCAAGACTCCCTTCGTATAGGAAGAGGAGTAGCCATTCAATTGTTGATTTTTGCTTTCAACCCCACAAACTGTACATCTGCCTCATTGGACCCTTTTTCCAACACATAACTGGCTTGTCATCCACCTTTTCCAACTATACCACCATTTTCCCACTGGTTAACATTTTTTTTGAACCGACACAGATCATCATCACTGTTTGTGAGGGTTTCTTTAGCTTCTCTCCTTCGTGCATTAGCTCAATCATGTGGGTTTCAAGGTGTGCCGGTAATGGGTTCTGATTGATGTTGGGTGCCTCTAGTGTCTGAACCTCAATCTTGTTGGTGTCAATAAGATTTTGTACTGCATGTTTCAACTTCCAACATTTCTCGGTATTATGACCGAGAGCCCCCGAACAATACTCACAGCTTACCGAGTGGTCCATATTTTTGGGAAAGGGATTTGGCAATCTGGGCTCAACAGGACTCAACAAGCCTAACTGCCTTAATTTGTGGAACACGGCAGTATAGGTTTCCCCCAACTCAGTGAATGTTCTTTGTATTTTTTCATTTCTGAAAGCCTGATTTCCCCGGAAACCTGCCCCTGGAGGGTTCTTGTAGGCTCTTGGTGGTGAATAGGTGTTTTGCAGTGGTGTATGTGTGTTCTGGGGAGCCGGTGCGTGCCATTGCGAGCGAACCGGAGGCTGAGTGTATGTTTGGGCTTGGTTAATAGAAGAATGGGGCTCTGAAGGGTGATAGTAGTGTTGGGATGAATTGTGGTGGTAAGTTGATTGTCGAGGTCGTTGTTGATTATAGTAAGGCGGTGAACCTCTGGGTCCCGACCAAATTCCTGAATCAACTATCGCTGCTTCCTCTCTCTTCTTTCTCCCGATTTCTCCTACCCTGCCTTGAATAGCTTGAGTAGCTGCCTTAATTGCTGAATAGCTCATAATTTTATTTGTCTTGAGGCCTTCTTCCACCATACCTCCCATCTTCACTACCTCGTTGAATGATTTCCCTACCGCTGAAACCAAATGGGCATAGTAAGTTGGTTCCAAGGCTTGGAGGAAGTAGTCTACCATTTCACTCTCCTTCATAGGAGGATCCACTTTTGCTGCCTGTTCTCTCCACCGGAAGCCATACTCTCTGAAACTTTCATTGTGTTTCTTCTCAAATTTGGTCAAAGATAATCGATCTGGGATGATTTCCAGATTGTATTGGAAATGGTGTGCGAATGCCTGTGCTAGGTCATCCCAGGTGTACCATCTCCCATGGTCCTGGCGTGTATACCACTCCAAAGCTGATCCGCTTAAACTTTTATTGAAGTAAGCCATCAATAATTCGTCCTTTCCCCCAGCTCCTCGCATCTTGCTACAGAAACCCCTTAAGTGGGCTACTGGGTCGCCGTGCCCGCTGTATAGGTCAAATTTAGGCATCTTGAAGCCAACTGGCAATTGTACATTAGGGAATAAGCATAAATCCTTGTATGCTACACTAACTTGCCCACCTAATCCCCGCATGTCTCGGAACGATTGTTCTAGACTTTTGACCTTCCTGAACATCTCTTCTTGTTCAGCATTTTTGGCTGGCTTGTCAATTTCGGTTGGGATATCAAAACGAGGAGCAGTTGAATGGATTTCGGAGGCTTTGAGGGTGGGCTCCGGGGGTAATATTGGTTGTCCTGGGCCTGGAACGTAGGCTCACTAGGAGATTTGTGGAATGTAGGCGGGGGAGGTGCTACGAAAACAGGAGTCACAGGTGGAGGAAAGTATGAAACTGGTTTTGGAGGTGGAAACTGCGGTGTTTGAGAGGTGGTTCCTCGGTAGTGTTGGTAAATGGGGAAATTTGGGGATAATTCAGTGGTAATATTATCCTGAGTTTGGGTCATTGATGGAGCAGGGTTAGTTGGGTAAGATAGGGGTAACTGCCCTATAGACCAAGCCTGGTACATTTCAGCCATTTGCTGTTTGAGTTTAAACATCTCTTCTTTCATTTTTCCGACATCCATCTCCTCTAGCTCAATACCTGTGTCAACATCTGGGATAGACATACTTTCGGGTATTCGTCCTTTTGATCTCGTGTGATAATGATAATATGCCAGTATATTCTTTAGAGAAACTAACTGCTTGAATTCTGGAAATGAACAAACTTGTTAGTTTTGAGAATTTAACACATATATAATTACACGTTGAGATGCAATGCTCCTAGACAAATATCCCCTTTCTATTATGCATTTGCTCGACTGCTTGTGTCGTCCCAGTTTTCTTGAAACTTTTATTCATTTATATTTTATTTTATTTTATTATATATATTTTATTGTGGTGGTCGAATCTTATGGAGATTGGCTACGTATCATGACCCCGCATGAATCAGACCTTGCGTAGTTCGGACCAATAAAAGATAAACAATACTAATCATTTTTTTTCAATTTTCATATTAAAATAAATTGGGTTTCAAAGGTTTGAAGAAGACCTACAAACTCGAATATCAAACAACCCACATATTTTAATCAAAAGATTTACAAACTCCAAAAACAAATGGCCAGCTTCCTTTCTCCGTTTGACAAATGCAACCAAACGGTTATTTTTGCAAATGTGGCCCCTTCCAAATCTCACATGAATTTTGAGGCTGGGGAGGATTATTTTGACACTTTACGAACTTGTCCATTCTTTTACGAAAATAACCTTGCGACAACTGAAAGATACTCTGAGGCTATTTCGGCAAGAACGGTTTAAGACGCGGCAGAAGCTGACTCGGCTTATTTTGACCAAAAATCTAAACGGTATTCACCTGACCGTTGACTCTTTGTTTTTTTTTTCAAATTACAATAAAAACCAGGTGTTGCAACACGGCCCTTCAGCGCCTCGGGGACGAAGATTTTTAAGGCTGTGTGGGTCAACTGGACCAAATCTTAAAAAACGACCCAAAGGTGGCTGTTTATGCAAAGTCAGCCTTCCGGCGTCCCTTTCAGGAACATTCGGCTGTGTCTTGACAAAACAGCGTCACCCGACTTCTTTATGTCAAAATTAAAATTTGACATAATATATTTTTTGGCTATTATTTTTTAGCAAAAGGGGAAGTTTGGACACCGCCCGACTTATTTATGACAAAATTAAAATTTTGACACGTTTTTTTTTTTTTTTTTTTGGTTTTTGGCTATTTTAGCAAAAAAGGGGGTTGGACCCGATGAGGGTTGCCTACGTATCTCACATCCAGTGAGAATCAAACCCGCGTAGTTCGGGCAGGTCATGAATAAAGTAAATAAACTAATTTTAAATTATTTTTTTTTAATTTGTAAAAGAACTGCTTTAAAAGAAGAAATGAAGTATATATATATTTTTTTATTTTTTTTTTGATTGATTTTCTTTTTGAAAGAAAGACTTCTAAGAATTCCTTTTCTTTTGATTTGAACTTTGAGGATTTCAAAAGTAAAAGGAAGATATTATTTTTTTTTGTTTTTTCTTGTTCTAAGCAGAAAGAAAATATTTTTTTTGGAATTTTACCTTTAATAAAAGAAATGCTTTCTAAAACAAATATTTTTTTTGAATTTTGAATTTTCTTTTCAATTTTTAAAGAAGAAGGAAAATATTTTCGAATTTGTTTTATTTTATTATATATATATATATATATTTTTAATAATTAAAAAGACTTTCTTAAAGAAGTCAATAATGGAAAATATTTTTTGGATTTTGTTTTGAAAATTGGGAGTCTAAAAAAAACTTTTCTAGACTTTGGCAGGACAAATATTTTTGCAACAAATAAAGATATATATACATTTTTTGGAAATAAAGAAAAACTTTTTGGATTTATATATATATATATATATATTTGCAACAAATAATAAAACCACTTTCAACGCGACTCTTTTTATTTTATTATTTTTATTTTTATTTTGGTATCTAAACGAATAAATAAATAAAAACCCATTTTAAAAACAAGACTCTTTTTCATTTTCATTTTTTATGGCAAGACAAACTATTTTTTTTTTCTAATTTGTTTTTTTTTAAAAAACAAGACAGAACAACGACTCTTTTTTTTTCTATTTTTCCTTTGCTTTTAATAAAACAAACTAATAAAACATTTTTTTTTTCATTTTCTCAAAATTTCGGCAGAGTTTTGACAGTTATTTGGGCATTGGTTTTTTTTCCAAAAATTAACAATCAATTCCCTAACCGCTATTTTTTTTCAATTTTAAAATATTATTCCTGATATTCAAAAGTCAATCAGCACACAAGTACGAATCAAATAAATGCGCAAGTAGGAGCAAGTAAGATGCATCAGGATGGTCATTTTCATTTTTTGGTACACCTGTCCTAGACAGACCCAACCCCTGTGTTGAGTCTCCAAAGTCAAATGCACGTGATGCAAACAAACGCTTCTACTAGGGATCCGGCATGAAGCTGAGTTATTCTAAGTGAAAAAACCTGAGGCATATTGATCTAGCCCTGGCTTACCCAAACTGACAGTTTGAGCCGAAGCGGGGGCAACGTACCGGGAGCACGAAAGTCTACCCGGCCTAGTTACTTGTCCCAACTTCGTCTTATTTGGTATGACTTTAATAGAAATGTGGGCCACGCGCACGTGTGCACCATAAATTTAGAAGACTCAGAAAGAAGGGGGTTTCGTAGCAGTTGTATATATTCATAATTCAAACAATATTAAAGCGGTAAAAGTGTCATTTAGCACATTGGGCATATATCATGTAAAAAAATCAGATAATAAATAAAGCCAACTATAACAATTATTTTAAGCTCGAATTCTTGAACCCTGAACCAGAGGTTCTGGGTTCGATCCCCAGCAGAGTCGCCAGAGCTGTCGCACCTCCTTTTTACATACCCGAGAGGGTGCAAGGGAGTTTTCTCCAATTAAAGGATAGTCGAAACGGGATTTGTTTGTTTGTTTCAGAGTCGCCACCTGGGAATTTTAAGGCGTCCCAAGTCACCGGTTTTAATCCCTGAATCGAGGAGAATATGACTCTGTCTATTTAACAGTCTGCGCACCAGAAATCCGGATAAGGAATTCTGTTAACCCGGGAGAAGGTGTTAGGCATTCCCGAGTTCCGTGGTTCTAGCACGGTCGCTCAACTGTTATATTCGGCTTGATTATTTTGATTTGTAAAATACATTTTTATTGCATGATTTTATTGTTACCGCTTCAATTTATATTTAAAGACCCTTCTTTGAATTGAATCACGCGCACGTGTATTCGTGTTATAAATTATTATTTTTTTTAAAAAAACATGCGGAGTTGTGTCACGCGCATGTGTACACAATAATATAGATAATATTTTTATTATAATAATTATTTTTGAAATTATGCTTTAATAAAATCAAGAACATTCGTCCTTTTTGTATAATTAAGTAGTGAACCTCACATCTCGGTTTTTTATGAAATTAATAATGATATTCTCCGAGGAATCCCTTTTATTAAATATTCGATCGAAGTTGCGCGAACGCATAATCCGAATTGCTTTTAGAAATATAATCAGGTTACGCGAACGTATCCCTAATCACAAAAATATTCTTGATAAGGTTCTCTACAAATTGTTATTATGTGTTGACCGCGAGCCTTGTTTTACACATATGAATCATATACCTCAAATTTTAAAGAATTAATGACGTGAAAAAGAAAACAGACAATACGTATCTAAAACTAACATTTTTCATGGATACAACCTTTGGATGTCCATAAATCGAATCGTGTATAAAATTGGGAAAGAACTTAAAATGGTAAACAAATTAATATTTTCCGCAGAATCTGCATTGTTTCATTTAAGGCGAACTCTTATTCTATATATCTTTTACATAAAATGCCACGATTCGTTTATAAATCCTATGTCCTTCTCATGTATTTGTTTTAGTCCAAAGTTGCAATGGTTTGGTTAATGTTTGCAATGGAAGATAAGAGTCAAGTTGATAAGAAAGAGAACTATTATAGAAATTGATTCAATAAAATTACATCACATGCAATATAGTTGTACGTTTGAACCATTCCTAATATTGTATCAACTCACCTTCCACATATGATTATATATATACTCATCATCATGCCATATATGAACATACAACTTATATCAATCTAAACGAAAATCAGATTTTTTTTACAAGATATACTAATAATGTAATTTATTGATACTTCCATTCTACTTTACATTTAGCTAACAATATTACGGGATGTAATTAATGGCCCATTTTATTCCATGTTCCCTACCTTGGTATTTTAATCATGATTTCACTTAATGAAAATTCCGAAATAGATGATATTATTACAACACTTAAACGAATTTTAAGAGGTAACAATTATCTTATATTCATTACGCCAAACGTACTACTATATTAATCAACTGAAACAAAAACCAAATTTTTAACTAATGAACTTGAACGAATGGAAAACAGAATTATAATTCCCGAACTTCATTAATTTGTCATGTTGAAGTTTTTCGTGACATGAATTTACAGATATGTACCTGATATTGGAAGCAAAAGAAAATGAAGATGAGAATCAGCAGCAGTAATAACAGTACAACAGCAACAACTGCCCAGCAACAGTAACAACCCAGTAACAGACCGGTGGAGTAGTAATCCCAAAAACAAAAGCTTTAAGCTTTAAATGAAACAACAACCATTAATACTAATTTCAAACAAAGAAAGAAAGCAGTAGATTTTTAGTTTTTATTTTTATTTTTGAAAGCTTAAATATTTTTGGAATTTTTCTCTCTTCTATTCTCTGTCCGTTTTTTCTCTCTATCTGTGTGTGTATTTTTTCTCGTATCTTTTCTCTATTTCTGTTCTCTCTGTATTTCTGTTCTGTCTTGTGTTCAAGACTTCACATATATATAATCCCATCCCATAAATCTTTTAATCAATTAAATCAATACTTTTTCTCTACCCAACCCATTATCTTTCCACTCATCCCCATTACATTAAATAAACATATCACACCACCCCATTATATTTTGTCCCCCATGCTTTATTTAAAATAATGCAAGATTCCCCTTTAAATTAAATCTTGTCCCCCTTTATATTAAATAATCATATCACAACCCACCCCATTTCATTTTGTCCCCCATGCTTCAAATAAACAATTTCAAAATGTACAATTCCTAAACTACCCCCTCCGACCTTACTGAAATTACCAAACTACCCCTGAACGTACTACAAATTTACCAAACTACCCATCAGCTATAACACATCAATTAATCAAACTTAACCAAAGTATAGACAATATGATCAATTTCTAACAATGTTCAAACAACAATATGAACATGGATGAACATCATAACAACAATATCACATGAACACGAATTGAACAACAAAGAACAACTAAAATTTGATTGAACAATATTTTAGCAACAAACAATCCTATTTTCGGATTCAACAACAACAACAATCAAAGTATGAAGATTTCTAAATTCAATCATATTGAACTTAAAATCAACTCTAACAACATTACAACAAACAATTCTTATATTAAACTTAAAACAAGATTATGAGAACAATTCAAGCAATAATCATAAATGGTAAACAAGAAATCAAACTATACAAAATTCGGATTCAAGATCATCCAAACAAAGTATGAACATGAATGAATCTATTTTAAGACAACAAACATGACAGATTAAACGATTAAAACAATATATTCCTTTAATACAACTAAATTCTTTAAACAAATAACAAGATCGACGAAGAAACAATTATGAACTTAAACTTGAACTTAACAATATTAACAATTTCTAACAATACATAAACACATGAAACAAATTGAAGAAATAGTTGATTAAATTTCAATTTGAATCTAACAAACATCAAACTAACAAATACTTACTTAAACAATAATACAAACATGAAATAAACATGAAAACAACTAATTAAACTTCTATTTTGAAATCTGAAAATTAATTTAACGAAACATATGAACAAACTAAAATTATTTCAACTACGGACAAACAAAACAAACATTGAATCATTTATCGATTTTGAATCCGAAAAACAACGAACAACAAAAAAAATATGGAGGAAATTTGAAAACATAAACCAACTAACCGATTTGAAACAACGACGAATAAACGAAAAAGATGGAGAGGAAGGAGCAGCAGTTCGCAGATGGCCATGGCAGCATCAAAGCTTGCTCGTCCATGGCGGAAACGTGAGCAGCAGCAGTTGCTGCGTGATCTTGGCCGCGACGGAGATGAAGAAGAACAACGCAGCAGCAACAAATGGAGCAGCAGCTATGGCAACCATGACGGAGAAGATGAAACTCGACCAAACGAGGACGAACTCGAAATAAGCTGTTCGTGGGCAGCAATGCGATGAAAATACAGCAACTGCGACGATGGAGGAGCAGACAGTAGCAGCGTGCCGCGAAACAGAAGCAGCTGCGTTTGGTTGTGGCGAACAAAATGAAGGTGAGGCAGCGGTTCGTGTGATGGGTCTGTTTGGTTCGCTTGAAGCTGAAAACCGAAGAAGCGGCTATGGCCGATAGCTGTCTGAGCAGCAGCAACGACAGCCATGGATGGATGTCGAAGCTCGAGCTCGTGGTTGACGAAGGACGAAGAAGATGAAGCGACGACGCCGAGATAGCTGCGTGGTCAGCAGTAACTATGGCTCTTGGGGTCATTTAGTTGAGTCGGGGTCGTGAGGGTGACGTGCGTGTGTGTGTGTAGCCATGGCTGCTTGAAGTTGAAGGTAAAGGGAAGCCATAGGAGGTGGGGTTTGAAGGTTGGAGAAGATGAAGCCAATAGGAGGGGTGGCGGATGAGTTAACATTTTTTAGGGTTTTCTTCATTTTTTTTTTGTTTTGTGTTGTTTGTAAGATAATAGGGGTGTTGGGTTTTGTACTGGGTCGACCCAGTTCGAAATGGACTGGGTCGTAGGGAATATTGGGCCATTTTTTGGGACTATGGCTTGAAATCGAAGAAGAGGCCCAATTCCGACTTTCTTTATATTTTCGCTCTTTTTTCTTCTTTTATTTCTCTAAAACTAAATTATAAAAATACTTAAACTATTATTAAGAATTAAATTAAGTTATAAAAGTGCAAATTAACTCCCAATAACAATTAACGCACAATTAAGTATTAATTAAGCATAAAATTGTATATTTGGACATTAAATGCTAAAAATGCAAATGATGCCTATTTTTTTGTAATTTTCGTTTTTTTGTAAACAAATTTAATTAGTAACAATTATAGAATTAAATCCTACATGCAAATGCGACATATTTTTGTATTTTTTTATTAATTTAACAAACAAACATGCACAGACAAATACAAATAATTATTCAAAATATCACAAAATTGCACACCAAAGAAAAATCATTTTATTTTTGAATTTTTTGGGAGTAATTCTCATATAGGGCAAAAAATCACGTGCTTACAATACCCGATAATTATGGACTAATACCATGCAAGATACTATATGACCATGGTAGTACGATGTATAAAGTATATTAAAAATAAATAGAATTTTAAGTAATTTGAGATAATTTTTAAATTATGGGGGTAATTGACTTCGCATGTCTATGCGTCCACACTTGTTGGAGGTTCCATTATTGTTGACCATGCGTATCGGTCGTGTTTAGCTGTTCTTGGTGGTTATGAGACCAGAGCCAATCTATTGTTGCTCAGTATGGTAGATGTTGATATTATTTTAGGCATGGACTGGTATTCGCCCTATCATACTATTCTCGATTGTCACGCCAAGACTATGACATTGGCTATGCCAGAGTTACCATAGATAGAGTGGAGGGGTGCTTTAGATTACGTTTCTAGTAGGGTTATCTTATTTCAAAAGGCTCGGTGGATGGTTGAGAAGGGGTGTAATGCTTATGTTGCCTTCGTGAGGGATTTTAGTATTGATACTCCTACCATTGAGTCAGTTCTGGTAGTAAGGGATTATCCAGATCTATTTTTGGTGGATCTTCTAAGTATGCCACCCAACAGAAATGTCGATTTTGGTATTGATTTGTTATCAGACACTCAGCCTATTTCTATTCCGCCATATCATATGGCCCCTACAGAGTTGAAAGAGTTAAAGAAGTGGTTGCAAGATTTGCTTGATAAGGGTTTTATTCGGCCTAGTGTATCACCTTGAGGTGCTCCAATCTTGTTTGTAAAGAAGAAGGATGGTTCTATGTGCATGTACATTGATTATCACCATTTGAACAAGGTTACAGTGAAGAACATGTATCTTTTGCCACGAATTGATGACGTATTTGATCAGCTATAGGGTGCCAGAGTGCTCATAAAGATTGACTTGTGTTCAGGCTATCATCAGTTTAAGATTCGGGAGCCAGATATCCCGAAGACTACCGTTAGGACTCAGTATGGTCATTACGAATTCCTTGTGATGTCATTTGGGCTGACCAATGCCCTAGAAGCCTTCATGCACTTGATGAACAAAGTATTTTAGCCATATATTGACTCATTTGTCTTTGATTATTAATGACATCTTGGTGTACTCCTAGAGCCAAGAGGATCATGAGCAGCACTTGAGGACCGTGCTCTAGACCTTGAGAGAAAAGAAGTTATATGCAAAATTTTCAAAGTGCGAGTTCTTGCTTGATTCGGAGGCACTTTTGGGTCATGTAGTGTCAAGCAAGGGAGTCAAGGTGGATCCAAAGAAGATTCAAGCAGTGTAGAGTTGGCCTAGACCGTCTTCAACTACTAAGATTCAGAGTTTTCTTGGTTTGGCAGGGTATTATGGTCGATCCGTAGAGGGTTTCTCATCTATTGCTGCACCTATGACCATATACAGGTGGAATGAGGAGTGTGAGGAGATATATCAAAAGCTCAAGACAGCTTTGACTGCAACCCCAATGTTGGTGTTGCCTATGGGTTCAGTGTCTTATACTATGTACTGTGATGTGTCATGCATTAGTCTCAGTGCGGTGTTGATGTAGGAGGTACAGTGCTTGCCTACGCATCTAGACAGCTGAAGGTCCGTGAGAAAAACTATCATGTCCATGACCTAGATTTAAAAACTATTGTTCATGCCTTGAAGATTTGGCGGAACTATTTGTACGGTCTCCCTTGTAAGGTCTACACTGACCACCAGAGTCTACAACATCTGTTCAAACATAAGGATCTTAAGTTGCGTCAGCGGAGGTTGTTAGCGTTGCTTAAGGACTATGATATCAACAATCTATATCATTCTGGGAAGGACAATGTGGTGGTCAATACCTTGAGTCGCAAGGGGAGAGCTTTGGAAGTTTAGCATATCTACCGGTAGTGGAGAGGCCATTAGCATTGGATGTTCAGGCCTTGGCTAACTAGTTTGTTAGATTGGTATTTCGGACCCGAGTCAAGTTCTGGCTTGTATGGTTTCTAAGTCTTCTCTATATGATTGTGTCAAAGAGCGTTTGTATGATGACCCCCAACTGTTTGTCCTAAAGGATTCGGTTCAATATAGCGATGCCAAGAAGGTCACTGTTGAGGAGGACGGTGTATTACAGATGTAGGAAAGGCTATGTGTGCCTAATATTGATGGTTTGATGAGTTGATTATCTAGGAGGCTCACAGCTCGCGATACTCCATTCATCCGGGTGCCGCCAAGATGTATCAGGACTTGAGGCAGCACCATTGGTGGAGGCGAATGAAGAAGGACATAGTGGAGTATGTAGCTCGGTGCCCAAATTGTCAGCAGGTGAAGTATGAGCATCAGCGGCTAGGTAGATTACTTCAAAGGCTAGATATTCCCAAGTGGAAATGGGAGCGGGTTACTCTAGATTTTGTTGTTCGGCTCCCACAGACTTAGTGGAAGTTCGATGTATGGGTGATTGTGCATAAGTTCACCAAGTCGACTCATTTCATTCCAGTAGTGACTACTTATCCTCAAAGCAGCTAGCTAAGGTATATATTCGCGAGATTTTCAGGGTTTATGGCATGTCGGTATCCATCATCTATGGCGGGGTACGTAGTTTACATCGCGGTTCTAGAGGGCCGTACAACATGAGTTAGACATACGAGTTGCATTTAGTACAAAATTTCATCCTTAGATAGATAGATAGTCTGAGAGCACTATTTAGATATTGGAGTGTATGCGGCAAAATTAGAGGGATTAATTTCTCGCTATCAAGACACTTCGGAAGAATATCTCGAGACTCCAAGGACGTGGAGTTGCGACCGAGTCCTCTCCCTGGGGGCTCATCGAGACCTGACTCAGAAAAGACGAAGATTGAGGCTGGGACAAAAAGGGGAGCCCCCAAGGCACGCTGCTAAGTCTGACACAGTTGGCCTATCCAGAGCTTGTGTCGAGGCGTCATGTCTAGCTGTCCCATCTCCATGCTTTTACAATTAATGTATGTTGTACTATAACCGGATTCCCCTCCTATATAAAGGGAATTCACACCACCTTGTAAGGGGCGGATGTTGCTCCAACTATTCTCCACAAGATCAATAATATCGCTCTCTTTCTTCTCTCTAACTTACCCGCTCTTACTCACTCGAGACCATTCCTAGCATTAATTGCTTTCATACTTGTTCTTCATTTATTGCTTGATATTGGCCATAAAGAGCCTTTTAACTGTTATCCGGAAATAGCTCCCCCAGTCGAACAGGAACCTGAGAGATCAAGCAATAACGGATCGGTAGCCGATCCTGCCATCATGAAAAAGCTGGAGGACCTCACCAAAAGGATTGAGTTAGGCGAGAAAATTATAGCAGCTAACAATAAGAAGGTCGAAACCTACAACTTTAGAGTCGATCAAATCTCGGGTGCGCCCCCGGCCCTGAAGGGTGTAGATTCATGGAAGTTTGTACAACAGCCATTCCCCGATGAAGCGGCCTCGGAACCCATTCCAAAGAAGTTCAGAATGCCGGAAATCCCTATATACAACGGGACCTCAGATCCCAACGAACACATCACTGCCTATACGTGCGCGGTAAAAGGCAACGAACCAAAAGATGATGAGATCGTGTCCATCTTATTGAAGAGGTTCAGGGAAAAACTCTTGGAAGGGGCCATGATGTGGCATCATAACATAACTCCCAACCCCATAAAATCACTTACCATACCAACAGATTCCTCCATAAAGGCACACGTCGGTGCTATCAAAGAAATGGTGAGAAGGCCCGACACATCCAGAACCAAGCAAAGGAAGAATGAAATGTTGCGAGAATTCGCATCTCATTCCCATATGGAACAAATGGGACTATCCCTGGTCTCGGATGATCGGGCGGTACAGGCCTTCACTCAAAGCCTAAACAAACCAACCCCGATAATCCCAAGGCAGTTAAAACAAAACATGATCGGGTACCCAGCCAATATATGGTCGGATGCCCATATCCGGTGCCAGTCGCAAACCAGGGTTGTGGATGCCATCCAGGAGCCCCCTCGAGCTCAGCATACCCAAGAAGGCTCCTGGCAAAGAAGCCAATGCCAAATAGAGAAAGGTATTGCCCGTATGCCGCAGATGGGAGAAACACCCCAAGACGCTATCTACCTCGCAACGATCGGAGAATGGATCGAGGACAATATCCTCGGGGTATCATTAATAAAGCTAGATTTGACGTGGATACAAGGCCAGCGAGGGTGCCTTACCTATCAAGATACAATTTTAACATCGTTGTATCAGACATCGTGTTCATCACCATCAGTGAAACCGAGGACACCAAATGGCCTAGACCAAGTCAGCAGAATCCCTCTCATAGGAATCACAGTTGGGCGTGTGAACTGTATAACAAGCTCGGCTGCGGGGCCAAGATAGCCACCAACTTCGGAGGAAAAAAGCCAAGTCACTCAATAAAAACCACCGCCGAGAACTAACGAGCGACCAAATTCAAGTTCAATCCCAAGTAGGGAGGGCGGCCAGGAAGAACGAAGCAAATGGGCCGCAGTATATTACCACGATAGTGGAGAAGCGACGACACTTTCAAAGAACTCGTAAAAAGGAGAACACAAATGCTCGTCACTAGAGAAGGGCGGATCTGGGGATATATCCCCGAGGACGCCCTCACAATCAGCAAAGAGGGCACCGAGACCTTGTCTCGACCTTAACTGATGCACTAGTAACCTTTTTCCTCACTCAATCCATTTTAAATTAAACATGTGCTCATGAATTCAGGCGGCTCGATCAACACTGTTGGGTCGAGGGTGATAGGGCGGCTTGGACTACCGGTTCAAATCACGCTCGCCTCTTGAATCTCTAGTGAATTCCAAACGGAGATCGCAACGACATGGAGAAAGACCATTATCTCAGTTCAGCATGACTGGCCCCGATAGGAACGCCGAATTCTGTATCATCAAAGGAAGCGCAAGGCACAGATGCCTTATTCCGGTGGCCGCGGATGCATTGCGTGAGGGTAGTGCTGCCCCCCCCCTATGACAAGGATAAGATTCCACATAAAGGACGGAATTAAAATCATCGGCAAAAAGCAGCATGCGGCAAGGGGAAAAGTCCGCATCACACAATGCATCGCCGACACCAATATCTCCATTCTCGAAAGAGTCAAAGGGCAAGCGAACCATGTTTTCGGCCGAGCCCGATTGAACACAATGGAGGGTTGTACTAGAGTCCTCGCTATGAAATGGCAGGGACATACCAGACCTCGCAACATCACCTGCGCACCCCGCGGTAAGGTAAAACTACCCCCCTCCTTCGTTATTTTACACTAACCTGCATGCAGACACCCGGCTAGGTCATCAGGAAGTGTTAACTCTACCCGAAGATCCCAAGGCCCAACAGTACCCATCGCACTCTTTTCCCTCGATCAGACTTCCACCTCGAAGAAGGTCTCGCTAGTGAAGTTTCAAGCGGAGTGACGTGCCTCCTGGGAAGGATTCAACAAGCCTACTGGACTTTCTTCGCAATCAACCCCATACCGGGAAAAGACAAACAAGGTCCCAATGAGAATCATGTACCGGGCCAAATGGTCAAAGGAACCGTGCTCGCACAAGATGAGCTCACGACAATAAAATAACATGCATTTACACCAAGCAATTAAAGAATATCTTTCAGCATCTCGTGCTCCAAATAAGAAAAAATTTGGCATGCTCGTGATAAGGATTCCCTCCACCGAATACGTCCCGAAATACTCGGAGACATAGCGTTAACAATTTGGCACCCGTATGACATCAGGGTCGGAACTTTGGACTCATAAGGTGCCAACGAGGCAATTCCGAACTCACGAGTAACGGTCTTTGGGCCTAAGCAAACTCGATGACTCATAGACTAACGTCAATTGCCATACACTAGAAAACCCGAGGCCGTAAGACCCCGAACGGGCAACCTCGATCTAGCCGGATCTATTTTACATAGCAACAAAAACTATAACACCTCAACATGCATGACAAACTGTAAGACCTCAATAGGCATGACAAACTGTAAGACATCAACAGACATGACAAACTGTAAGACCTCAACAGGCATGACAAACTGTAAGACCTCAACAGGCATGAAAACTTTGTATGACATTACTACACGCATAAAACTCAATCCCGAAGTTTAGGTCATACGTCGCATTTGTAAGAATCACTAAAGGGCATACCCTCGATGTAGATGCTTAAACTATTACTCGAGATAAAAAATGGCTCCAGCCAAACGCATATGACTACGGTCAAAATGGCTGCACCAGCCAAATTACTACGACTTGAGGACGCCCGACAGTCACTAATAAAATCACAGGCCATTACTTCAAATCTACTTCGAAAAGAACCGGTTAAAACAGGATACCCTCAATAGGCAAATGAGCTTCGACCATGTTAGCTCCAAATCACAAGGCTTCGAGCTACTCAACCTACGAGCTAAACCTTTCGAGGTGCTCAAACATCGCTGCTAACGACTTGAAATCGAGGTTCTTCTCGAACCGACGACGGGTTAGGAAAAATTATTTCAAAAAGACCTTAATGAGAGGAAAACAAAGCCTACAAAATGCCTACGGGCAAAAGCATAAGAGCCATTGTCGCCAGTCAAACTAGCCTCAAGGCCGCACACTAAAAGGTCTCAACAACCAAAAGTGTAAGAGGCACTGCCGCCAACTAAAGAAAATTGAAAACTTGAGGATTAAAGTAAGCTCGAGTCGTAACCCGATTCGGCGACCGGATCCAAAATAGTTAACTATACATGCCTAAGGGCACAACGTAAGAGCCACCGTCGCCAGCTTCATGAGGCTCAGGCCGGATACCTAAAAGGTCACTTCGACCTAAGGCATATGAAAGCCATTTTCATCCGCCCATGTAGGCACAAAAACTTGAGGGTCAATTAAAGCTCGAGTCGCAACACGACTCTGAGACTGAACCCAAAATAGTTAAAATGCAGATGCCCAAGGGCATGGCACATGAGCCATGTTATCGTCCGCCTGTGCGTACATAGGGGATCGAAGGTCAAGTAAGCTCGAGTTAAAACCTGGCTCGGAGACCAAACCCAAATTAGCTGGGCAAAGCACAAAAGCACTAATGCCTACTCGTGCTAAAAATATCACATGACCGAGCATGAAAGAGCCTCCGAACCTGTCTAATGAGCTTCGGATCCATAGGTCCCCCACCGAACGCCGGAACCAGCCGGCCTGGTCGAAAGCAACACATAAAGAGATACAAAGGAGATAAAGCTTCAAGTTTTCTTTTATTTACATACACAAAAGGTGCGTTCTCCATCTACAAACATGCATTGCGAATGTCAAATACAAAATGGCGAAATCCTCGCTCCGCTTCAGAAGGCTATGACCTACTAGCTCCGGCTTCACTCTCCGTGACGTCGACAAGAAATGACCAAGCATCACGCTCATCCGCCCTCGCTCGAGCCAACTCCTCCGAGAGAACGAAGCCTCTGGTGCCAATCTCTTCGAGTACCTCTCTTCGGGATCTGCAACAAACATATTCCTCGATCCTCTTTTCATGATCAAGGGCCCGCTTCAACTCGTCTTGGGCATTAGTAACGTCCTTCAAATGAATGGCCATCTCCTGATTAGACTTAGTCCAACTCAATGCAGCTTCAACCCGAGAATCAATTATCTCATCCCTAACCTTCGAGGGATCGGACTCGAGCTTCGCGATCATATCCACTTAAACTAAGGCATTGTCATGAGCCAAGCAGAGTTGGGCCTCGAAGGCGGGAACTTTAGCCAAGGCACCCTTCTCCTCTAAAGCTTGAGCCTGCATCTGAGCCCTTAGTTCACCACAAGCATTCCTAACTCGGTCGTCATCGCCCATAAGGTACTCCAGAGCCTCCATCTTTTTCTGCATCTAAGATAGGCAAAAGGATTAACCTTATGGGTCAAAAGGGCGAAAAGCGTAGTACGAAAGGTTACCTGCTCCATCAAATAGCTCTCGTAATTCAAGTTCCAGTACACCTCATATCACCAATGCATCAAATCAACCTCCTTCTCCTTGCTAAGGAGACTAAGATACTCACCCTCATCTAGAGCTTTCCGAAGCCTAGCCCCTGTCGCACCCCCTTTTTTCCTCTTCACATCGAAAAATCGGGTTTATGACATTTGGTATGGGACAACTCATTCCTTTTGGGAACGGGGTTTGCATTTGAAGAGTTACCACCTAATGATTGAAGGTCCATTAGGACACCTATAAGGTTCATTTCTAACTACATTTGGACAACCAGAGATAGGGTAAAGGCATGAAATTATCCCAAGGGGAAGGTGTTAGGCACCCCTCAGGATCCACTAGTGTGGTTCCCGGCCAAACAGTTTTATGAATTTGTACAATTAGCAAATAGGCAAGTATTTGCTCAAATAGTAGGGGATTTAAGTTTGAATACACATATGTAAGAAAAACAACTAAGAAAATGTGAGAAAAAGTTATAATTTAAACATACTTATAAAAGGGAAGGGGGTCCTAGGTTTGTTTGTAATATGGATCACGTCAATGCAATACCCGGTATGACACTCCTCAAAAGAGGGGCTACACATGGTATTAATGCACCGGTCATCATATCCATATCTACCATTTCCCACCCCGTAAAGGTATTTAGAGCGATGATTGGTCTCGACACATATTGCATGCTGCTACTCGTACCTTCGTATCAGTCCCGGAGGAATTTTAGGACTCTTATTCCTAAAAGAAGGAGGTTCTAGGAAGACCTCAGGTTTAAAGGTAAAAATGCTAAAGCCACATACAAAACATGTAAGACTGCAATTTAGGGGAAAACATGTAGGCAGATAGAAGGCTCAGTTATACCTCCACAAATAATGCACATAGACATCATGACTTATACACAGTCAAGGTCTGAATTTAAAATACTAAAGCAGGGTGTTTATGTTGTTGAAGCAGAATCAAATTTATTACATGACTCAGATAAAAAGTCTGAATCAAGCCTACCTGTTAGTTGTACCAGTTGACAATTAAACATAAGGCATTTCAATTCTTTTGTTCGGATTATTACCTAAGGCTTGCCTAGGCGTAATAGTGATGTCCTATGAGCATGATATCTATATTGATTAGGAATGCAATAAAACAGTGAACATTTTTTAACGGACTACTTGAGATCCTATAGACATGCTTTCTAACATATTAATAGCCAGTGTTTGAAAACTTATTAAAGAAGCGACAGATTAATTTACTAATCCAATTCAGAATAAACAACGTGAATTAAACTGCTTCTCCAACTAAACTGGTTTTAAGTTCTATAGGCATGATTTCTAGGGAGGCAAATTTGAATACGTGCTGTAATGAAAACTGAGCTTTAATTACTTTACACCCTATAGGCATGATACCTAATTATAAAGTTGATTTTAACCCTATAGGCATGATCTCTATTACTAAAGCAATTTAGATCCTATTGACATGGTTTCTAATTGTGCGAAAGTAAAGCATACAGAATTTATTTAAAACCAAAACAGATCCTATAGGCATGTTATCTACCCAATTTACCCACAATACACAACTACCCACCCCTTTTCACTAATCCCCAATATTTGTTTACAAATTATTACAGACCAAATGATTGAATTACATAAAAATGCAAACATAAGAAGTTACAACCATAGGAAGCCTGATTCTGACTTCCTCTCTGAGTTATGGAATAAACCACCTCAAATGCCAATATCATTCCAAAGCCTTTCTCATATTTGGGTGTGTCAGAGTTCCCTAAGAACCTCAAGGGATCTTGGGCAGTGCTCACACCCAGATTTTGCATAACCAAACAAAGTAAGTGCAGTGTGAAAGAGCCAACCCTTATGTGTCCAGGTTGAGAGGGAGCTCAAGAGTTCCAAAGCAAGGCTCACACAAGAGGGGCAGAACTTAGATTCTAAGAGTATAGTGGAAGTGTAGAACACATAGTTTGAAAAAGAGTTTGTTTAAAACTTGACCGACAAGCCCATTTTTTGAAAGTAATCAGAGACAAAGGTGATTGAAATCAATTGTAGTAATAAACAACACTCCAACATACAGAATCAGTAGTCACACAGAGGGGTCAAGGGACTTGGGGACACACAGACATTTGTCTGTAAACATATAACCCCAGCACAGGTCTGGTTTGGACATGCACAACAATAACTGATGGTGGCATAATCTCAAACAAGCCAGAAATAAATACATGGAAGGGATAAGGGTTTGGGACATAGAGGACTCAAAGTAGAAACACACAATTAGTCATGCATTGGGCACATTATAGGCATGCTAGTTGAATGGAAGAAACAGGAACAAGTAAACATGTTGATCACTTTTAAAGAAGGGCAGAATTTTAAGCATGCTGAGTAAAGCAGTAAACAAACAGTACAACTCAATAGCATGAGCCATTAAGTTAGAAAGAGGTAGTGATTTACAGCAAGGGAACACATAGGTTGAATCTCATAATTTAAATTAGGAACGTACCAGTTGAAGGAGAAAAGTGCAGAAAAAGAAGTAAGGTAATCAGTGTTCGAAACTCTAGCCTTGGCTTTCAGCCGGATAGACAAGGCAATAGCATAAGTAATAGAGAAAAGAAAGAGAGTTTGAATGTGTAAGTGTGTGTTTTTTGAACTCAATTGTTCGTGTCTTGTTAGTGAAAGCATTGGGTTATTTATAGTTTTGAAAACGAGTAGAGAATAAGGTAACAAGTAAGGTTTTAACACAAACATGGAAATAAACACAATCAGAACCAATTAACACAAGTACTTCCCTTTAATCAAAGGATTACTGCTCAAATGGATACAGACAGGGGTAATTAAGGAAAGAAATCAGTTTGAGAAAGATTAATTTCTGACCATATATATGGGATATTGAAAACATAGGGTAAATAGTTGAGTCTAAGTACAAAATATATTTTATTGGGGAAAGGGTTCAACAAAGGTAAAACATCACATCAAAGGAATCAGTCAATTTAAACAAAACGAGTGAAACCACGGGTTTATGAGAAAATATTTGCAATCAGTTGTAACATGAGGAAATCAATATCAGTCAAGAAAGAATCATGATTCTTCACTTTTCCATATAAATAGAGAAGACTGAACATACAAAGCCAACCGTATTGACAAAAGGAACAACCTGGTGCACACAATCATACAACAATAACAGGAGTAGGCTAGGGCTCAATAGTAAAAGAATCTACTAGAAGTATGGTAGTCAACAAGTCAAGTAGTCAAATAGAATCAAAAGTGAAGAAACCACAACAACAAGTAAAGGAGATCAACACACAGAAACAAGAAAAGTCTTTAAACTCATAGCAATAAGTGAAAAAAAATTATAAGGGCTTAGGTTTTGACAAAACTGAATTGAAAAGGTAAGAACTTTAGAATCAGTCAAGCTAAACAAAGAGAAGGATCTAAACACAAAGAACTCAGTCGAAACCAGCATACATGCAAGACAGACAAAGACAACTTCAGAACCCAAAAAAGATACCTAGGGTTTTAACATAATGAACCATGTAGTAGAAAAACATGAACAAATCGTTTAAACAGTAGAATCACAAAACAATACTGAAAATCAGAGAAGATGTCTTTTTAAGAGAGGTTAAGAAACCCTAATTTGAAAATGAAGAGTCACTTTGAAAGAAAATCGAAGAACCTTTGAAAAAGTACCAACAAGTTCATAACATGCACAGATCTAAGCTTGATCTAAAATAAAAATCGAAAATCTCTTAAAGCTAGGGTTTTAGAGGACCCCGAAAAGTGAGAAAGACTTTGAAAAGTTACCGATCTAGCTGGAAAAGCAATGGATCTGACTCGATCAACCGTGGATAGCCGGAGTAAGGCCATGTATAGAAGTTGAGCAAGGACTGGACCACATATCTTCAAGATCTATCCATGGAATCACAAAAATAGGTAACCAGAATACATAGGAGATGAGTACACGTCTGGAACAACCATGGAAGTCCATGGATTGAGGGAGATTGAAAAGGATTAGGGTGGATTTGGGTGGCGACGACTAGGACTTAGGTGAGGTTGCAGAGATAATTGGAGAGGAAGGGGATTCAAGGGTGGCGGGTGGTGAGAAATGATTTAGGGTAAGGGGTCGTTTAGGTTTATTTTAGGCAGGTGGAGTGGTGGTCGTTGATCTGAATGCTCAACAGCCTAGATTAAATGAGGTAGGTAGGGATCCTGGTTTGGGTAGGGATAAAATTGGGTTAGGGTCGGGTTTAATTAAAATCGGGATGGGGGAATTGGGGCTTGATTTGGGTTATAATGGAAATACAAATGTGGCGACGAGTTAAAAAGCCACTTTTTCCTTTTAATTTTATAAAAAATAGTAGATAATTTTTTAAAACAAATTCAAAGCACTAAAATGATTTATAATATATAATTAACAATTTAAAAATACAGGATCCCATTTTATAAATATAAAACCTAATTAAACCTTAAAAGGGCTAATATTGCAATTATATGCAATTTAGCTTTAAAATACTAAATAAATTATAAAAATATGTAAAAATTACCTTAGCTATATTTTGACATAAATATAAAAATCCAATAGATGAATTATCAAAATAATAATTTTGGAAATAATTACTAGAGATTTTATGGATAAAAAAAGGAAGAAATAAATCAATTTAAAACCTTTAAAATTATAGAAAAATAATAAAATACTTGGACATGCTTATATATGAATATATATGCTATATTTAAAGAATTTTGCATATTGAAAAATATATAGGGAAAAATTGGGTATCAACAGCTGCCCCTCTTTACCCGGTAGGGATGAAAGAGTTGTCGGGTAAAGATATGATGGCCAATTTTGACCGAGCAAAATGTTTTGAAGAGGTTAGGCCGCACCCTGTCTTCTGAGCTGCCTACATATCCCTGGTTTTACAAGAATCAGGCCGTATGTGGTTCAGGGTTCACTTGCGGAGTGTGCTGATGAAGATATTTCAAAAACGGACGCAAAGTCTAGGGTATGATGACTGGTAGGTTTACAGGAATGGCTAGGTTTGATGAGGCCGCGGGAACTGGAGTGAGATTTCTCCTTTTGGGATGGCTGTTGCTCGCCAGTTTACCTGCAATTAGAAACAACACAAGCGTATATTGTGCATAAATTTAAACATGATACAAATTCCCGTCGGACCATGAATGCTGTCTTTGGACGGTTAGGATGACGTCCTTAGACCATGATGTCCTAGGCCATGAAGCGTATGATAAGGGATTCACATGCCATGAAATGATGTTCTCGGGCTTTGAGGGTGGTGCCTCCGAACCATGACGTCTTTGAATAATGATATGGAAAAGATTGAAAAAGATCCTCAGGCCATGACATGGTGTTCTCGGGCTATGAAGATGGTGCCTCTGAATGATGACGCCTTGGATGAGTTAGTGATATTTCAGCCCATGAAGGATACAGTAGTATGATGCGGACAAGACAGAGCTTAGTCTTGCGATTTGAAGGGCAGAGCTTAGCCCGTAAGAAAAGCGAAATAAATAGTGCTTGAGATGTCGCTTAGTTTCGAAGAAATTGGAGGCAGAGCTTAGCCTCAGAAGGCAAAATGATAGCCTTATGCAAAGATGAGAATGTAGACGGAGGTAGAGCTTAATCTCGGAAGGTAGAATGGTAGCCTTATGCAAATTGAAAGGCAAAATAGTAGCCTTATGCAATGCAGATGTAGATGGAGGTAGAGCTTAACCTCGGAAGGCAGAATGGTAGCCTTATGTAATGCAGATGCAGATGGACGTAGAGCTTAACCTTAGAAGGTAGAAATGTAGCCTTATGTAAGAATGCAGATGCAAATGGAGACAACGTTTAGTCTCGAAAGGCAGAATGGTAGCCTTATGTAGTACAAGAATGTAGATGGAGACAACGTTTAGTCTCGGAATGCAAAATGGTAGCCTTATGCAACAAAAAATAAAATAACGAATGATAATAGAGCATTCATAGCTAATAGCATATCGCGGCATTGTGATTACTGGGAGCATTGTGACTATGGGGTATCACTTGTGTGTGCTGATAGCAAATGTTGGCAAGTGCAATGATTCAGAGAGTCGTATTCTCAAACGATGTTTGTCCCATGGGTATACAGTGTGTTTAAAGATTTCTCAATCCTAGTGCCTGCATCCAAAGAAAAATCGTGAGTTTTGTAAAGGGGGAGGTTAGTTCGTATCACCGATGTCTTTGCTTGACTCGTTCGGCTTCGATCTGGCGATACTATCTGTATTATTGGGGTAGCGCTGCTAAACAAGCAGTTTCAACAATAAACATGCATGATTTTGTAAAAGTATGACATAAGTGTATAATTAAAATAGCTTTTAGATGAACCGATGACTGTGACGTGGTTCAGGACATTACAACCTCTCCTGCTACAGAATTTTGAGGGTCCACCTCAAAATTCTTCCCCAGTTTGATGGGTTGACGCTTCTGACTGCTGCTCGCGCAACGATCGACTGAAATTACTTTGGAATTTTGAGGGTCTTCCTCAAAATTCTGCCCCAGTTTCCTATTGCGGGGAAAATAAATTTTTTATTGAATTGTGATTGAACCCATAGGGTTGCCTACGTATACCCTCTTAAATGGGAATCATGTCAGGCGTAGTTCAAATACATCTTATAAGGAAAGCATAATCGATTACACATAATAATGCTTGACTACATCTGAATTGATCGGCTTCGGCCAAACTTCTCCGTCCATTTCTGCAAGTATAAGGGCTCCTCCTATCAGAACCCGGTGAACCATGCATGGACCCCGCCACTTGGGAGAGAACTTCCATTTGGCTTCATCTTGATGCGGAAATTTTTTCTTTAATATCAGTTGCCCCGGTGTGAACTGTCTTGGCTTGACTTTCTTGTTGAAGGCTCTGAACATTCTGTTCTGATAGAGTTGACCATGGCAAACTGCATTCATTCTCTTTCCGTCTATAAGGGCTAGCTGCTCATAATGACGTTTTACCCACTCCGCATCGTCGAGCTCAGCTTCTTATATGATCCTTAGGAAAGGAATTTCTACCTTAGGGGGGATGACAACCTTTGTACCATAAACCAGCATATAGGGTGTTGCCCCGGTTGATGTGCGGACTATGGTGCAATACCCCAATAGAGCAAATGATAATTTTTCGTGCTACTTTTTATGCTTCTCTATTATTTTCCTCAATATCATCTTGATATTCTTGTTGGCGGCTTCTACAACTCCATTCATCTGAGGCCTATAGGCTATGAAATTCTTGTGTTTGATCTTGAAAGTTTCACACATAGCTTTCATTGAGTCGCTGTTGAGGTTGGAGCCATTATTAGTAATGATTGATTCTAGAATTCCAAATCGACAAACAATGCGGTCACGGGCAAAGTCTGCCATGACTTTCTTAGTTACTGCTTTGTAAGATACTGCTTCGACCCATTTGGTAAAATAGTCGATGGCTACTAGGATGAACCCGTGTCCATTAGAGGCGGCAGACTTGATTGGTCCAATAACATCCATTCCCCAGGCGGCGAACGACCACGGTGAGCTCGTTTCATTGAGCTCGTTTGGAGGTACCTTTATCATGTCTGCATGAATCTGATAGCGGTGGAATTTCTGGACATACTTGATGTAGTCTGTTTCCATAGTCATCCAAAAGTAACCAACCCGGAGTATTTTCTTTTCTAGGACGAAACTGTTCATATGTGGACCGCAGGTCCCAACATAAATTTCCTCTAGTAGCTTGGATGCTTCCTTTGCGTAGACAAATCTTAATAATCCCAAATCGGGAGCCCTCATATACAGGATTCCTCCGCTGTGAAAGAAGTTGTTGGACAATCTCCGAAGTGTGCATTTCTGTATAGGATTTGCAAGCTCAGGGTACTCCTCTTTTGCCAAATATTCATTGATATCATAAAACCAAGGCTTTTCGTCTGCTTCTTCTTTAACATGGGCGTAGTAAGCTGGATGATCATGGATCTTTAGTGGAATGGGATCAATGAAATTCTTGTCTGGATGCTGTATCATAGATGAAAGGGTAGCCAATGTATCGACGAACTCATTTTAGATTCTAGGAACATGCTGGAATTCTGTCTTCGTGAACCTCTTTATCAATTCCTGTACATGATGCATATATGGGATTATCTTAGAGTTCTTGGTCGTCCATTCTCCTCGTACCCTATGTACAAGCAAATCCGAATCTCCAATCACCAACAGCTCTTGAACGTTCATGTCAATGGCCATTTTAAGCCCTAAGATGCAGGCTTCATATTCGGCCATATTTTTGGTGTAGGGGAACCTGAGTTTGGCAGACACCGGATAATGCTGACCAGTTTCTGATACTAGGACTTCTCCTTGCCAACTCCTTTGATGTTTTCCACTCTATCGAAAAACATTCTCCAACCGTCATAGGATTCTACAATGTCTTCTCCTATGAATGATACCTCTACATCAGGGAAATACATTTTTAGGGGTTCATATTCTCCATCCACAGGATTCTCAGTGAGGTGGTCCGCCAGTGGTTGTCCCTTGACCGCTTTTTGAGTTATGTAGACAATGTCAAACTCGCTTAATAGGATTTGACACTTAGCTAGCTTGTTGGTGTGCATGGGCTTCTAAAGATATACTTCAAAGGATCCATCCTTGATATGAGATATGTAGTATAGGCACAGAAGTAACGTCTTAGCTTCTGAGCTACCCAAGTCAAAGCACGACAGGTGCATTCCAACAGAGAATACCGGGCCTCGTACGGGGTGAATTTCTTACTGAGATAATAAATGGCCTACTCCTTCCTCCCTGTTTCATCATGATGTCCCAGAACGCAGCCGAAAGCTCCATCCAATACTGCAAGTTAGAGTAATAAGGGTCTACCTGGCTCGGGTGGGACTAAGACTGGTGGTGTTGACAGGTACTCCTTGATTCTGTCGAGGGCCTTTTAGCAGTCATCAGTCTATTTGGTAGCGGCGTCCTTCTTCAACATCTTAAAGATTGGCTCACAAATAACTGTAGATTGTGTTATGAACCGGCTGATGTAGTTAAGTCTCCCCAAGAAACTTATCACATCCTTCCTGTTCTTTGGCTGTGGCAATTCTCGAATGGCTTTGACTTTTGATGGATCCAGTTCTATTCCTCGGCAACTCACAATATACACAAGCAATTTCCCAGCAGGAACCCCAAATGTGCACTTCGCGGGGTTTAGTTTCATGTTGTACATCCGCGGTCTATTGAAGAGCTTCCTTAGATCTTCCATGTGACCAGTGGCCTTCTTGGATTTGATGATAACATCATCTATATATACCTCTATCTCCTTGTGTATCATATCATGGAAAATGGTAGTCATGGCCCTCATGTAGGTGGCCCTTGCGTTCTTCAAGCCAAATGGCATCATCTTGTAGCAGTACATTCCCCACGGTGTAATGAAAGCCATTTTCTCAGCATCATCCATGGAAATCTGATGATAACCAGTGAAGAAATCTACGAATGACTGTAACTCATGCTTGGAACAATTGTCAATCAATATGTGTATATTTGGCAACAGGAAGTCGTCTTTCGGACTAGCCCAGTTGAGATCCCGGTAGTCGACATAGACTCTGACCTTCCCATCCTTCTTTGGCACCGACACAATGTTGGCTAACCATGTAGGGTATTCTACTACCCTGAGAACCTTAGCTTTGACCTGCTTGGTGACTTCTTCCTTGATTTTCAAACGCATATCAGGCTTGAAGAGCTTTTGCTTTACCGATGGACACATCGGATCGATTGGCAGTTTGTGAGCTACAATGGATGTACTCAGACCAGTCATGTCATTGTCACACCTCCTTTTTCCGCCCCCGCAAGGGGTGAAGGAGTTTTTTCAATTAAAGGACAATCAAAATGGGATTTGTTTATTTATTTCAGAGTCGCCACTTGGGAGATTTAGGGTGTCCCAAGTCACCAATTTAATCCTGAATCGAGGAAAAGAATGACTCTGTATTACAGTTCGCGAACCAGAAATCCGAATAAGGAATTCAGTTAACCCGGGAGAAGGTGTTAGGCATTCCCGAGTTCCATGGTTCTAGCACGGTCGCTCAACTGTCATATTTGGCTTGTTTATCTGATTTTATAATTATGAGCTCATGTGCAAGTTTTAACTTTTAACCGCTTTTGTCATTATTATTATTTTTTCTTTTTTTTTATCAAGAATTGTAACATTATGGAAATACATCTCGAACCACGTCACATCAATGCACCCGTGGTTGTTGGAACATTTCAACCTCGTTGAGATTTGGATTTGGGTCACATAAATGTGCACCCGAGTTTAAGAAAATTAAATTATTAAAGGCGCGCCTAAAGCGACTATCGTATCCTTCACTTTGGGTAGAGCCGTGAAATTTTGCTAAACGGTCCATCCCGAAATCTAAGCAATTTTAAAGCAAATTTTTACTAAGGGCCCCGCAATTTTGTATTTTTATTTGGCGAGGCTCATCTCATTCTTATTTTTTTAAAAGGAATTTGCAACGTCATGGACATGCATCTCGAACCACGTCACCATCAATGTACCCGTGATTAGAGACACATTTCGACTCCGTTGAGATTTGGATTTGGGTCACATAAATTTTCACCCGAGTTTAAGAAGGTAAGATAATTAAGACACGTCCTAAAGAAAGCTAACGTATTGTTATTTTAGGAAAGACCGTGAAGATTCACTAAACGGCCAACTCCAAAGTCTAGCAAATGGTTATGTGTTTATTGAGGGCCCCATCGATGTGTAATTTATTTGGCGAGGCGCGCCTCATTTTATTTTAAAAGATCGTCCTATAATGGCTATGTTTTCTATTAAGTTTGTCTCTAATAATGCAAAAAGAAAAATGGTCCAACTTTATTTACATGCTTACAAGTTAGTTATAGTTGGGTTCCGAATATGATTTGCAAAATCCGAAACATGAACGCGTATATGGGCAGTCGTTTGGATATTATGGGCCCAGGCCCAGCGCATACTGTATCGACTGGACCTGGGCCACTTCTTTTCCGATAAGGGCCTGGTCAGTTCATTCGATTCAGGCCCAACATTTATAAGGCAGAAATGTAAACAGGTGTTGTATACTCTAACAGTATTGTTGCAAGTTATAACGAGGCAGCCTACTAAATGAAGTGAGATTAACTAACAATGGACAGTTTAACACTTAACATGCGTTAGAAGATATGCTAACCACAAACACAACTAAAAAAATCAGGGTATTGCTTACTACACCATCGCTTCTTTTCTAGCTAATGACATACATAGATAATGAGCGATTAAGTTGCCATATGTGGGTGTCTAGTTATGCATGATGGCTACTTTCATTACATTGACAGAGTACCAAACTATCAGTGGTGTACCTAGTATTGGGAAAGCCAGAAGAAGAAAGGGAATGATCAGTTGAGCAGTAGCATTCACAGCAAACAGCAACAATAGAAAAACAACAATTAGCAGCAATAAAACCCAGCAATCAGATCTTTAAAACCAAAACAAGGAGTCCAGTTTGCAACCCAGCAATACCCAAACAGGTACAGGCAAAGCAGAGAAGGAAACAGATGCAAAAATAGTAACCTCTGATTGTTATGTTCAAAATCCAACACACTCTTAACTCTATATCACTCTCAAAACAGACTGTCCTGCTAAAGGTTGAAAGACCAGCCTTGTTTTTGCTTTTTTTTTCTCTGAAAACTTAAAAATGTCCAGCCCCTTTTTTGTTCTAAATCAGCCTATTTATAAACAAAAACCAGGCCAGCCCAGCTGCCTTGATACCTTCAGCCTTTATTCTGCCCATACACCTTAATTCCTCATGCCTAAATGTCTTTTCTGATGCCCACTATATTGTTCCCCATACTTGTCCTATTTGTTTTAATCAAGAGTCATGGGAGGGGTTATAGTATTTAAATAAACCCATGCCCTCATGTTATATACCCCACTGACGATTAAACTAAGTTTAACAAATGACCCCTAGGCAGACCTTAGCTTTACAACCTGTTAACATCCTACTAAACGCCCAAAATTACCCCTTAACCCTTGCATATTACTGTATTACCCTAAACCTTGCTTGTCAGTATATAAAACCCCTCTAAATTTAGCAAATCACTGATTACTAATTGTATAAACTTAATCCTAACAACTGATTTCAGGTTGACCTGTTAGATTTCTATAGCCATATCCAATTCCTAGCCTAAGATCAATTCCAAATCAGATCACAAAGGGGTGTCAATCAAACCAAATGAGTTGGTCATATTGGGAGCCAATCCTGACCAACTCACAGCCAAAAAATGCAAAAAACAACAGCCAGCAGGCTAAGATCAAAGCAGTAACGAATAGGCTTCCATGGCAAACTATGAAGATCATGGGGTTACTGAATGAATGAGTAATCTAGTTCAAAGACAGAACTGAACACATTCCATAGTTTCATTACAAGTTAGCATACAAATGTAAGGCTGGCAAACATACATGGAGGACATTAATGAACTACTATCCTGTTTCCTCTAATTTTTAACAGATTAATTGACGACACTTATTTAAACGACTATACAAGATATAATAGACAACAAACAATCAATAAAACACACAAACAAACTAAACATTACCTTAGAGTTCACAGACTTGACAGAAAAATCAAAAACAAACCAAACTAAACATGAAAAACAGATAAAATTCATAGGAGAACAAAAGAAAGGGAAAAATTACCTCAGGGATTCGAAATCAAAATTGACCCAGGCTCGAACTCAGACTCGACCATTTTTGAGGTCGAATGGACCTTAATTGAGTGTTCTCAACTGAGAATACTTCGACTAAGGTCGATTAGACCCCACATCGTCTTTTAATTTGGATAGACCTCAACCTTTGGTCTTTTTAGGGTTCTTTGTGGTTCGATTTGGGATTCATTCAACTCCTGTCAGATTCGAACGGAACCAATGGTGTTTAGGGTGTGAGGGAGGTCAGGAGGTGTTGTGGTATGAATTTGGGATCGATGGGTGTAGATCTGGTTTTTGCTCGAACCTTCGAACGAATATTCGAGACGTTCGGGGAAGATTTGAAGTAAACTAAGTGTGGATTTGGAGAGAGGGGGTCATGGTGATTCATGGGTGTTAGTCTGGTGGTCATCGGCGTCGTGGTTGTCGGGTTTACGGTGGGGGAATCCTAAGGTGGCTAGGGTTTGTAAGGGTCGTCTCTGGGGACGAGGGTGAACAGTAGGTGAGGGGAGGGGTTTGGTTTGGGTGCGTGGGGTGAGGGATTGGGGTTCTTATACGGGGTGGGTGGTTCAGTCCTGGCCGTTGGATCAATTAAGATCAGTGGCCAGGATTAAGGGTTTAACTAACACGGCGTCGTTTGGTTTAAGTAGGGGGTTGATTCGAACCGACAACGGGTCGGGTTCAAAGAACGGGTAAGGGGGATGGATTTTGAACCGTTGGATTATGTAAGGTCGACGGCTGGGATCGATTGCCACAGAAAAACGTCGTTCCAGTGATTATGGGAACGGATCGGGCACCAGGCGTTTGGACTGGGTCTGTGTCTTGGTTCTGGGCCTGATTTTTGGGACCAATTCGAGTTTTTCTTTTTCCCAACTCTTTTCTTCTTTTAATTTAATTTAAACACAATTCCTAAAATTAAAAATAAAACTACACAAATGTTAATTAACACTTACAATACACAAGTTATAACCTTAAGAACAAAATCACTCAAAGACAACAAATAGAGAAAAAAAAGGTATATGTATTTATGTATTTCTGATTTTTCCTTTTTAGGGCGAAATGAAGGTTTAATTAATTCCTAAATGCATGATTAAATCCTAAATATGCATGCACCATGTATTTTTATATTTTCAATTAACTATAACAAAGGTAAACATTTACGGACAAAAATAATTACCAAAATGTCACGCAAATTCTCAAAAATTGCACCCAAAGGAAAAATCGTTTTATTTTGAATTTTTTGGGAGTAATTCTTTCATAGGGCAAAAATCACGTGCTTAAAGATGCCCTCTTTGTCCGACGACATGAAGGGTTTTCGTGCAAAGATAAAATGAGCGATTTTTGCCCATCCGAATACTCCGTGTGAAGCATTTTTTAAAAAGGTTTAATCGAACCTTTGCTTCAAAGGTTTCCTACATATCCCTGGATAAAAGGGAATCAGGTTAATGTAGTTCGGGAAGTTTTGGTAGCTGGGACTACCATGGGACTACAATGTTACTGTTGTTGCATGCTGTTATTACCGCTTACCGACCTCCTTGTTACACCGTGCTTAAAAGAAAAATCAAGAAGCTGGGATAGACTATGAATCAAAAGATCTTATCTATCTTCAACTTGTTTTTGCTGCTTTGCTTCTTTGTCGGCTTGTGCATCTTCCGCCGCTTTTCCTTTTCATAAACTTGGCGATGGCGCTGGCCTTTTGCTTTTCTGAATGCCAGTTCTCACTGTCGGGTTCGGTTCGCTGGGGATATGGCTTCCTTCATTAAGCTTTTTGGTGGTTCCTCTAGGGATACGGTTTTCTTCATCAGATTTGTTATGCTGGACATAATTTGATGTTCAAAGGCCGCTTCTCTCGCGATTTGTCTTATCTTCTTTTTGGCTCATGCGCTTGAATTTGTGCTGGGATCTCTTGTTGCAGCCTTCTGCTTTCCGGTGAGATGCTGGTTTCAAGACCTGAAACGTAAGGACTGAAAAATATTCCGCTTGTTATACAGGTGGGCGCCTATTTATCTAAAACATGAAAAGTATTCCTCTCGTTATACAGGTGGGCGCCTATTTATCTAAGACATGAAAAGTAAGGGCGCCTATTTATCTAAGATATGAAAATTATTCCTCTCATTATACAGGTGGACGCCTATTTATCTAAGACATGAAAATATTCCTCTCGTTATACAGGTGGGCGCCTATTTATCTAAGACATGAAAATATTCCTCTCGTTATACAGGTGGGCGCCTATTTATCTAAAAGCATGAAACTATTCCTCTCGTTATACAGGTGGGCGCCTATCTATCTAAGACATGAAAGTATTCCTGTCGTTATACAGGTGGGCGCCTATTTATCTAAGACATGAAAAGTATTCCTCTCGTTATACAGGTGGGCGCCTATTTATATAAGACATGAAAATTATTCCTCTCGTTATACAGGTGGGCGCCTATATATCTAAGACATGAAAAGTATTCCTCTCGTTATACAGGTGGGCGCCTATTTATCTAAGATATGAAAATTATTCCTCTCGTTATACAGGTGGACGCCTATTTATCTAAGACATGAAAAGTATTCCTCTCGTTATACAGGTGGGCGCCTATTTATCTAAGATATGAAAATTATTCCTCTCGTTATACAGGTGGGCGCCTATTTATCTAAGACATGAAAAGTATTCCTCTCGTTATACAGGTGGGCGCCTATTTATCTAAGACATGAAAAGTATTCCTCTCGTTATACAGGTGGGCGCCTATTTATCTAAGACATGAAAAGTATTCCTCTAGTTATACAGGTGGGCGCCTATCTATCTAAAAACATGAAAAGTATTCCTCTAGTTATACAGGTGGGTGCCTATCTATCTAAAACATGAAAAGTATTCCTCTCGTTATACAGGTGGGCGCCTATTTATCTAAGATATGAAAAGTATTCCTCTCGTTATACAGGTGGGCGCCTATTTATCTAAGACATGAAAATTATTCCTCTCGTTATACAGGTGGGCGCCTATTTATCTAAGACATGAAAAGTATTCCTCTAGTTATACAGGTGGGCGCCTATCTATCTAAAAACATGAAAAGTATTCCTCTAGTTATACAGGTGGGCGCCTATCTATCTAAAATATGAAAATTATTTGAATTTGTTTCCTCGTTCCTCCGAGAAAATTTCCGACAACAGCAAAAACTTTTTTGCCCTAGTTTTGGTGACCTTCCATGTGGCGTGTCTTTCTTCCATCATCAACCTTTATTTTTCTGTAGAAATCAAAGAAAACCTTGTTAGTTCAAAACATGATGAGTGATCGTGTCACTCCTGCTGGGGGGTGGTTTTTCCTTTCCCTTTCCCTTGCTCTGCGTTCCCAAAACTGGTTGGGGGTAACGTTACTTGCTGGGGATGATATTTCTGCTGGGGATGAATTTTCTTCTCTTCCTTCCCCACTCTGTGTTGTCCGACCCTCTTGGAACTTGGTCGAAAATCTGTCGAGGATGCTCCTACATCTCGATGATCTGCTAGGGATAACACTGCAAACCGCTGAATAACACTGCCGAGGAGAACACTGCTGAGGATAACTCTGCTGAGCAAAATATGTTATCTTACTCCTTCCAAGACTACTTCCTTTAAGTAAGATGTTTCATTCCTCTGCAAACTGTTTCCTTTTGCAAAACTGGTCTTTTTTTTTTTTTTTTTTTTTATTATTAGTATTTTTCTTTGTTTTGTTATTTTCCTCCTTCGAAGACTACCTCCCTTAAAACTCGTTTTGCCTTTCCCCGAAAACTGTTGGGGATACCGATTTTCACCAAACTCATGTTAGACTTCTCGAAAATTTTCGAAATGAACGAAAATTTTCTGCCCCAGTTTGACAATCTTTCTTGCGACGCATCTTTCTATCATCGGTAGCATTCCCTGTCCCTGCTTCAAATTAAAGAAAATTTGGTCAGTTTAAAACGTGGTGGTTGGTTATGATACTCCTGCTGGGGATACCATCAACCATTCTCCATCTATGCGTTGTCTGTCCATCTTGAAGCTTGGGCTGATACCTTCCGACCTTCTTGACGATTCCTTATTCCCAAACCTCTTAACCATTTTCCCGGTCTCCTTGTCTGACCTCACACATTTTCATGACAGCTGATGTAACTTGAAGATCGTTCATGTTCATTGATTAACCATTTTCTCTGTCTATTCGTGTCACTGAAACAACCTTTTCTGCTGGGGATATCCCTCTTCTTTTGTGGCATAGCTCAGAAACTGGCATTTCCACGACCTTTTAGTCTTATATGAATTTCCCAAATCATGCCCATTGCTCTTCGCGTTGTTCTTTCTTGATTTGTCCATGAGCCTCGGCCTTGAGGTCTATAATCTTTGATTTTGGTGGGGATATCCCTCTTGACACTCGTCCATCCCTTTGTCAATCTCCTCTTGCTAAGGGGATATCTTTCTTGACACTGGCCTCACGCTTGTTTCTTGTTGACTATACCACTTGGATGTACTAGTCAGATCTCGTCTTGCATAATTGGAAAGCTGATGGTAGATTTTGAAGTCATTTCTCACTTGTTCTGACCAAACAGACTCTATTGGGGAATTTTTCTATGAAAGGAGAAAGATAAACAAAAAGGGAAATGAATAAAAGACAAAGGAAAAGGACGACTCTTTAACAAGAGAAACTATAAATAAAAACCTATCAAATGCAGATACCGACTCTAATGGTCATGACATGCACATGTGGCCTATCCTCTGCCGTCAATCGTCCTTCAAGATCTTCATTTGGCGATTCCCTATCTGATTCTTAATCTTATTCGACTTGTAGTGCCCAAAGGGTTTTCACTATCAAGCCTCTCTCATTTTGGTTTTTCTCTCAGTTTTCATCGCCTTATGGTGCCTGTGAAGATTTTCACCGATAAGACTCTCTTATTTGTCACTTTCCAATTGGGGATTCGGAGTGTTGCCGATATGACTCTCTCTGCTGGGGATTCTTACCAGCTATCAATTCATTTCCAATCCATGATCCTTTTCTCTGTTGGGAATCGGGGTGCTATCCCCGACTTCCGTTTGTATGACTTGGCATCTTTCGAAGACTGGTCAAAAGGTCTTTCTTTGGACCGTAACATGGAGTTTTGGATAGGGCTAGAAAGAAAGGGTATTAAAGGCTCAAAAACAAATCAATTTGGGGTTCAAAATTATAACCTTCAGAACCATATTTGTTTACAACAAGCGCAACCCTTGCCCCAGTTTCTTGCTTGGAGAATTTTTTTTGTTACACTATGCACACTGTGCACGCTATGCACACTATGACCAAGCCGTGAGGCACCTACGTATCCTCTTTGAGGAATCAGGTCAAACTTAGTTCCCAATTCCTCTTTTTTCATTTACCTATTATTTTGTTTTCTTTTCTTTCTTTTTCTCATTTTTCCTTTTTCTTTTGTCGTTTTGTTGTTTTTTTTTCTTTTCTTTTTCTTTACCTTCCATGCTTGTGTTTTCTAACCTGTTGTTACCGATTCCGAATGATGGGTATGAAAATAAAAATAAATAAGGCTCAAAAGGGGTAACGAAGGATAAAGTGTTTAGGTAGCAGAACAAAATGTCTTCGTCATTCCAGTCTTCAAAACATGCCAAGTGCACACAACACAATTAAACAAAGATTTGTAGCCTCTTCTGATGGTGCTGGACTTGACAATTATATTCACACATTTGCTTTTTCATTTGTCATCTCTAAAGCACTGTTGGGCAACACTCTTACTCTCATTATTATGAACGACCCTCATGTCAATTTGGCGAATCTTGCCTTTAACGGTTTTCTTTATGTTTTACTTGCCCCAGTTCCGCATGACTCGAGCTCCGAATAATCTCAAACCGTCCTTATTTCTTTTAAATGTTCCGATCACCTCTCAATGGTTTTATGATTAACTTTTAAGATTAGGCCCAAACCGTGTGCGCATGTCATGTCACTAGAATTGGCGCTGAACAAAATGAGAAAAGAACTAAACAAAAAGATGACTGGCAATAATAAAAAGATCGGATTTTGCATTAGACTAATGGTGAAATGGTTTGAATAACAAAACAAACAAAAACAAACCAGAATAAAAGCCTAAAACAAACTTGGACAAAACTATACAAACCGCTATGACAAAAATGGAAAGATAAGAGGATTTGACACAAGACAATGTCCGGACTACAACCCTACAAATAACCCGGACAACAGAAATGATAACAAAATGAACCACCAAAAGCTCTATTCCGGCGGATCAAGGAATGGAGCGTCTTTGCAATTGCCAAGCTCGGCATCTTAACCACTGAATTCGGCATCAACCTTACTGGGATCTCCACCAACTTTCGTCTCACTGTTCTCAACAAATTGCTTTTGGGTTCCCTTTGCGGACTCGTTATTAAGAACAACCTCTAATAGCACTGAAAACTTTGCCATGCGCGGACCTCCAAGGATCTCAGAAGAATTCTCATACTCCTTTTCAAAACAAATCATATTCGACCTATGCATCTCACTTCGAATAGGCGATGGACTTTGGCTAGTGTCTGTTGCATCCGGATTTTGCACGACAATGTCACCTGCATCAATAAGCTTCTGAATTGCTTCCTTCAGCCTCCAACACTTCTCTGTGTCATGCCCCGGTGCATCTGAGCAATATGCGCACCTTCTAGAAAAATCAAGCTTCTTTGACAGAGGGTTTGGCATGTTTATATGAATCGGCTTCAACATGTCCAATTGCTTCAACTTTTGGAACAAACCGGCATATGATCCTCCAATAGGGGTGAAAGCCTTTCTTTTTTTCAGCAACCTCTCATTCTTGCATGCTTGATTGGGCCGGAAACCTGATCCAGATGGCTTTCGGTAGGCTTGTGAGGGTGGATAGGCATTTTGTGGAGCTGGGTATTGGGAAAGCGAAGCATGTCTTTGGGAGTCTCGTGGAGAGAAGTAGCGTTGACGAGTGATGGAGCTACTCGGGTGGCTGGGAAAGCTATCATAAGTTGGTTGGGATGGAGAGTACGGGGGATCATCCGTTATGGTGTTGGGTGCTTGGTAAGGACATATTCCAGGAAGCTAGGTAGTGGCGGGGGTGGTGCTTTCCGAGCCATCCACACCCGATACATGTCTGCCACATGCTGTCTCAGCATTTTCACTTCTTCTACCAACCCGTTGTTCCGTTCGACCAGTTGTTGTCGGTCATCGGTACCGACCCACTCGGTTCTGAGGTTCTGTGTCATTGTTCTTTTTTGCTTTGCAGGGAGGAGTTACCATAACCAACCACTTTTCTATATATGAACACAGCAAAGTGAAGCCATCACGTTAGTGTTAGGGCATTTGACAGATAATCATATATCAGAGATGCAATGCACCTAAGCAGTTAAACCGTTCTATCAAAGATGCAATGCACCCGCGCTTTCCTTTATTTTCCTTTCTCTTTTTTTCTATTATTATTCCTTTTTTTCAGTGGTGGTCGAATCTTATGGAGATTGCCTACGTATCATGACCCTGCATGAATCAGACCTTGCGTAGTTCGGCCAAAATGAAAGGTAACAATGAAGCATTTTTTTTCGAATTATCAATTTTCATAATAAACCAAACTGGGTTTCAAAGGTTTAAAGATGACCTACAAACTCGAAAATCAAACAACCCACATATTCTAATCAAAAGATTTACAAACTCAAAAACAAACGGTCAGCTCCCTTTCTCCATTTGACAAATGCAACCAAATGGTTATTTTTGCAAATGTGGCCCGTTCCAAATTTCTTATGAATTCTGAGGGCCGGGGAGGAACACTTTACAAACTTGTTCGTTCTTTTACGAAAATAGCCTTTCGACAACTGAAAGATACTCTAAGGCTATTTCGGCAAGAACGGTTTAAGACACTGCTGAAGCTGGCTCGGCTTATTTTGACTAAAAATCCAAACAGTATTCACCTGGCCGCAGACTCTTTGTTTTTTTTTTTAAAAATAAAATAAAATAAAATAAAAGACCTAGTGTTGCAAACACAGCCTTTCAGCGTCTCGGGGACAAATATTTTAAGGCTGCGTTAGCTAACCGGCCAAAATCCTAAAAAATGACCCAAGGTGGTTGTTTATACAAAGTCAGCCTTCCGGCGTCCCTTTCGGGAACATTCGGCTATTTTTGACAAAAACAGCATCACCCGAATTATTTATGACTCTTTTTATTGTTTTTCAAAATAGAAGACTCGATATTACACACACGTCGTTTCAACGCCTCGGGGACGTAAATGTTTAAGGCTGTGACGGTCAATCGGTCAAAATCTAACAAATGACCCCAAAAGTGGCTGTTTATGTAAAGTCAGCCTTCCGGCGTCCCTTTCGGGAACATTCGGCTATGTTTTGACAAAACAACGTCAACCGACATATTTATGGCCTTTTCTTGTTTTTCAAAATAGAAAACTCAATATTGCAAACACGTCCTTTCAACGCCTCGGGGACGAAGATTTTTCAGGTTGTGTGGGTCAACTGGACCAAATCTAAAAAATGACCCACAGGTGGTTGTTTATGCAAAGTCAGCCTTCCGGCGTCCCTTTCAGGAACATTCGTCTATGTTCTGACAAAACAGCGTCACCCGACTTCTTTGTGATGAAATTAAAATTTGACATATATTTTTTTTTGCTATTTTTTGCAAAAGGGGAGGTTGGACATCGCCCGACTTATTTATGACAAAATTAAAATTTTGACATATTTTTTTTATTTATTTGTTTTTGGCTATTTTAGCAAAAGGGGAGGTTGGACCCGATGAGGGTTGCCTACGTATCTCACATCCGGTGAGAATCAAACCCGCGTAGTTCGGGACAATAAAACAAACTTCTTCTGAAACAAGACTCTCTCTTTTTTTATTGGCAAATAAAACTATTTTTCATAAACAAAAATCCCTTTTTTTCCTTTTTCTCCTTTTTTTTCTTTTTTCATTTTCTCAAAAATTCAGCAGAGTTTCGATACTATTTGGACACTAGTTTTCAAAACAGGCAATTTAACGCTTTTTAACCCTCGTACCTCTATCTCTCTTTCCTCAAAATATTCAAAAGCCGGTCAACACACAAGTCCGAATCAAATAAATGCACAAGCAGAAGCAAGTAAGATGCATCAGGATTATCATTTTCATTTTTTGGTACACCTGTCCTAGACAGACCCAACCCCTGTGTTGAGCCTCCAAAGTCAAATGCACGTGATGCAAACAAACGTTCCTACTAGGGATCCGGCATGAAGCTGAGTTATTCTAGGTTCATAACCTGGGTATTTGTTCTAGACTGTGTACCCGAACGGACAACTCGAGTCGAGGAGGGGGCTACGTACCGGGGACCCGCGGGATCGTCCGGCTTTGTAACTTGTTCGACCTCTTTCTTATTTCGGGTATTGATACTAACAGAATAGGTAGTCTCGACCAGCGAGCAGCATCCCCGGAGGTAAGAAGAGAAGGGTTCAGCACAGTTTATATATACAGTCAAATAATATCAAAGCGGTAACACACATCATTTGCATATGAAGCACATATCTCATGACAATATCAGATAATAAACAAAGCCAAATAAAACAATTATTCTAAGCTCGAACTTCTAACCCTGAACCAGTGGTTCTGGGTGAGATCCCCAGAGGAGTCGCCAGAGCTGTCACACCTCCTTTTTTCGCCCCCGCAAGGGGTGAAGGAGTTTTTCCAATTAAAGGACAATCGAAACGGGATTTGTTTATTTATTTCAGAGTCGCCACTTGGGAGATTTAAGGAGTCCCAAGTAACCAATTTAATCCCGAATCGAGGAAAAGAATGACTCTGTATTACAGTCCGCGAACCAGAAATCCAGATAAGGAATTCTGTTAACCTGGGAGAAGGTGTTAGGCATTCCCGAGTTCCGTGGTTCTAGCACGGTTGCTCAACTGTCATATTCGGCTTGTTTATCTGATTTTATAATTATGAGCTCATGTGCAAGTTTTAACTTTTAACCGCTTTTGTCATTATTATTATTTTTTCTTTTTTTTTATCAAGAATTGCAACATTGTGGAAATACATCTCGAACCACGTCACATCAATGCACCCGTGGTTGTTGGTACATTTCAACCCCGTTGAGATTTGGATTTGGGTCACATAAATGTGCACCCGAGTTTAAGAAAATTAAATTATTAAAGGCGCGCCTAAAGCGACTATCGTATCCTTCACTTTGGGTAGAGCCGTGAAATTTTGCTAAACGGTCCATCCCGAAATCTAAGCAATTTTAAAGCAAATTTTTACTAAGGGCCCCGCAATTTTGTATTTTTATTTGGCGAGGCTCATCTCATTCTTATTTTTTTAAAAGGAATTTGCAACGTCATGGACATGCATCTCGAACCACGTCACCATCAATGTACCCGTGATTAGAGACACATTTCGACTCCGTTGAGATTTGAATTTGGGTCACATAAATGTGCACCCGTTTAAGAAGGTAAGATAATTAAGACGCGTCCTAAAGAAAGCTAATGTATTGTTATTTTAGGAAAGACCGTGAAGATTCACTAAACGGCCAACTCCAAAGTCTAGCAAATGGTTATGTGTTTATTGAGGGCCCCATCGATGTGTAATTTATTTGGCGAGGCGCGCCTCATTTTATTTTAAAAGATCGTCCTATAATGGCTATGTTTTCTATTAAGTTTGTCTCTAATAATGCAAAAAGAAAAATGGTCCAACTTCATTTACATGCTTACAAGTTAGTTATAGTTGGGTTCCGAATATGATTTGCAAAATCCGAAACATGAACGCGTATATGGGCAGTCGTTTGGATATTTGGGCCCAGGCACAGCGCACACTATATCGACTGGACCTGGGCCACTTCTTTTCCGATAAGGGCCTGGTCAGTTCATTCGATTCAGGCCCAACATTTATAAGGCAGAAATGTAAACAGGTGTTGTATACTGTAACAGTATTGTTGCAAGTTATAACGAGACAGCTTGCTAAATGAAGTGAGATTAACTAACAATGGACAGTTTAACACTTAACATACGTTAGAAGATATGCTAACCACAAGCACAACTAAAAAAATCAGGGTATTGCTTACTACACCATCGCTTCTTTTCTAGCTAATGACATACATAGATAATGAGCCATTAAGTTGCCATATGTGGGTGTCTAGTTATGCATGATGACTACTTTCATTATCCTAATAGAAGATATGAACTACTATATATACAACTCAAGGTTCAATACACAACTGAAACAAATTCGAAAAGAGGAAACTTCAACTCTTCACTTCTATATTCATGTTTCAACTTTCAGCTTACATTGACAGAGTACCAAACTATCAGTGGTGTACCTGGTATTGGGAAAGCCAGAAGAAGAAAGGGAATGATCAGTTGAGCAGTAGCATTCACAGCAAACAGCAACAACAGAAAAACAGCAATCAGCAGTAACAAAACCCAGCAATCAGATCTTTAAAACCAAAACAAGGAGTCCAGTTTGCAACCCAGCAATACCCAAACAGGTACAGGCAAAGCAGAGAAGGAAACAGATGCAAAAACAGTAACCTCTGATTGCTATGTTCAAAATCCAGCACACTCTTAACTCTATATCACTCTCAAAACAGACTGTCCTGCTAAAGGTTGAAAGACCAGCCTTGTTTTTGCTTTTTTTTTCTCTGAAAACTTAAAAATGTCCAGCCCCTTTTTTGTTCTAAATCAGCCTATTTATAAACAAAAACCAGGCCAGCCAAGCTGCCTTGATACCTTCAGCCTTTATTCTGCCCATACCCCTTAATTCCTCATGCCTAAATGTCTTTTCTTGATGCCCACTATATTGTTCCCCATGCTTGTCCTATTTGTTTTAATCAAGAGTCATGGGAGGGGTTATAGTATTCAAATAAACCCATGCCCTCATGTTATGTACCCTACTGACGATTAAACTAAGTTTAACAAATGACCCCTAGGCAGACCTTAGCTTTACAACCTGTTAACATCCTACTAAACTCCCAAAATTACCCCTTAACCCTTGCATATTACTGTATTACCCTAAACCTTGCTTGTCAGTATATAAAACCCCTCTAAATTTAGCAAATCACCGATTACTAATTGTATAAACTTAATCCTAACAACTGATTTCAGGTTGACCTATTAGATTTCTACAGCCATATCCAATTCCTAGCCTAATTTCAACTCCAAATCAGATCACAAAGGGGTGCCAATCAAACCAAATGAGTTGGTCATATTGGGAGCCAATCCTGACCAACTCAGAGCCAAAAAATGCAAAAGACAACAGCCACCAGGCTAAGATCAAAGCAGTAAAGAACAGGCTTCCACGGCAAACTATGAAGATCATGGGGTTATTGAATGAATGAGTAATCTAGTTCAAAGACAGAACTGAACACATTCCACAGGTTCATTACAAGTTAGCATATAGATGTAAGGGTGGCAAATATACATGGAGGACATTAATGAACTACTATCCTGTTTCCTCTAATTTTTAACAGATTAATTGACGACACTTATTTAAACGACTATACAAGCTATAATAGACAGCAAACAATCAATAAAACACACAAACAAACTAAACATTACCTCAGAGTTCACAGACTTGATAGAAAAATCAAAAACAAACCAAACTAAACATGAAAAACAGATAAAATTCATAGGAGAACAAAAGAGAGGGAAAAATTACCTCAGGGATTCGAAATCAAAACTGACCCAGGTTCGAACTCAGACTCGACCATTTTTGAGGTCGAATGGACCTTAATCGAGTGTTCTCAATTGAGAATACTTCGACTAAGGTCGATTAGACCCCACATCGTCTTTTAATTTGGACAGACCTCAACCTTTGGTCTTTTTAGGGTTCTTTGTGGTTCGATTTGGGATTCGTTCAACTCCGATCAGATTCGAATGGAACCAATGGCGTTTAGGGTGTGAGGCAGGTCAGGAGGTATTGTGGTATGAATTTGGGGTCGGTGGGTGTAGATCTGGTTTTTGCTCGAACCTTCGAACGAAGATTCGAGATGTTCGGGGAAGATTTGAAGTAAACTGAGTGTGGATTTGGAGAGAGGGGGTCATGGTGATTCAGGGGTGTTAGTCTGGTGGTCATCGGCGTCGTAGTTGCTGGGTTTACGGTGGGGGAATCCTAAGGCGGCTAGGGTTTGTAAGGGTCGTCTCTGGGGACGAGGGTGAACAGTAGGTGAGGGAAGGGGTTTGGTTTGGGTGCGTGGGGTGAGGGATTGGGGTTCTTATACGGGGTGGGTGGTTCAGTCCTGGCCATTGGATCAATTAAGATCAGTGGCCAGGATTAAGGGTTTAACCAACACGACGTCGTTTGGTTTAAGTTTGGGGGGTTGGTTCGAACCGGGCAACGGGTCGGGTTCAAAGAACGGGTAAGGAGGACGGATTCTGAACCGTTGGATTATGTAAGGTCGACGGCTAGGATCGATTTCCATAGAACGACGTCGTTCCAGTGATTATGGGAACGGACCAGGCACCAGGCATTTGGACTGGGTCTGTGTCTTGGTTTTGGGCCTGATTTTTGGGCCCAATCCGAGTTTTCCTTTTTCCCAACTCTTTTCTTCTTTTAATTTAATTTAAACACAATTCCTAAAATTAAAAATAAAACTACACAAATGTTAATTAACACTTACAATACACAAGTTAAAACCTTAAGAACAAAATCACTCAAAGACAACAAATAGAGAAAAAAAAAGGTATATGTATTTATGTATTTCTGATTTTTCCTTTTTAGGGCGAAATGATGGTTTAATTAATTCCTAAATGTATGATTAAATCCTAAATATGCATGCACTATGTATTTTTATATTTTCAATTAACTATAACAAAGGTAAACATTTACGGACAAAAATAATTACCAAAATGTCACGCAAATTCTCAAAAATTGCACCCAAAGGAAAAATCGTTTTATTTTGATTTTTTTGGGAGTAATTCTTTCATAGGGCAAAAATCACGTGCTTACAGTCATTATATGACCAGGCGAATATGTCCTCATACTCTTTTAGAAATTCTGTATATTCTCTCTTCTCTGACGGCGATAGGTGAATGTTGATTTGTGTTTCCTTGACGTTTTATGCATTTCCCAGGTTGACAATATCGCTCTCGTCTAGGTTGGACTTAGGTCTGTTCTCAAAATTCTGAACTTCTTTAACAATCTCGTCAGGTATGTCATTTTCCTATGAATCAATGTCCGTTTGTTGTGTTGTCTCATTGCATGTCACAGTCATTGGTTCATCAAGACAAGTAATAGTAATGTTGTATAAGTAAAGTAATGAGAGAAAACGATAACAATGAGTGTTGATTCATAAGAAAGTCAAAATGCTCTGATAAATTGCATAATTGTTTTGAACATTGAAGATCTTATTGTGGGAAATGAAAATGCGAAAAGAAAATCATTTAGTAAAAACAATGGATAAAGCTTGTTTTAGCTTGGATACCCCGAAGCACGTCGGGATTTGGTTGTCGTGATGGTCCAATTCTTGAGATAGGCCCCTCTGCTCACAGCCTGTATGGAAGGGCCTTCCTCCCCCTCCTCCTCCAATATAACACAACAATCCATATTGTTCTCCTCTAGAAACAAGTTCTTCACTACTGCAAGTGCTTCTTCTTCCTCTGACCCATAAATAATGTTGTCCTATTGCAAAGTCTATTCCAGATGTGGTATTGGCTACTCTAGTGGATAGTAAGCTCCGCGCCATGGTGGCGACCATTTGTTGAACTCTTCCCATGTGTAATCATATCCCAAACAGAAAGTAGTGCCATGTTTCTTGATTTTTATGGGTTTGGATTCCCTTGGAGGTTCTTGCCTAGCCCCTTGCCAAGTTCGTACCCATTCCAATTCAGTATACTCTCAATTTTGTTTTCCCACCATTTGTCCTTGTCGACAACATTTACCCGTTCAATGTGATGGTAAGTTTCTCCACCCAGCTTCCTTCTTCCCTCGATTGACGGAATGGTCTGGCGACTGTATATGGGGTTGCTACTGTCGTCGTGAATGATCACTTCCTGGTGATTCCATTCGAGCTTTACAGCTTGATGCAGCGTTTATGCTACAGCCCCAGAGGAATGGATCCATGGCCGTCCTAGAAGCAAGTTATAAGATGTTGGCACGTCTATCAACTGGAAATCGACATCGAACCATGTTGGTCCCATCTGCAAGCATAGAACAATCTCACCAATGGTGGACCTCTGAGAACCATCGAAGGCTTTCACATTGATTGCTCCGTCTTTTTTCTCGTGCAGTCCTTTACCCAACTTCTTGAGTGTTACCAACGGACAAATATTGAGACTGGAACCTCTATCGATCAGGATTCTGGTGATGAAATAGTCCTCATATTGCACAGTGATCTGCAGTGCCTTGTTTTACTCCAACCCTTTAGGTGGCAGCTCGTCCTCATGAATGGTAATCTTATGGCTCTCCAGCACTTGTCCTACCATGTTAGTCATTTTCCCGCCAGTGATGTTACTTGGTACGTATGCTTCACTCGACACTTTTAATAGAGCATTCTTGTGTGCCTTGGAGTTTTACAGCAGAGAGAGGATGGAGATTTGTGCTGGCGTTTTGTTTAACTGGTCGATGATCGAATACTCCTTGGACTGTATTTTCCTCCAAAGGTCGTCTAGACCTGTCTCAATGATGAGTGGCCTATTGGAGGCCTGCTTGCTTGACTCAGCTAGATATTCAGAGGTATATACTAAACCAGTTCTCATCATACCTTGTGCTGCAACAGTCTCTTCAATTCAGACCTTGCCTTACCGCCTTGCCTCGGCTGTATAGTCCCAAGGTACAACCTTCATATGGAATGGTGTCATGGTTGACAACGCCACTGGGATAGGTGTGGCTATCCTTACTCCGAATGGAACATATTCCTTAGGTGGCAAAACTGCAACCTCAAATGGTGCGGGTGCATTTACTGGAGACACAAATTCAACCTCAATTGGTGTCGGTGTCTTTGCGGATGATGTTGCTTCAAACTCAAGTAGTACAGACATATTCACCTCGGCGCCCTCAGACGGTTGAATCTAGACTATGATTGGATTGAGGGTAATTGTTGGTTTCTTTGGGTCATCACCTTCTGCGATCAACCCGATTGACCCCTCGGGATCCCAGTCATCTTCTATTTCAATCATGTGGATACTGTCACACCTCCTTTTTACTTACACCCCGTAAAGGGTATAAATACAAGGGAGTTTTTCCAATTAAAGGACAATCGAAACGGGATCGTTTATTTATTAAAAATCAGAGTCGCCACTTGGGATAATTTAAGGTGTCCCAAGTCACCGGTTTAAATCCCGAGTTGAGGGAAAGATTCACTCTGTATTACAGTCTGCGAACCAGAAATCCGAGTAAGGAATTCTGTTAACCCGAGAGAAGGTGTTAGGCATTCCCGAGTTCCGTGGTTCTAGCACGGTCGCTTTGATCCTACTCGACTTATTAAAATTGTTTAATTACTGATTTTAGATCCTATGTGCATTTGTCTATTAACCGCTTTTAAATCACTTGATTATTCGTAAAGGATTGAGTTACATGTACGTATACTCTTTTCCTTTAGCGCGTCAAGAATCATGTCACGCGAACGTGTCCATAATTAATAATGCCTTGTTTATTTATTTAAGAAAAATTGGTTGAGGTTGCGCGGACGCATCCCTCGTGTTGTTTTTAAGATCGTAGTTATGTCACGTGAACGTGTCCACAACCACGATAATAGTGTAAACGGCCCTAAAGGCTTTTCTACAAACATTCAACAATTATACCTAAAATCGAGTCGTGATTGCTAAGGCTACGAGTTACGGGCTAACTACACTGAAAAGCAAACGGGCTAACTCAAGGCACATGGATACGCGGCCTAGAAATATTAACGTGGAGAAAGGGCCTGGCAGATCATTTGTTGGGCCCATATTCTTTTGCTTGAAATTACTCTCTTAAATTTGGCCACATGACCAGTTCGAAGATCCAAGTGAGCTGGACATAATCCCCAAGAATCAGCACAAACCATTGTCCAAAACCTGATTTCTTAAAGCCCAAAGCTATTTCTCCAATAATTCATTTGAAACACCCTCGCAAAGAATCACACCACAGGGTATGCATTAGAACTAACGATTGAATCATGAAGACTAAAAGTTAAGCTACAATCTGAATCCATCAAACTTTAGCGGAATAAAAAAAATCTCGATATAAGAACGGACAAAGACAACAAAACAAAACTGCAACTTTACGCTGGACCTTATCTAACCATTCACCCATTAAAATGGCTAAGCCAAACCTTACAATGAACACATTAAAACAAATGCATAGGCTCTGAAAATGCAGATAGGTCCTGGGCAAATTCTTCTCAGTAACCAAACCTATATCATGAAGAGCATGGACTGAACCATACTTTCACATTTTGGAAAGGTTAAACGAGCGCAAGAAATTAGACCCAATGAGACTAACCAGCAAGTCAAACCAATGAGAGCCAACAATCAGAATTTGCACTCAGAAGAATGAGTAGATGCACTGCTTGCACAGTGTGAAACAGGGCAGATTTTCAGCTAAACAACTAAAGGTGAACATGATAAAGGGAAGGTCAAACTACTCTACACATTCTAACAGTTTCCCAAAGACATGAGTGACATTCATGACCAAGACATAAGTGTGGCTAAGCTTAGCACTGACTTACAACATTGTAATAGTCCAACATTATTTATAACACATTGGTGCAAATCCCAAGTCTGAAAAGGAAATAGACTACAAACTATATGACTAACTACTCATAATGATTAACGAGAGAAATGTGCAGAAATCACAAGAAGACCAATAGCCTCTGCTCGAAAGAACAAAACAACCATTTCAGCTTGATTTCATAGGCTTCTAGTCTAGATTTACTCAAGGTTCAAATGTCCTTACATACCTGAAAATGTGCAGAAAACAACAACGAGATAATCAGAAACCCAGCAGCAGTAACAAGCAGCAAAGTGGAACTCAAATCCAATGGAACAGTGTACCAAAACAGCTCAAAACCCCAGAAAATGCAATTCAGCAGACAGATTGCAGTGTCAAACACACTTTCACACAAGCAGACACCCAAAACCTAGCCTTAATGACTAAGTCTCAAGCCATTTTAGCCCTCGATTGTTTAGAGATCATTTCAAAAGTGAGAGCCTCAAGAATTACATAAAAACTTTCAATGGAACAGTGATTTTTGTTTTTGTTTTTTTCAATTGTTCTGATTTCTCATGTATTTTCAGACTTTTTGGTCTCTCTAAGGTGTAAAACAAAATGTCTTGAATGAGAAGAAGACTTTCTTTTAAAGGCTGAGGGTCTGCTGTGTGCCTCCCAGGGCAAGGCAGTTAGAGTTTTTCCAAAATACCCTCATAGGGCATCTTTCAAAACTGATATTTGGACAACTGTCCATTTCCTTCAGATATTTTCAATTTACAGCCTGTTTTCCCTAACCATTTTGGGCAGCTGTCCATTTAGGAAGCTTCCCATCAGTTATTAAAGATTCTTCAAGTTGAAACAATCTCCAAAATTACCCCCTAAAGTTCCCCATTATTCACTTACACCCTTTAAATTCTGAATGCTCATAATCACAATAATAGTAAACAAACGGCCTGACACTTTCAAACAAATTGAAATTCAAAACAACTATTGAAATTTTGAGAAACTAGCTTGAATACCCTTCACACATAAACATGAATTCAGAAAATGTTCTTGAAACCAGAATTAATGCAAACGATGAACTATACTTGACTAATCTCAATGTTTCAGTTCCAAAATTAATTCACAAATGTGAAATGAAACCCAGCGGAAAGAAGAAAATCTCATGAATTGAAACCAAATTAAACTCAAACCTTACGAAGCTGATTGTCAATGACAATTAAGCAAACAAGCTAACAAACGAACTTACAACCAAAACATAATGCAATTAAGCAAGAACAAAAATTCTGAAGGATGAAAACTGGAAAAACAAACAACCCAAGCAAACAAACAGAAGAGATCAAAAGGAAACCAATCGATTCAAAGGAAATTATCCCAAACCTGCTTCGGCAAGAACTGCATGAACTCGAACAACCTTGAAGAAGAAAGTGAACCTTTGACGGTCATTAATCGGTTGTCCTTAACAAAAGACAAATGATTAATGACGGTTTTGGATTCACTTAACCTTGCTAAGCCAGAAAGGAGCCCAGGGAGAGACTTGGCTATCCGGACCTCTGCTCTACCACTGACGGACCATTTTGAAATGAAACAAACGCGTATTTGAGGCAGGAAGGAGATGAGGGGTTGCATGGTGTGATTTAGGGTGGATCTGGGAATTCTAGGGTTTCAGGCGCTAACCTCAAATCTGAGATTCGAGGCGATGGAAGGGGATCTGAGAGGAACTGTTTGGATATTTGGGATGGGGAGGTGGAAGGGAGTTCGTGGTGTTAATTCGGAGGCGTTTTATTTTGATTTTTTTGGGAGTAATTCTTTCATAGGGCAAAAATCACGTGTTTACAGTCATCATATGACCAGGCGAATATGTCCTCATACTCTTTTAGAAATTCTGTATATTCTCTCTTCTCTGACGGCGATAGGTGAATGTTGATTTGTGTTTCATTGTTCTGAGTGGCTTCCGCGAAATGGTCCTGAGCCGCTTTGACTTTCCGACTGACTTTCAAACCCCATGACCTTTGACGAACCGAGTGTTCTATACCCATGTTGTTGTTTTACCTCTGACCCCTTTATCCAAACCTTTGCATCACCCATGACATTACCAAACCATTGCACCGATGAGACTTCTGGTGATCCCTTGTATCCCACCTTACATCATGTTATCCTTAGTATGCTCTGACCACGCCATGCTTCGCCATTTTGGAAGTTGGTAGTGAGATTTGAAATCCTTTTTCACTTGCTTTGAACAAGACTGACATTGAAACATCTTAGACAAATACCCAAAGAAAATGAAATGCAATGACTTTGCAGGTTAAGGATAAAAAGAATCCAAAACCAGATGATAGCTACAGAGGGAAAAAGAAAAAGAAACTTATCTGAGTGGAACAGCTGGTACCAATGATCATGACATGCATTTTGGATTAATCGGCCCAATCTATCCAACCAATTAACTTTCAGTTGTCGTATTGTGTTGCCCCGGAATTTCCATAATCTGATTTCTTCACCCAAATCCTGATCTTGTTCATCCTACGGTGCCTTGAAAGGTTTTCACCAGCATACCTCTTTCATTCGTTCATCTCTCAACTCACTTTTGCCTTACGGTGCCCGTGAGGGTTTTCACCAATAAAACTCTATCATTCTTTGCTTTCTCTCAGCTCCCGTCGCCTCATGGTGCCCGCAAGGGTTTTCACCAATAAGACTCTCTTATTTTTATTTTTCCTGCTTGAACCAGAGTGTTGCCCCTAACATGAATTACCTTTACCTACTCGATATGGCATTTCTCAAAGACTGATCAGAAGGTCTTTTTTTGGACTGTAATGTGGGCTTTTGGACAGGGTTAGAAAGAAAGGGTATAAAAGGCTCGAAACAATTTAAATGGGTTAAAATTACAACTTTTGGAATCAGGTTTCTCACAACAACCACAACTTCTGCCCCAGTTTCTTGCATGGGGACTTTTGGATTTTTATTTTGATTAGACCGAACCGTGAGGCTGCCTACGTATCCTAAAAAGGAATCTAGTCGAACATAGTTCATGTCATAGAAATTACTTTCTTGTTGTGTTTTTTCTTTTCTCTTTCTTCTCTCTTTTTCTCTTTTGCTTTTCTCTTTTCCCTTTTATTTTCTTCTTCTTTTCTCTTTTCTTCTTTTCTCTTTTTTTTTCTTTCTTTCTCATTCCTTTTCTTTCTCTTTTTCTTTCTTCCTTTTCTTATCTTTCATGCTTATGTTTCTGATATTTGCTACTAATTCCGAAAGAGGGGTATGAAAGAAAATAAATAAGGCTCAAAAGGATGAGAAGGGATAGAGTGTTTAGATAGCAGAACAAAACGCCTTCGTCATTTCAATCTTCAAAATATGCCAAATACAAACAAGTACAATCAAAGAAAGGAATCATACATTGTATCTCTTGACTGCATCGGAATTGATAGTCATTTCTACACATTTTCCTTCTACATCTGTCAAATATAACGCGTCATTGGACAACACTCTAGTTACAACAAATGGCCCCTACCAGTTTGGGGCGAACTTTCCTTTTGCTTCAGCCTGATGAGGCAAGATATGTCGCAACACTAGTTGACCTACTTCGAACTTTCGTGAACGTACCTTCTTGTTATATGCTCTTGCCATTCTCTGTTGATTCAATTGGCCATGACATACTGCCGCCAATCTCTTTTCATCAATCAGACTTAACTGCTCCAAGCGGGTTTTGACCCATTCAACGTCATCAATTTCTACCTCAGCAAGAATTCGAAGGGATGGGATTTCAATTTCGGCGGGTATTACTGCCTCCATGCCATACACCAACAAATAAGGAGTAGCCCCTACTGAAGTGCGGACAGTAGTGCAATAACCCAACAACGCAAATTGCAGTTTTTAATGCTACTGCCTAGAACCTTCCACCATTTTTCAAAGTATCTTCTTTATATTCTTGTTGGCTGCCTCGACTGCTCCATTCGCCTTAGGGCGATACGGGGTGGAATTGCGATGTATAATATTAAACTACTGACATGTCTCTGTCATTAGATAACTATTGAGATGGCACCATTGTCCGTGATGATTACCTTCGAAATCCCGAACCGACAGATGATATTTGAATGCACAAAATCGACCACTGTTTTCTTGGTCAAAGATTTGAAAGTTTTCACTTCAACCTACTTGGTGAAATAATCAATGGCTACCAGAATAAACCTGTGTCCGTTTGATGTTGCTGGCTCGATTGGCCCAATGACATCCATGCCCCAGGCAATGAAGGGAGATGGTGCCAACATTGTATGCAATTCATATGGTGAGGAATGAATCAAATCTCCATGCACCTGGCATTGACGGCACTTGCGCACAAAACTGATGTAATCTCGCTCCATCGTGAGCCAGTAATAACCTTCTCGGAGAATCTTCTTTGCCAGAACATATCCGCTCAGATGCGGTCCACAAACTCCGGGGTGCACCTCAGTCATGATTATTGTGTCCTGTCTTGCATCTATGCATCTTAACAATCCAAGATCTGGAGTTCTTTTGTATAACACCCCTCCGCTAAAGAAAAATCCGCTTGCCAATCATCGAATTATTCTTTTCTGATCACCTGTGGCCTGTACCGGATATACCCCCATCTAGAGGTATTCTTTGATATCATGGAACCATGGCTCCCCATTAAGTTCTTCTTCTACCATATTATAGTAAGCATGCTAATCACGAACCTGAATCTGCAAACGGTCCATATAAGCCTTATCTGGATGATGTAACATTAACGCCAGAGTGGCCAAAGCATCAACGACTTCATTATGTATTCTTGTGATATGCCTGAACTTTATTGACTGAAATCATTGACAAAGATCATGCAAACACTGTCTGTACGGTATAAGTTTCAAATCCCGTGTTTCCCATTCTCCCTGAATTTGGTGCACCATGAGGTCCGAGTCACCCAAGACCAAGACTTCCTGGACACCCATAACCACAGCTAACCTTAAACCCAGAATACATGCCTCGTACTCAGCCATGTTGTTGGTACAGTAAAAACGAAGCTGAGCCGTAACAGGGGAGTGCTGCCCTGTTTCAGAAATAAGTATTGCTCCTATCCCCACGCCTTTCATGTTTGCGGCTCCGTCAAAGAAAAGCTTCCATCCAGGCTTCTCGCCTTGTTCCAAATCATCAATGTACATCACCTCTTCATCAGGTAAATAAGTTTTCAAAGGTTGATAATCTTCATCAACCGGGTTCTCGGCTAAATGGTCCGCCAAGGCCTGTGCCTTCATTGCAGTTCGAGTCACGTAGACAATGTCAAACTCTGTGAGTAGGATCTGCCATTTTTCAAGCCTCCCTGTGGGCATAGGCTTCTGAAAGATATACTTCAATGGATCCAAGCGAGATATGAGGTAGGTAGTATAAGATGACAAATAATGTTTCAGCTTCTGTGCCACCCAAGTTAGGGCGCAACATGTCCTCTCAAGATGAGTGTACTTAACCTCGTAGGATGTGAACTTTTTGCTGAGGTAATAGATGGCCTACTCCTTCCTGCCAGTGATATCATGTTGACCCAATACACAACCGAATGAACTGTCCAAAACCATCAAATATAGAATCAAAGGTCGCCCTGGTTCTGGCGGGACCAACACGGGTGGGTTTGACAAATACCCCTTTATCTTATCAAACGCCTCCTGATATTCATCCGTCCACTTGACCGTAGCATCTTTCTTTAACAGTTTGAAGATAGGCTCACAAGTTGTCGTGAGCTGAGCGATGAACCTGCTGATATAATTCAATCTCCCCAACAAACTCATCACCTCGGTCTTGTTCCTTGGAGGTGGCAATTCCTGGATGGCCTTGACTTTCGATGGATCCAGTTTGATACCCCGGCGGCTGACTACGAACTCCGACAACTTTCCAAACGGCACCCCAAAAGCACACTTTGCAGGGTGAAGCTTGAGATTGTACCTGCGAAGCCTTCGGAAGAACTTCTTCAGATCCCTGACATGGTCAGACTGCTTTCTAGACTTCACGGTCACATCATCCACGTACACCTTGATTTCCTGGTGTATCATAGCATGGTATTGTTGTCATTGCCCTCATGTAGGTTGCCTCAGCATTTTTCAAATAGAATGGCATGAGCTGATAGTAGTACGTTCCCCACGGCATGATGAATGCTGTCTTTTCTGCATCTTCCTCGTCCATCAAGATCTGATGATAACCCGCGTAACAATCCACAAAAGAACCAATCTCATGTTTGGCACAATTGTCAATTAATATATGGATGTTCGGCAGGGGAAAATTTTCCTTCGGGCTTGCTTTGTTGAGATCCCGATAATCAACGCATACCCTGGTCTTGCCATCCTTCTTTGGCACAGGAACAACATTGGCTAACCAGGTGGGATACCGCGTGACCCGAATAACTTTCGCATTGAACTGCTTGGTGACCTCTTCTTTGATCTTTACACTCATATCTGTTTTGAACTTTCTCAGCTTTTGTTTGATAGGAGGGAATGCCGGGTCAGTGGGCAACTTGTGAACCACTAAATCAGTGCTTAGACCCAGCATGTCATCATAGAACCATGCAAAAACATTTTGTATTTGAACAGTGCTTTGATTATCTCCTCCCTGAGTTGAGGTTGCAGATGGACATTTATTTTAGTTTCACAGACATTTTATTGGTCCCCTAAATTAACTGCTTCTGTATCGTTCAAATTAGGTTTGGACTTTTCCTCAAAATGACTTAGTTCCTTACTAATTTCTTCATAGGCCTCATCATCATCAAATTCCAACTCGCCATCACACTCAATTTCGTGTATTATTACTTCAGAGTTAGATTGGCTTTTAAAACTGGGCCGAAGATTCCTCATGCATGTCATGTCATTGATACCAGCATAAAAAGAACTATACAAAAGAAGAAAACAAAAATAGAATTAGAAGAAATGAAGGAAAAGGAACAATTGCATTTCATTGAATATAAAGATAACAGGGTTTTAACACATCCAACTAGACGGAACATAATATCTGAATTACAAACCCTGGAATAATCCAGACAACTAAAAGAAAATCAAAACCCACTACCAAGACTCCCTCCGGATAGGAAGAGGAGTAGCTTCCCAGTTGTTGACTTTTGCACGTGGTCCCACAAATTGCACATCTGCCTTGCTGGACCCTTCCCTAGCCTGAACCATATTGACCTCGGCGAATAACCTTTCGAACCCTTTTCCAAATATCCATCGGCTCCAATCAGTGGTCCAGGGACCCTTGACAACAGTTGCTTTCTAGCACCCGGCCTGACGAATGACCTAGACAGACGCGGGACTAGCTTTGGCAATGCCCATTCTTTCTTTTTCATTTTCCTAGCTCTTCTCATGTCTACAACGGTAGGGTTGAACCCCAGACCAAAAGTATCTAAATTCCTTCGAAGGGAGACTGGCTGCACAATACCTTGCAGAGATGTACCCAAACCCTTGCCCGGTACGAAACTATTTTTCAACATTTCGACAACTACCATGACTGATGCCGCAGCCATCTTTGGAGTTGGCATGTGCTTTCCTTCCAGAATTTTCTCTACCGATACTGTGTCAGAAACCTGATAAACCCATGGTCCTTTGCTATCGTCAACCTCTATGAATGGCACAATGGCACCATTGGGCACACACGAATTATCTTCGCCATGTACAATAATTTCCTATCGATCCCATTCAAACTTGACCATTTGATGCAGAGTAGACGGGACTGCTTTGGCAGCATGGATCCAGGGTCGTCCCAACAACAGATTGTACAAAATAGCCATATTGAGCACCTAAAATTCCATAGTAAATTCAACTGGCCCTATTGTGAGCTCAAGCACTATGTCCCCGACTGAATCCTTCCCTCTACCATCGAATCCCCAGACGCAAATACTATTCTTGTGAATCCTTTCATCCTCCACTTGCAATTTGTTCAATGTAAAGAGAGGACAGATGTTTGCACTAGATCCATTATCAACCAGCACCCGAGTAACCACAGAATCTTCGCATTTCACCATCAGATAGAGGGCTCTATTGTGCTCGGTACCCTCCATGGGTAACTCATCATCAGAAAAAGTGACTCGGTTTACCTCAAATATCTTGTTAGCTATCTTTTCCAAGTGGTTTACTGAGATTTTTTCAGGAACGTGGGCTTCGTTCAAGATCTTCATCAAAGTACGATGATGTTCGTCTGAATGGATCAGTAATGACAAGAGAGAGATCTGAGCTGGTGTCTTCCTTAACTGCTCCACAATAAAATAGTCTTGCGCTTTCATCTTTCTTAGAAATTCTTCTGCTTCTTCCTCAGTCACTGCTTTCTTCACCAACACTGGATTATCTTTTGAGGTCTTAGCTTTTCTCAACTCTTCGGGGGTAAAGCATCTCCCCGATCGAGTTAAACCATGGGTCTCACATACTTCTTCTTTAACCTCTTTCCCTCGGTAAGCTACTGTCACTCGTTCATAATTCCACGTGACCGTTTTGCTGTTGATCACTGGGAGCTGAGTTGGTGGTTTTATAATAACAGGCTCCGTGCGAGCACCTTTCACGACCACAACAGGTTTATTTATAACCCCTGATACCACCACTTTAGCTTTCTCTGGTTTCACTATGATAGCGTTTGATGACCCTTTCCCGGTTACCACACCTGGCTTATTGTCTACCCCTTTCAACTGGACCACTGATTCCCCACTGGTTACCTTTTCCTTTGAACTGGTTTCACTGGAGCGGATCATCATCACCGTCTGCGACGGTTTCTTAGCCTCCCCTCCCTTGTGTATCAACTTAATCATATGGGTCTCATGGTGAGCTGGTAGCGGATTCTGGTTGATGTTTGGTGTTTTTGGGGCCTGAAGCTCGATCCGATGAGTATCAATGAGCTCTTATACAACTGTTTTTAGTTTCCAGCGTTTCTCTGTGTCATGGCCCAGGGCCCCTGAACAATACTCACAATTTACCAAGCGATCAAGATTTTTGGGAAGGGGGTTCGGCATTTTAGCCTCGATCGGATTCAACATGCCCAACTGTCTTAATCTGTGGAATAGGCTGGTATTTGATTCTCCCAATAGAGTGATAGTCTTCTGCTTCTGCACCCTTTCATTCTTAAAGGCTTGATTGGGTCAAAAACCTGTTCCAGGGGGGTTTTGTAGGCTTTTGGGGGTGGATGGGTATTTTGTGGAGCTTGGTAGGGACTCTGTAGAGCTGGCGCATGCCATTGCGCGTGAGCGGGAGGTTGGGTATAGGTTTGTGCGTGATAGACAGAAAAATGGGGATCTAGCGGTGGGTAGTAGTGTTGTGGTGGGCTATATGGAGTGTGGGGGTATGTTTGAGGATAAGGTCGAGGCTGGTTGTAGAATGGTGGAAGGTTCCTGGATACACCCCAAGCTGTCAACTCGATCGTTTCAACATCCTCTTTCTTCTTCTTTCCGAGTACACCCCCAGTACCGTTTTGAATGGCCTGGGTGGTTGCTTTGATTGCTGAGTAACTCATGATCTTATTGGACTTGAGTCCCTCCTCAACCATGCCTCCCATTTTCACAACTTCATTAAAGGACTTGCCCACTGCTGACACCAAATGACCAAAATATGTGGGCTCTAAAGCCTGCAAGAAATAATCAACCATCTCGCTTTCTTTCATTGGGGAGTCAACCCTCGCTGCTTGCTCTCTCCAACGAAACCCATATTCTCGGAAACTCTCACCGGGCTTCTTCTCAATCTTCGTCAAGGACAGACGATCTGGGATGATTTCGATATTATACTGAAAATGACAGGCGAAGGCTTTGGCCAAATCGTCTCATGTGTACCACTTGCTATGATCTTGTCTGGTGTACCATTCTAGTGCTGACCCACTCAAACTTTGGCTGAAATACGCCATCAACAATTCATCTCTTCCACCTGCTCCTCTCATCTTGCTACAGAACCCTCTTAAGTGTGTTACCGGGTCGCCATGCCCATCGTACAGATCAAACTTGGGCATTTTGAACCCCGCTAGCAACTGAACATCTGGGAACAGACATAAATCCTTATAGGCCACACTTACTTGACCTCCCAACCCCCTCATATCTCGGAACGACTGTTCTAAGCTTTTGACCTTTCTGATCATCTCTTTATACTCGGGATTTTTGGCCGGTCAAACATAGTGTAATTATTATTTTAGTGAATTCTCGATCATGAGTCTATCCTTGACCACAGTAAGAGTGGAGGACGCAACTAACACTAGCCCATTAAGAATGTCTATTGATTTAGGTTGAATTTTTAGGTTAGGGTTCAGGGTTTATAGACCATTAAAGGAGTTTATCAGTGACTAGTGGTTGATGGAAGACAACTCGTGTTGTTAATGAATTAAAAAATATCCACGTGGTCTATCCCTAACCAAATTGTTTTTGACTCATTTAAACCTATCCATTTGACCGACCATCTCAAAAAAAATTGGTCATATTTCAAGCCCAATTTTTACTTCCGAAAAATAATACTCAAACAATTGAAGAAAATGAGTCAAAGATCGAGTGTATCGTTTGGGTTGAGAAAGAGTTGTCACTGCGACATTGTTGCCATTTAGTTAACAGCTATAACTCCGTTTAATGTTGATAGGCAATTCTCAAAATTTTCGCAACCTAAGATAAGATAAATCTCATAATTCTATCCCTTTGTAATTTTAGGGTTTCGATTTTTGTGATAAAGTATTTTTCGATTTCAATCGATAAGGTAAAAGATGTCGATTTTGGGAATCGGATGATGATCTTCTAGACCCAAGGATCTCTAGGCTTATCAATAGTTTGAAATATGAAAAGGACTCTTTGAATCGTAAAAAAAATATTTTGCGGCTAAAGGTGGTTGAACTGGAAAATATTTTAGCAAAGGATGTTCATGAGGAAGATGATAATGGTTGAAGGATTGAATTGGAGGCAGGGCATATTTATTTAAAGGATTATGTTGGAGGGATGGTTAAGATGAATGAAATGAGTATAAATAAGTGGTTTATGCTCTTGTGCGTTGTTGTCGGATTCGTGGTAGCTTCGATGATGAAATGAGAAGTTACATTAGTTTATTGTTAGTAGGAATAATTTAATTATTCTAAGTTCATTTTGTTGGAAGTCTTTTTGATCATGTAATGATCTACTAATGTAATGTGATATTTGATGAAGTTATTAGATACGATTTTGAGTCTATTATGCAACCAAGTAGCTAGTTTATTGATGGACCAAGTGTCTAGTACTTTCACGACCCCAATTTCCCTCCATAGGATGTCGCGACGTCACCTAGCCTCTAAGACTAGGTAAGCCTAACAAACATGTGGAAGTGACTAAAACAATAATTTAAAAATCTCAAAACTCAACAACGTATATAAAGAGAAATTTTTACAGCTCAGTGTGTATACAATAGCCAAAACCCGGCGTAATACTGTAGACATGTGATTTTTGACCCTCCCCAAGATTTTTCATATTTTAGCGCGTAAATATTTAATTTAGGCATAATATAGATATTTTAAGTAATGTTTGACTCTTTTACTCTATTTTATTACAAGAAAATAAAAATTTACAAAAATAGGTTCATTAATGTTTTGTAGTCATTTTTAATCTAAAAAAAAATCAAAATATACAAAAATAGTATCGTATTTTTATTTTAATATGATATTTGAAAATACCAAAAATAGATTTGTTTTAATGGTTAGTTTTGTTTTAATAATTATTTGAATAGTAGTAATAATAATTAATAAATGGGCCCGTATTTTTAATCTCGTTCGCAGCGAAAGAATAGAACTTGGGTTCGAGCAACCCACTTTTAGGCTTAATATTGGACCTAGCCCACAATTGCCAAGCTCATAGTTCCTAGGTCCATACCCCTTAACCTAAAAACCCTACCAAAAAACCTACAATATAAAAAGGAAGAAAAGAGAAAAGAAAAAACGGGGAAAAGAAGGACGAAGAAGCTGAAAGCTGCGCATAGGACCCCACTCTCTCAGATCATCTTCTCCAAGCACCCATATTCCTTTTTCTTCTTCAACAGCGCAGCTTTAGGTTGTTCAGTCCGGGCTCCGGCTGCTGCTCCTCTTAATCTCCTTCTCCGACGAACTCGCCTGAAAACGCACACACGTACCAACGACCACCTCCCTTACTCAACCATGCTGCCGACGTCGTTCAGTCCAAACGACACAGCCCCACCTCTGGCGGAGTCTGGTAAACCAGCAGCCATGGCCGGAAACTCGCCGGGAAAAACGAGCTCCACCAACTCGTTGGAGTAACGATTTCCGAACGCGGCTGGACATCAAACAACCAGACTTCATGAGCTTCTTCTTCATGAAGCTCAGCCTAAAACCCTAGACCAGAAACAAGAGCAGCAGCTATCAGCTGTTACATACAAGACCCCCCCCCCTCTCAAAAACAAAACCAACAACAACCAACGTTAACCAGCTCCACCGGCGACTATTGTTCTCACCTTGTTCCCATTTCTCTCTCCCTCACTTTGCTATCCTTCCAACACCCAAACACACGCACACACGGACATAGATGGACAGGTTTCTGGAAGTTTGGAAAAAGAAACAGAATACACAACGTAAAAGCTAGAAACGAAATGAAAGGCGAGACATCTGGGTCGCGGCGAGTTTTGGTGTGATTTAAGTTTTCGGGCGAGTTCCGGGTTCGTCAGAGGTCGTAGCCTGAGGTCTCCGGGGAGCTTCACGGCTCCGTATTAGAATTCGACAATTCTATTTGGTCTCTTCTTGGAAGTCCATTAGTTGTAGGAGAGAGGTGACAAAAATGGAAATGGTGTAGTGCCCTACCGTCAGCGGCAGTGACGAAACAATAAACATTGTTTCTGTTTGGTACGTTTTCAATACGTTATAATAATACTTTAATTATTGTGAAAAATTCCAATTAGTGACTTACGGTGGCCTCAAATGAAAAGAAGTTTCCACATGATATCAAAGAATTTTAGGAGTCAATTTTCCTAGTATGTATGGCACTGTGGCAAATAAGTGGTACGTTAACTTTGGACGTTGAAAAGTTAAAAATGAATAAGTAAAATATATTATCATATTGAGAAAAAAGGTATAAATAGTGATTAGTTTATTCAGAATTTGTTCCAATTAATATAAGGTTTAGTTTAAAGCTTTCTTTACTTGATTTTTGTGGTATTTGGACGACTGTGATTCGTTAGTCAAACTAGTATACATTGGAATTTTGTTGAATCTGCCCCTGAACCTTTGAGTGAAATACATGGTTCATTAATCTATGCTTGCTTTCGAAAATTAGTTCATTTGTTGAATTCTCTAATGAGACTTGACTGTTCTTTTGTTTGAAGTTGTTTGTTTTGTAATGTCGCTTGAATGGTTCTTTGAATTAGTTTGTTAGATTAAAGACTCCAATGACTTGAACAAGATAATAGTTGGTTTGGTTTTAAAAGTTGAATAAATTATAAACATGATAGAAAATGTTCTATGGGAGACTAAATCTACCATCGTGGTTGTGGACTCGTTCGCTTGACATAGTTATGATTCCCTAGAAAATAAATCGGAGTATGCGTTCGCGCAACTTCGGCCAAACTCTTCTTAATAATAACAAAGCGTTCTTAATTGTGGACACGTTCGCCTGACATGATTTTTGACGCACCAAACAAATGGGTACACGTACGCGTGACCCATTTCAAGATAATTTTCTTAATTTTAAAAGCGGTAAAAGTTAAATTCACATAGGCTCTAAAAATCAGTAATTAAATAATTTTAATAAGCCAAGTATGATCAAAGCGACCGTGCTAGAACCACGGAACTCCGAAGTGCCTAACACCTTCTCCCGGGTTAACAAAATTCCTTACCCGGATTTCTGTGTTCGCAGACCGTAAATAGAGTCAGTTTTCCTTGATTCGGGATTAAACCGGTGACTTGGGACACCATAAATATCCCAAGTGGCGACTCTGATTTTTAAATAAATAAACAATCCCGTTTCGATTGTCCTTTAATTGGAAAAACTCCCTTATATTTATACCCTTTATGGGGTGTAGGAAAAAAGGAGGTGTGACAGCTCTGGCGACTCTGCTGGGGATCGAACCCAGCATCTCTGGTTCAGGGTTCAAGAATTCGAGCCTGTTAACATGATTTTTACTTGGCTTTATTTATTGTTGATATTGCTGTATTATGTGAGCCTTTTGTGCTAAATGCTATCTGTTTATCGCTTTAATATTGTTGGAATTGTATATAACTGTCTTCTCATGCCACCCATCTGAGTCTTCTGAAAATGGTGCATACGTTCGGTCTTCCTAGTAAATCTTAGGTTCTTGGCTTTGCGGGGTCTTGGCCAAATTTTGCACTTCTAGCCACCTTTTAGCCAAATAAGCTATTTTGCAAAACTAGCCTAAATCATGTCTTGCATGTGTCTTAAGGAATGTTATTGTCTCACATAGTGTTGGTTTAGGTTTTCTTATACAGGTGTGGATTTATTTACCGAAGTTTGAGCATGACAGACACCCCGTGACCATCCGGTCAGGATTGCGTTCAGGAGTTGCTTAAGGAGATTTTTATATTTGTTATTTTTATTTTATTTTTATGTTTTTTATGTCGTCTTTTACATTCTAGTTTTGTACAGTAATGTCAAGTATTTTGTTATTGTATTTTCTGCTTTATGTGTGAAAATGTGTTGTAACCCAAAAATCTTAAAGCTAAGTCCCATTTTTTATTTCCGTTATAAATTTTCTTTAGAATACTAATTCTAGAAATAAAAAAAAAAGAAACTTTTTGAGGTTGTTTTTCCTTTAGGCAATTAATATCTAGGACTTAAAATGACTTATTTTTATGTTCACTTTAGTATATTAGGACCAAAATTCATAAAAAGAGAGAGAATTTTATTCTTTTGCTTATCATTGGAATTTTTCCTTTAGGCAATCAAAATTGAAATAAAAAAATATTATGTTTTATCATTTTCATTGCTTGCTTCGAAATCATGCGTCAGGATATCAAATGAAGATTCAAAATGTTTTTCTGTGGTTTATTCCTTAGATTTCCTTCATAAAAAAAAATCAAAAAATATTTTTCTCTTTTAGGGTTTTTCCTTGATAATTTCTCATAGAGTATCTGTTTTAAAAAAGAAAGGAAAAAAAAGAAAACAAAAGAAAATAAAAGAAAATCAAAATGTTAGTTTGTCTACTTGATTCTCGATCTACCAGAACTACGCAAAGATCTGATTCATGTGGGGTTATGATACGTAGGCAACCTACATAGGGTTCGATCGAATCACTTTTTTTACTGTTAAAAGAAAGGAAAAAAGGGATACGGAAAAAGAGAAAAAAAAAGGTGAAGTCATGGGATGTGAGAAATGAGAAGGAAGAAAAAGAGCGATAATCGGAAAGAAAAAGGGGAAGGAAAATGAGCGAGCTAAGAAGTGCTAGAAAAACAAAGAAAAGAGAGGCTGAAATGAATGAATTGGGATGATGCCAACTGACCTTTGTACCCTCGAAGTCATTTTAGAACCGATAACTGTGGCTAGGTGCATTGCACATGAAGTGAGATTATCTTATGTTAAATGCCCTAACGCTAACGTGATGGTTTCATTTTGTTATATTCATAGCAGAAGGGTGGTTGGTTTGTGGTTTTTAAAGTGTTAACTCTTCTCCACAACACAAAGTCAAAAGGCAATGGCAGACAACAACATAACTGAGTTGGTTGATACCGGTGCCCGAAAACAGTTGGTTGAACAGGATAAGGGGTTGGTTGAAGAGGTGAGGATGTTAAGACAACACATGACGGACATGTATCAGGCTTGGATGACTGGGAGGGCACCACCCCCGCCACCACCTAGCTTCCTAATTGTTACCCTTACCCAAACACCGGTCACAGTTCCAGATGATCCCCTACACTCTCCAGATTCACCCACTTACCATGGCTTTCCCAACCACCCTAGTAGCTCTGTCACTCATCTTCTAATTACCTTTCCTAAAAATTGCCCTCCTGTCTTTTCCACCATCCCCAACAATGAACACCCACTCAAAGCTCACGATGCCCGATATTACCCCTCAGAGGTTGCCCACAAAGTTCCCAACTCATACAAACAGAGCCCTCGGGATAAGTTGCATGTTGAAAATGAAAGGTTCACAGGAAGAGAAAGGAAAGAGGGGATACCCAGGAAGCTGAAAGGCATAGTACGATCCTCGAAGAACAAACAAGGAAGGGAAGATCAGGGCAGCATGTCCTACAAAGAATTGTCTATGTCCCGCGACGTTCGTCTGCCTGTGGGGTTTAAAGTGCCAAAGTTTAACTTGTATGATGGGTGTGGGGATCCGGTGGCTCATTTGAGGGATTATTGAAATAAAATGAGATGTGTTGGTGAGAAAGATGATTTGTTGATGACGTACTTCAGTGAGAACCTGACTGGGCCAGCATTGGAATGGCATAATCGTCAAGATATTGGTAAGTGCCCTACATTGGGTGACATGGCTCAAGATTTTGTTCGATACTTTCAATACAGATCAGGTGTTACCCCAGACTGCTCCTCCCTATCTAAAATGGAAAAGAAGCCGGAGGAAAGCTTTAGAGAATTTGGGCTCAGGTGGAGGGAGCAAGTTGCTCGAGTCAATACCCCGATTGGTGAAGAAGAAATGGTTGAGCTTTTCCTACAGGCCTAGGGGCCCACCTACTTTAGTCATTTGATCCCGGCCTTGGGAATGTCTTACAAAGATGTGTTAAATATGGGGGAGCTAGTAGAAGAGGGAATCAAGTAAGGCAAAATCATGAGTTGTTCGAAAGACATTCAGAACATCCCAGTAAGCTTGGGTGGAAGAAAGAGAAACAGAAAAGATGATCCCACGGGCTTTCCCGATCAACACTTCCAGCCTCGACATCGTCCCCATGGATATCCTGATGCACCAAATGATCCTTCCCAATGCCACTTCTCTCCACGGAACTCCAAAAATTGTACATCACTCTCTCAGTACCCAGCTCCACAAAATTCCTATCCACCCCCACGAGCCTATCGAAATCCCCCTGGATCAGGTTTCCGACCCAAACAAAAGGGACGTCAGTATGAAATAATGTACTGAGTATGTAAGGCAATATACTGTGTTATTTAGTTAAACCAGCAAGAAAATAATCACTATTATTTTAGCTCCACGGTGGGTGCCAAACTGTTTACCGTGAAAATGGTAATAACAATTAAATTTGATTTAATGGTTCTAAAAATACATGATCTATTTTTATGCTAGTTGCTAAGCAGTAGATGTTATGTAAAAGACTAAGAATCAAGAAAAGAACTTAGAAATGAGATGTTAACCAAACCAAATCGCTGTCAATCAGGGCCTCGAGCTTGCCTTTTCGAGGGCCTTGGGGTTTAGTCTGAAGCTCGACTGGGAGCTATCGACGGTGGTCGATGGAGACTAACAGTTATAAATAAATCAATGACGGCTCTTTATGGCCAATAATAAGCAATAAATGATGAACAATAAATAGAACACAATAGATATAAGCAATAAATGGAGTAATGAGATCAAGTGAATATGTTACAGAGCAGAGAAAATGTTCTTGTGTATTTAATATTAGGCAACAGATATTTACAAAATGACAAAGATCCCCTATATATAAGATGGGGAATCCCTACTTAGTACAAGTGCATTTATTACAAAGATATGGAGATGGGACAACTAGTTAATGCCATGATACAGGCTCAGTCTAGCCTGACAGACTTTGTCGGCTCTAGCTTCACGCCTTGGGAACTCCCTACTTTCTTTTCGTAACTGTCGGTCTCCTACTGCCCCGAGGTCGAGCGTCGATGGCCCCCGAGAGATGAAACTCGATCGTGGTCTCGAGCCTTCAAGAAGTGCCTACGAGGTATCCTAACGATTGAAAATCGGACCCTCCGATTTTACCATATACAACATCCAATCATAAAATATAACTTGGAGAATATAAATTACAGAGTATTCCAAATTTTTAGATTTTATGATTGCAAATATTTCACATAAAAATTTTAATAAACCTACAGTGTATAGTCTACCCAATGGTGGTCTATATTCCATTGTAAATGTAAGCCAATAGAATTCCATTGTAAAGAATTGAGAACTGTATATCAATCATAAGTTGGAAGGGCATAGGGGTGGTTCATCTATTTTTAGTTATTTGTTAGTGTAAAGTAGTAATTTAGTTATGCTAATACGAATATGACAGTTGTTTGTGAATAACTTAAAGCTGTACTTATTCATCAACTTGCAAACTTTGAATTGGATAAAATGGATTAGTATTACGTATCAATCATATCGGTAATAACCTAAGTCAGTAATTGATCAACACAACTTTTATTATATAGTCGTTGACCATTATTACAACATAATGTTAAGGTAATATATGCAGCTTGAAGACTAATTACCTATTATAATCATACTAAACATCAATTAATATCAATACATGCTGATAATATAGCGCAATATTCGTTATACAATATTCATCTACTTAGAGGTATTACTTGTTGACAACACTTCACTGGCCAACAATCTTATACTTAGAGGTCTTGATTCTTGAGTTGTTACATGTAGAATAACCAACTCTAAATGGTATGAAATACACCGCCAATTATAGTTGTCACAACCCAAACCGATGGGCCGCAACGGTCACCCGGTACCTTACTTAATCGAGTATCAACGTAATGTATCTTTCTTATTACATTTTCATATATATGTGACATACGGGCCTAATAGGCCAACATAATCATTTATAATTCAAAACATAGGCCGACAAGGCCGTACAATCTTTTACGTACACGACATATGTCTACAAGCCTCTAAGAGTATATAAATGTCATAAAGGTCAGGACAGAGTCCCGCCATACGAAACAATACATGTCTAAATCATACTAACCAAACAAGCAACTCCGAAGCAAATGGAGCACGCCAACATCTTCTGCTGAGCTGATAGCCTACTTGGAGGGCTCTCGACCTGTCTATCAGAACCTTCAGGCATGAAACACAGCGTCCAGACAAAAGGGACGTCAATATGAAATAATGTGCTGAGTATGTAAGTCAATATACTGAAAGCTGAAACTGAACTGATAATATAATAACTACAAGTAGATGGAAGTAAAAGATAATCAGAAGATATGCTTACCTGCTGATACTGACTCAACTCTCTCAATATAGTAAGTAAAATAGTTGTCCTGCTCTATAAGGCTTAGTATATATATAACTGCTATGTTGTAGTAGGCTCGCTCATTGGCGCTTGGCCATACTAGGCTTTGTATCTCGACCAACTGGGCTCGCTCATAAGCGCTTGGCCACAGTAGGCTCGGTATATATATAATTGCTCTGTCGTAGTAGGCTCGCTCATAGGCGTTCCACAAATCAACCCTCAAATCACCAAATCTAACTCTCCCATACCATGGTCTAAAATCCCCAAATTTCACTTCAAATTAACATAAACTATGTGTAAAAAATCAATGGATAATCAATATTTATCAACAAAAGTATCACGACCCAAACCGATGGGCCGCTACGGGCACCCGGTACCTTACTCAACCGAGTACCAACATAACGTATCTTTCTTATTACATCTTCATATACATATGACATGCAGGCCTAATAGGCCAACGTAACCATTTATAATTCAAAACATATGCCGACAAGGCCGTACAATCTTTCACGTACACGACATATGTCTACAAGCTTCTAAGTATTCATTTTGCCAGACGGCTAATATAGTCATAACTTAAGTCTTATCTCTTATCCATAGCATTTAGTAGAAATGCCTTGAAAAGACTTCAAAACAAGAATTTGGCTTTGGCATTAAAAGCCAAGGACGTTGAAAGCAGAAACTTTTAATTTCAAACAACTAAGGCTTCATTTCAAGCCATTTTGTCCAAACAAATTTAACCTTCAGGAAATTTTGATAGAAATTTCAAAAGCTAGGAACAGAAGCCAATTTATGTTTAAATCCATTCTTTAAGATCAAAAACGTTCAAAGCAGAACAATTCGTCCAAGATTTCAAGGAATTCAAATGTAATTTCGTTCATATTTTGCATAAGCAGATTCGTTCAAATAATTCAAGAAACGGTATGTTAAGGCTAAGCTCTTCTTTCATTTGGCATGATCTCATCATTACACAAGTTTGATAACGAGGCATAAAGAAAAATTCATATCCCAAAATTTACGTATATTTTGATTTTGTTCAATTATGTGTACGATGTTAAATATTTTCTCATATGCTATATTCTAGCACACACTTTTTAATAGAAACAACTGAAATATTTCATCCTAGGTTATATCATAGTATACATTAAATTTAGATTGGAATTACACAGAAATATAGTGATAAAAGACAGGTTGAATGAGAAAGAACAACTAATTCACTTTATGAGTTTCAGTAACAAAATTTAACAAGTTTGTTTAGTTCTAGTTGCACTGACCCAATTTGTCAATAAAAATTGGACACTGTAGCAGTGTTATTTTTATAGTATGCTTTCACCAATTGTCCAACAGATTTGAAGTTGTCATCATATGGCTTAGATTTCAGCTTAACCAATTTTCCAGAGGCTAACCAGATGATATATATTTAATCATTTTGTTGCAATGATGCTCTCCCATTTGGGTGTCACATTGGAGTATGTTATACTGAGTGGTATCAGAGCCTAGTATGGCCGAGCACCTATGAGCGAGCCTACTACGACAGAGCAGTTATATATACACCTAGCCTACTGTGACCGAGCGCTTATGAGTGAGCCTAGTTAGTCGAGATACAGAGCCTAGTATGACCGAGCGCCTATGAGCGAGCCTACTATGGCTGAGTAGTTATATATATACCGAGCCTTATAGGGTCGGACAGCTATTTTACTTACTATATTGAGAGAGTTGAGTCAGTATCAGCAGGTAAGCATATCTTCAGATTATCTTTGACTTCCAGCTACTTGCAGTTATTATATTATCAGTTCAGTTTCAGCTTTCAGTATACTGCCTTACATACTCAGTACATTATTTCATATTGACGTCCCTTTTATTTGGACATTGTGTTTCATGCCTGAAGGTTATAATAGACAGGTTGAGAGCCCTCCAAGTAGGCTATCAGCTCAGCAGAAGATGTTGGCGCGCTCCATTTGCTTTGGAGTTGCTTGTTTGGTTAGTATGATTTAGACATGTATTGTTTGGTATGGCGGGACTCTATCCCAACCATTATGACATTTATGTACTCTTAGAGGCTTGTAGACATATGCCGTGTACGTAAAAGATTGTACGGCCTTGTCGGCCTATGATTTGAATTATAAATGATTATGTTGGCCTATTAGGCCCGTATGTCACATGTATATGAAGATGTAACAAGAAAGATACGTTACGTTGATACTCGATTGAGTAAAGTACCGGGTGACCGTTGGGGCCTATCGGTTTGGGTCGTGACAACTATAATTGATGGTGTATTTCATACCATTTAGAGTTGGTTATTCTACATGTAACAACTCAAGAAGCAAGACCTCTAGGTATAAGATTGTTGGCCAGTGAAGAGTTGTCAACAAGTAATACCTCCAAGTAGATGAATATTGTATAACGAATATTGCGCTATATTATCAGCATGTATTGATATTAAGTGATGTTTAGTATGATTATAATAGGTAATTAGTCTTCAAGCTGCATATATTACCTTAACATTATGTTGTAATAATGGTCAACGGCTATATAATAAAAGTTGTGTTGATCAATTACTGACTTAGGTTATTACCGATATTATTGATACGTAATACTAATCCATTTTATCCAATTCAAAGTTTGCAAGTTGATGAATAAGTACAGCTTTAAGTTATTCACAAACAACTGTCATATTCGTATTAGCGTAACTAAATTACTACTTTACACTAACAAATAACTAAAAATCGATGAACCACCCCTATGCCCTTCCAACTTATGATTGATATACAGTTCTCAATTCTTTACAATGGAATTCTATTGGCTTACATTTACAATGGAATATAGACCACCAATGGGCAGACTATACACTGTAGGTTTATTAAAAAATTTATGTGAAATATTTGCAATCATAAAATCTAAAAATTTGGAATACTCTGTAATTTATATTCTCCAAGTTATATTTTATGATTGGATGTTGTATATGGTAAAATCGGAGGGTCCGATTTTCCATCGTTACGACACCTCGTAGGTACGTCTTGAAGGCTCGAGACCACGGTCGAGTTTCATCCCTCGGGGGCCATCGACGCCCGACCTCGGGGCAGTAGGAGACCGACGGTTACGAAAAGAAAGTAGGGAGTTCCCAAGGCGTGAAGCTAGAGCCGACAAAGTCTGTCAGGCTAGACTGAGCCTGTATCATGGCATTAACTAGTTGTCCCATCCCCATATCTTTGTAATAAATGCACTTGTACTATGTAGGGATTCCCCCTCTTATATAAAGGGGATACTTGTCATTTTGTAAATATCTGTTGCCCAATACTAAATACACAAGAACATTCTCTCTGCTCTCTAACATATTCACTTGATCTCATTACTCCATTTATTGCTTATATCTATTGTGTTCTATTTATTGTTCATCATTTATTGCTTATTATTGGCCATAAAGAGCCGTCATTGATTTATTTATAACTGTTAGTCTCCATCGACCACCCTCGATAGCTCCCAGTCGAGCTTCAGACTAAACCTCAAGGCCCTCAAAGAGGCAAGCTCGAGGCCTTGATTGACAGTGATTCGGTTTGGTTAACATCTCGTTTTTAAGTTCTTTTCTTGATTCCAAGTACTTCACATAGCATTAACTGCCTAAGAACTAGCATAAAAATAGATCACGTATTTTTAGAACCATTAAATCAAATTTAATTGTTATTACCATTTTCACGGTAAACAGTTTGGCGCCCACCGTGGAGCTAAAATAATAGTGATTATTTTCTTGCTGGTTTAACTAAATAACGCAAGTTATCTTTCAGACTTTTTCTTGCACAAGATCTTTGATTTCAGGTAAAAGATTTTGACTCTGTGAACAACAATCTTGAGAACCACGGAGAAAATGATGTGGATGTTCCAGGTGTTGGTAAACCACCCCAAAACTCTGAGAACGCACCAAAACCGATTCTCATGGACGCGATCTCACCCGATGCTTAACACGTCGATGTAAGCTCCCACACTAACAAAAGCGTGCACCAAGGAAACCAACAAGAAGCTCAGAAAACCCCAGCTAGGAAAGAATGGGAGGTTAGACTTCACGCTATTTTTAAATTGTTGCAGGCACAACAGCTAGCTGCAAAGTCACCACAAAACTCCCAGCACGGTAGCGTCAGGGACGGCTCCCTCAGCCGAGCAGGTACCGGAGAAATCAAGCAACAACGGATCGATGGCCGACCCCTCCATTGTAAAGATGCTCAAGAACCTCACAAAGAGGATTGAATCGGGCGAGAAGAAGAGAGAAGCCAGCAACAAAAAGTTCGAGACCTACAACTCCAGGGTCTACCAAATTCCGGGCGCACCCCCGATCCTGAAAGGTATAGATTCGAAAAAGTTCATACAAAGGCCATTCCTAGAGGAAGCTACTCCAAAACCCATTCAAAAGAAGTTCAGAATGCCAGACCTTCTGAAATACAATGGAACCTCAGACCCCAATGAGCACGTTACTGTTTACACTTGTGCAGTGAAGGGCAATGACCTAAAGAACGATGAGATCGAGTCCGTCTTGCTAAAGAAGTTCGGGGAAACACTGTCGAAAGGGGACATAATGTGGTATCACAACCTAGATCCTAACTCTATAGACTCATTTGTTGTGCCGGCAGATTTTTTCATAAAGGCACATGCCGGTACCATCAAAGTAGCAACGAAGAAATCCGACGTCTTCAAGATCAAATAGAGGGAGAATGAGATGTTGCGGGAGTTCATATCTCATTTTCAAATGGAACGAATGGAGTTACCACCAGTCTCCGATGACTGGGCAGTGCAGGACTTCACTCAAGGTCTGAATGAATGAAGCTCGATGGCTTCGAAGCAACTGAAGGAGAATCTGGTTGAATATCTCATCGTGACCTGGTCGAACATTCACAACCAATATCAATCGAAAATCAGGGTCAAAGATGACCAACTAGGGACCCATCGGGCTCGGTATACCTAAGCAGGCTTGTAGCGAAGGAGCCAAAACCGAACAAAGAAAGGTACCAGCCATATACTGAAGACAGGAGAAACACCCCGAGGCACAACATACCCCGCAATGATAGAAGGATGGACCGAGGCCAGAACCCTCAAGGACTTGTCAACAGAGCCGGATTTGACAGGAACACGGGCTAACGGAGGCACCTTGCTTGTCGGAGTACAACTTTAATGTAGATGTATCAGACATCATGTTCGCCATCAGTAAAATTAGAGATGCCAGGTAGCCCAAGCCTATGCAATCAGATCCTTCGCAAAGAAATCATAACTTAGTTTGTTAATTTAACAACATGCAGGGCCACAGGACCGAGGATTGCCACCAACTCCAAGAGAAAGTAGCCACACTACTCATTAAAGGTCACCTCTAAGAATTCCTTAGCGACGGGGAAAAAAATTAGTTCCGAGAGAGAGAGGCAGACAAAAAGAACGAAACGAATGAGCCACAACATGTCATCCACATGATATTGGGAGGCATCGATGCCCCACAGGAGCCTATGATGAGAAGAACAAAAATATCCATCACCAGAGAAAAGCGAACTCGAGATTACATACTCGAGGATGCCCTCACATTCAGCGATGAGGACATCGAGACCTTGTCTCACCCTCACAACGATGCACCGGTAATCTCTTTTCTCGTAAATACATTTCAAATTAAACATTTACTTGTGGATCCAGGTAGATCGGCTAACATTATCAGGTCGAGGGTGGTATAGCAGCTCGGACTGCTTGACCAAATCGTACACGCCTTTTGAGTCCTCAACGGATTCAACATGGCGAGCGAAACAACAAAAGGGAAATCACCCTCCTTGTCAATGTGGCCAGCATAATCCAAAATGCCAAATTCAATGTCATCGAGGGAGACATGAGGTACAACGCCTTGCTCGGAAGGCCATGGATACACTATATGAGAGCAGTATCATCCACCCTCCATCAAATGATGAAATTCCCCACAAAGGATGGGATTAAGACCACCTACGGGGAACAACATGCAGCGAGAGAAATGTTCGCGGTGCACGATATGGCCCCAACATTGGTACCTCCACCTTCGAAGGAGCCGAAGGATAAGAAAACAGTAAAATAGCGATAACAAGCAACACGCTTGGCTATCCCCGACTAAACAAAGTAGGGGACTATAGCGTGTCCTCATCATAAGCGACCAAAACATATCAGGGCTCGAAACATCATTGGCACATTCTACACTAAGGTATGACCGTCTCTTTTCTCTTTCAATCACATTCTATACTGACCTGAGTGTAGGTGTCCAATCGAAACGGCCAAAGCACTCTCCAACTCGAAGACCTTAGGTTTCAAAAGCATGCGTTGCACTCTTTTCCTTCGACCGGTTTTTTATCCCAAAAAAGGTTTTATCGGCAAAGTTTTTGATGAGGCAACATCCATATTCTACCTAAGCAAGACCCAACAAGTATTCAAGGCTTCTTTTGCAATCAACCTCGAATACTAAGGGGGCCTTCCCCCAGAAGGACACCTACACGGAGAAGCCAAGATACACCAAATGGGGTCTCGACAAGAAAATAATGTACCGGGTCAAACAGTCGAATGAACTGTGTCCGTATAGAACAACTAATCCCTTAACAGCAAAGACATGTATACTTGTACCAAGTAATCAAAGAATACTTCCCAAAAGCATTTTTTACAATTCAAGGAAATTGGTATTTTTGCAAAAATGGCTACTCTGTCAAAAACTTCCCGAACACTCGGGGACTGGCGTCAACAACTTACAACAATGCGACCCCCAGGTCGGAGCTTCGGGCTCGTAAGCCCTCAATGAGGCAACAACAAGATCACAAAATAGCTCCAGAGCCAAAAAAACATCCCGAACACTCGGGGACTGCTATCGAAAACTCAATACCACATGACCTCCGGGTCGAAAATTTCGAAATCGTAAGCCCTCAAATAGGAAATACCAAGTTTACAAGTAATGTCTCCCAAGTCAAGAAACCCTTGACGACTCCGGGACTGCCGTCAATCGCCATCTCCATCAACTTATCAAATCCTGAGGCCATAAGACCACATGCAGGTAGCCTTGACCTCGTAAGACCTGTATAAAGCAACAGCAATATCTGTAAGACTTCAAGAAAGGCATGAACCACACTTGTACCAAGTTACAATATCTGTAAGACCTCAAGCAAGGCATGAACCATAATTGTACCAAGTATCCAAAACTGTAAGACCTCAAAGGCATGTAAAACTTGTAAGACCTTACTAAAGGCATAAACGCGATCTCAAAGTTTAGGCTATATATCGAACTTGTAAGACTCGTAAAAAGGCATACTGTACGCGATAAAATCGGAGGACCGATTTTTCATTGATAAAATTGCTTCAGTAGGCCACCTCGAAAGCTCGGGACCTCGAGCCGGTCATATCCCTTAAGATCTATCAATACCCGGCCAAGGATAACATCGGCCTAAACCTCGACGAACACGGGAAGCTTCCGAAGAATGCATTCGGAGACGATTAAGTCTATTTGAGCGGCTCAACATCGATCTACGCAGACGTCATAAAGCTAGTTAGCCATCCCATCCCATTTTCTTTTTTCCCTCAATGTATCTTGTACTAAGTCTGGGCTCCCCCCTCTAATAAAAGGGGAGTCATTGACACTCTATAAGGGTGGATGTTTCTCCAACTATTTTTCCACAAGATCAATAATATCTATCTCTCTATTTTTTCTCTAACTTTCTCATTCTTATTGGCTCAAGACACTCTTAGCGTCTATAGTTTTCATACTTGTTCTTCATTTATTGCTCGGTATAGGACATAAAGAGCCTTGTTTAATCGTATCTAAACGATTATCCCATTCCCGGCTACCCCCAATAGCTCGAGATCGAGCCCAGGTATCGACCTCGAGGTCCTCCATCGACCAATCCGAAGTCAGGGCAGGCCCCTTGGTTTGATTACTACCCCGTTTTAGCTTGTATTTTATCGTTAAACTTCATATCCTTAGCATCATCTGCTCTAACAACTAGCATAAAAATAGATCACGTATTTTTAGAATCCCATTTACAAATTTAATTAATGTTACCATTTTCACGGTAAATAGTTTGGCGCCCACCGTAGGGCTAAAAATAATAGTGATTTTTTACTTGCTGGTTTTGTTACAAAAATGCAAGTTATCTTTCACACTTTTCTTGTCCAGAATATCTTGATTTCATGTCAAAATGTCTGGCTCGGTAAACAGAATCGAGAACGACAACCTCGAAAACCACGGGGAAAACGGCGTGGTTGTTTTGGATGCCGGAACGCAACCATATAACCCCGATAACGCACCTGGGCCGATTCCAACGGATGCAGACTCACAGAACGCACAACATGTCAACGAAACCTCGCACACCGACAGAAGCAAACGACATAGCGACCCACAGGAAGCCCAAAAAACCCCAGCCCGGGAAGAATAGAAAGTTAGCCTTCATGTTATTTTTGAGATGTTGCAGGCACAATAGTTGGCCATCGCTCAGTTACAAAGCCATCCAAAGGCTCCCAGCACAGCAGCGCCGGAAACAGCTCCCCCCGCCGAACAAGTACCCGAGAGATCGAGCAATAATGGATCGGTAGCCGACCTTGCCATAATAAAGATGTTTGAGAACCTCACCAAAAGGATCGCGTAAGGCAAGAAAATGATAGCAGCCAATGATAAAAAGGTTGAGACCTACAACTCTAGGGTCGATCAGATCCCGGGTGCACCCCCGGTCCTCAAGGGTATCGATTCGAAGAAGTTCATACAAAGGTCGTTCCCCGAGGAAGCGACTCTGAAGCCCATTCCAAAGCAGTTCAGGATGCTGAAGCTCCCTAAATACAATGGTACCACTAACCCTAATGAACACGTTACTGCCTACACATGTGCCATAGAAGGAAACAATATAAAGTATGACGAGATCGAGACCGTATTTCTAAAAAAATTCGGGGAAACACTCTCGAAGGGTGCCATGATGTGGTATCACAACTTGTCTCCTAATTCCATAGATTCATTCGCCATGCTAGCAGATGTCTTCGTAAAGGCGCATGCCGGAGACATCAAGGTAGCAACAAGGAAGTCCGACGTCTTCAAAATCAAGCAAAGAGAGAATAAGATGTTGTAGGAATTCGTGTCCCATTTTCAGATGGAACGGATGGAGCTACCGCCAGCCTTCGACAACTAGGCAGTACAGGCCTTCACCCAAGGCCTGAACGAACGAAGCTCGGTGGCTTCAAAATAGCTGAAACAAAACCTGATCGAGTATCCGTCCGTGACTTAGTCGAACGTCCACAACTGGTACCAATCAAAGATCAGAGCCGAGGATGACCAGTTGGGAGCCCCTTCGGGCTCAGTATACCCGAACAAGCTCCTGGCAAAGGAACCAAAGCCATAGAAAGAAAGGCATCAACCATACCTCGAGGATAGGAGGAACGCCCCAAGGCGTAACCTACCCTGCAACGATCGGAGGGTGGATCAAGGACAGGACCCTCGAGGGCTCATCAATAGGGCCAGGATCGATTGAAACGTAATACCAACAGGTGCACCCCACCTGTCAAAATACAACTTCAACATCAATGTGTCAGACATCATGTTCGCTATTAGTAAGATCAAAGACGCCAAATGGCCCAAACCGATACAGTCAGATCCTTCGTAAAGGAATTACACCTTAGTATGCGAGTTTCACAACACGCACGGCCACAGGACCGAGGATTGTCATCAACTACAAGAGGAGGTAGTTCGGCTGCTTAAAAAGGACATCTTTGAGAGTTTCTTAGCGATCGAGCCAAAAATCAGTTCCGAGAAAGGGAGGCAACCAAGAAGAACAAGGCAAACGAGTCGTAACACGTCATCCACATGAACATGGGGGCACTGATGTCCTACAGGAACCCGTAATGAGAAGAACAAAAATATCCATCACCAGAGAAAAGCGGACTCGAGGATATGTCCCTGAAGATGCCCTCACGTTCAGCGAACAAGACACCGAGACCCTGTCTCAACCCTACAATGACTCCCTGGTAATTTCCTTCTTTGTAAATTCTTCTCAGATAAAACGTGTACTCATAGATCCAGGTAGCTCAGCCAATATTGTTAGGTCGAGGGTAATAGAACAGCTCTTGTTGCTCAACCTAATCGTGCCCGCCACTCGGGTCCTCAACAGATTCAACATCACAAGCAAAACAACAAAAGGAGAAATCATCCTCCTGGTCACCTTGGTGGGCACGACTCAAAACACCAAATTCCATGTCATCGAGGGATACATGAGGTATAATGCCTTATTTGGGCGGCCATGGATACACTATATGAGAGCAGTGTCATCCACCCTTCACTAGATGATAAAATTCCCAACAAAGGACGGGATCAAAATCGTCTACGAGGAACATCACGCGAAAAGGGAAATGTTCGCAATAAATCAACCCTGAGGCATCGCCAGCGCATCTGACTTCAAGGTACGGCCTTCTCCCTTTTTGTTTCAAAATCAGAACTAACCCTTGTATAGGCACCCGACTAGAGCTGTCATAGCGCTGGCACTGCCCGAAGACCTCAAAGGCTCTAAAAACTTACCCGTTGCACTCTTTTCCTTCGATCGAGTTTTTGTCCCAAAAGAAGGGTTTTACCGGCAAGGTTTTTAACGATGCAACAACTGCGAGATGCCTAAGGAAAACTCTGCAATTACTCAAGATTCCTCTTGCAGGAAACCCTTTGAACAATGAAGGGCATTTCCCCAGAAAGATACCCGCTCAAAAAGGGAAGCGATGTACCGGACCAAACGGTCGAAAAAATCATGTCCGCATAGTCAGGCTCCCATCGGCGAATACGTGCACTATTGTACCAATCAATCAAAGAATATCTTTTGTCAAAAAAATGCCTTCGCAAAGTAAGGTTACAATTCTCTCGCTAAAAATGTCCCGAACACTCGGGACTAACGCCAGCAAATCGCTGCTCAGATGGCTACCGGGTCGAAACTCCAAAATCACAAAGCCTTCATGTAAGGCAACTCAGAAATCGCCCAGTGTCACCAATATCGGGGGTACCTTGAATATCCAAGGATTGTTGCCAATCGCCACACGCTTGAAAATCTGAGGCCATAAGACCCCAAGTGAGCAAACTCGGTCCAGCAAAGATTTATTCAATGCAACAACACAGCTACATCAATAGATCAAAGGGTATCTATCACCAAAAAATCCTCACACTCCAAAAAGGGGAATTTTAGCTTACTCTCGATAGGGATACCTCCACCTCCTGAAATACTCAGAGACTTAGCGTCAACAATTGGGCACCCTCACGACCCCAGGGTCGGAAGTTCAGCCTCATAAAGCCCCAACAAGGTAACTCTAAGCTCGCGAATAATGGTTTTCAAGCCTAAGAAAACTCGATGACTCGGAGACTATCGCCAATCATCGTACACCGAAAATGCTGAGGTCGTAAGACCCCGAGCAGGCAGACTTGGTATAACCAGATCTGTTCTACCTAGCAACACAAACTGTAAGACCTCAACAGGTATGACAAACTATAAGACCTCAACAAGCATGAAAATTTTGTAAGACCTTTCTACACGCATAAAACTCAATCCCGAAGTTTAGGTTATACGTCGCATTTTTAAGAGTCCCGAAAGGGAATACCCTCGGTGTAGCCACCTAAACTATTACTCGGGATCAAAAATGGCTTCGGCTAAACACATATGACTATAGTCAAAACGGCTACTCTAGCCAAATTAACGCGACTCGGGGACGCCCGACAGTCGCTAACAAAATCGCAGGCCATTACTTCGAATATACTTCGAAAAGAACCGGTTAAAACAGGCGTCCCTAAATAGGCAAATGGGCTTCGACCATGTCAGCTCCAAAAACACAAGGCTTCGAGCTACTCAGCCTATGAGCTAAGAACCTTCCAAGGTGCTCGAACATCGCCACTAACGACTTGAAATCGAGGTTCTTCTAGAACCGATGACGAGTCAGGCAACATCATTTCAAAAAGACCTTAATGAGAGGAAAACAAAGCCTACAAAATGCCCACGAGCGAAAGCGTAAGAGCCATTGTCACCAGCTAAACTAGCCTCCGGGCCACACACTTAAAAGCCTCTGTTTCCAGCTTGAAAATTGAAAACTTAAAGAATTAAAATGTGCTCGAGTCGTAACCTGATTTAGAGACAGGATCCAAAATAATTAACTACAAAATGCCCACAAGCAATAGCATAAGAGCCATTTTTTCGAGCCGAACAAGCATCCGGGCCACACACTTAAAAGGTCACTTCAACCCGAAGCACAAGGGCCATCGTCACCCGCCCATGCAAGCACGAAAAACCTTGAGGGTCAACCAAAGCTCGAGTCGCAATGTGACTCAGAGACTGGATCCGAGATAGTTTAAACATAAATTCCCTAGGGCAAGGAATAAAGACAATCGCCATCCGCCCACACAGGTGTGGAAGATTGGGGGTCAGGTAAGCTCGAATTAGGGCCCAACTCGGAGACTAGGCCTAAACAGCTGGGCAAAGCACAAAGGCCCTGACAAAGCACAAAGTCCCTAAGGCTTACTCACGTGAGAAAGCACACTTAAGAGCCCCCCGGACTATCTAGTAAGCTTTGTACCCATAGGGCTCCTGCAGGACACTGAAACCAGCGTACCTGGTCGAAAGCAATTAAGAAAGAGATATAAAAAAGTTAAAAGCTTCAAGTTTTCTCTTATTTACGCAAAAGGTGCGCTCTCCGTCTTCAAACATGCTCTGCAAATATCAAATACAGAATGTAAAAGTGGCGAAATCCATGCTCCGCTCCAGAAGGTTACGGCCCCCCAGCCTCGGCTTCGGTCAAACTCTTCCAGGAGGACAAAACCTCTGGCGCTGATCTCTTCAGACATCTCTTCAGGATCCACAACGAATGTATCCCTCGTTCCTTTTATCACGATCGAGGACCCGCTCCAACTCAGCTCGGACATCGGCGATGTCCTTCAAATGGATCGCCATTTCATCGTCAGCCTTGGTCTAACCCAATGCTGCTTCAGTCTAAGCATCGATTATTCTAACCCAGACATTCATAAGATCAGACTCCAGCTTCCCGATCATATCCACTCAAGCCAGAGCTTGAACCTGCACCTAAGCCCCCGGTTCACCACAAGCATTCTAACTTGGTCGGCTTCGCCCCTAAGGTACTCTTGAGCCTTCGTCCTTCTTTTTGCAAACCAAAGAATAGGCAAAAGCCTAACCTCAAAGGTTAAAAAAGCAAAATGCTCGCTACAAAAGGTAGCCTGTCCCATTAGATAGCTCTCGTAACTTATGCTCTGGTACTCCTCATGTCGTTAGTACATCGATTCAACACCCTTCCCTACTCCAAGGAGCCTAAAGGACTCACCCTCATCCGGATCCCTCCGAGGTCTAGCCCCATGACGGAGCAGCTCAAACCTGAGCCTATCAAAATCCTGCATGAGAAAAACTTGGTAAAGAAAGGAAGGCAAGAGATGCGAAAGAACTGTGCCAAGTCTCACCGCAAAGTAAAGCTGACGGACTTCTATGAAGGTTGAAGCACATTCCTACAAGCCCAGCCCCCTTAGCCTTGGGAAGAACCGACCTTGGTTGAAGCACGATAAATCAGAGGAACCACCGCTCTGGAGTCAAAAACTTCAAGAACAGCAGGCTCGGACGATGTTCTCTTGCCAAAGACACGGACCCCTTTAGCCTCACTAAAAGCTCTATCACCCTACCAGTGCGTATCCCATCTGTCTCCATCGCCTCCTGGCTTAGAAGCCCACAACTCCTCCCTCTCTCCGGAGAAGCATAGCCTCACCCCGGGGGGATCATCCGATACCTACAGATGCCCATCTAAACATAACAGGAGAAGGCAGAACTGGCAAAGCATGGAGCGCTCCGCCTAAAGAGTATTGCTCCATTTTTCAAGCAAATAATTTGGGTTCCTAAGGTATAATACCAGCGGTCAGCACCTGAGTAGAGTGATTTGTCCATGACCGATCTCTGTCATCCCTGGAAACAGCAATTAAAGGCATGATCAACCGGCACCATGGAATTAGCAAGCCCTTATGGCCCCGAAAAATGGGGGGAGCTTCCCCCCCTTTTGTCGGATTAACCCCGTTATTGCCACCATAGTAGCTGTAAAATTAAAAGACTAAAAGGAGGGGAGACGTACAGGCATGTTGTTACTGGAAATGTGGCGCGGGAAATGGCAACTGCATGAGAAAGAGTAGCCCCTAGGAGGGTGGAAACATCCTTATGCCATACATTGGAAGAACTACGACAATTCAGAGCCGACCGAAGACGCCAACCAATAGCACCACCTCAAGCCTCGAGGCAATACTCAACCCCAAAGACCTCTGTCATAGCAAGACAGCGCTCCATAGGGCCAACAACGCCTTCACCGCCACTATACTGGCATGCAACTTCGAAGGTTTTTGCCAAGGGGAACCAACCTGTGAAGGAATGAGTGTTTTTTAACAACGCCCGTACAAAATGGGCTCCGGGTGCTGACCAGGATGGTTCGAGCAAGAGCGATCCTCCGTTCAGAGGCTACCTTCAAAAAATCATCGACGTCCCCCGTCCACAGGTCCCCAAGCAAATTTTTTCTCGAGGGTTATTGTGAGGCCAGAAAAAATTATCCATGCTTCCGCGTGAAGTCAGGGTCCCAGCGCACCGAAGCTATTGGCCTTATTCGGGTTCAGTCCGAGGAACCACGAAAGGCCCCGCGCGAAGTCGTTTCCATCAATTGAAGGCCAGAAGGAATACTCGCATTCGAGGTCAGTATTACAGGCTACAAAACAGGATCATGAATTCATAACTACCGCAAATATAAAGAAATACAGCAAGTATCAAGAGCAGGAATCAAGGAAATATCTTTATATTCGTAAAAATGTTCACTTACAGCGACCCTTGGGGGGTCCTTACATATGATTACAAAATCCCACAAGGGGATCCTTACACAGAAACAAAGAAGTTCAAGGATATGCATGCAACAAGAGCCTAAGAATCTAGCTTATTCCCAAAATGCGGCATCTCCGGCATCATCTCCTCAGGTGTATGACCTCAAAGACAATATCTTCCAAGTCCAATCCCCTTAGAGACCTCACCCCGATCATCCTGGAATGCCATTTTCAAAAGGAAAGTTATAGAAGAGGAAGGCGAGGGATAAGAGCAAAATGACGAAGGAGAGGCCAGAAGAAGACAAGAAGTGGCTGGGTGAAAATTTTGGCTAGTATGAACTTCGCCAGTACTACCATTATAAAACCACTTCTTGAGACGTTGCCTCGGCCTGGGAGGCAACAGCCAGCGGAGACTGTCGCCATACCCCCCTCCTGGATCCAAAAGGGGTGTAACACACCAAGCCGTGGAAGGTGGGTGAGCAGCTGTGTATAATCTGAGCCCCCTCTTGAGCAGTGGTGCATAATCCAAGTATCTCCCCGATACGGAGGAAATCGGTCCCCTGCTTCACCGCCCCGAGCTAACGGAGACAGCAACAACAATAATAACAACAACAAGAACATCACTGTGACACAACCTCATCCAAGCAAAGAAGGATCGAGAATTGGGTTGTGGCACACATGACGTAAGATCTCGAAGCCGTGGGCCTCAAACATGATGAGACAACAATGACTAAAAATGGCAAGAAATGAGGAAAGGATGGGTATCAAAGGAAGCTTGGGTGAAAAACTGACCACAAGAATCCCAATTTATAGGGGACGGCAAAGTAAATGACGGTGCCATTATTACCCTCAAAAGAGCGTAACAGCAGGCACAATCAATGCATTTATGGGAGCTGAATCGACGGCAATAATATTACCCCTAAGAACGAAGAGTCACGAAGCATCGGATGATCCAGAAGAAGCGAAAGGGTGAAATGCCTCGGCACTTGTAAAAGGGGGGTTGCGCCATCAGCATGACATCATTGTGGGAGCCTGCAAAGTGGAGTGTCAAAATCATTTCTTATCGCTTCCTCCAAGAAACGCGGAGACTATATATATGCGGTAAAATTGGAGGACCGATTTTTCATTAACAAAATTGATTTAGTAGGCCACCTCGAAAGCTCGGGACCTCGAGCCGGTCATTTCCCTTAAGATCTATCGATACCCGACCAAGGATAACATCGGCCTAAACCTCGACAAACACGGGAAGCTTCCGAAGAATGCATCCGGGGACGATTAGGTCTATCTGAGCGGCTCAACATTGATCTTTGCAGACATCATAAAGCTAGTTAGCCGTCCCATACCATTTTCCTTTTTCCCTCAATGTATCTTGTACTAAGTCTGGGCTCTCCCCTCTTATAAAAGGGGAGTCATTGACACTCTATAAGGGTGGATGTTGCTCCAAATATTTCTCCACAACTTATCTCTCTAACTTCCTCGTTCTTATTGGCTCTAGACCACTCTTAGCGTCAACAGTTTTCATACTTGTTCTTCATTTATTGCTCGGTATTGGCCATAGAGAGCCTTGTTTAATCATATCTAAATTGTTATCCCATTCTCGGCTACCCCCGATAGCATGATATCGAGCCTAGGTATTGACCTCGAGGTCCTCCATCGACCAATCCGAAGCCAGGGTAGCAGGCCCTTCGGTTTGATTACTCCCCCAATTTAGCTTGTATTTTATCGTTAAACTTCATATCATTAGCATCATCTGCTCAAACAACAAGCATAAAAATAGATCAAGTATTTTTAGAATCTCATTTACAAATTTAATAGTTGTTACCATTTTTATAGTAAACAGTTTGGCGCCCACCGTAAGGCTAAAAATAATAGTGATTATTTTCTTGCTGGTTTCGTTACAAAAATGCAAGTTATCTTTCACACTTTTTCTTTTCCAAGAGCTCTTGATTTCAGGTCAAAATGACTGGCTCGGTAAACAGAATCGAGAACGACAACCTCGGAAACCACGGGGAAAATGGTGTGGTTTTTCCGGCTGCCGGAATGCAACCACAGAACCCCGATAATGCGCACGGTCTTATTCTAATGGACACGGACTCACAGGACGCACAATAGGTCGATGAAACCTCGCACACTGATAGAAGCATAGGACATAGCGACCGACAGGAAGCCCAAAAAACCCCAGCCCAGGAAGAACAGGAAGTTAGCCTTCATGTTATTTTTGAAATGTTGTAAGCACAACAGTTGGCCATTTCTTAATTACAAAGTCCTCCAAAGGCTCCCAGCACAGTAGCACCGGAAACAGCTCCCCCCGCCGAACAAGTACCCGAGAGATCGAGCAATAACGGATTGGTAGCTGACCCTATCATAATAAAGATGCTTGAGGACCTCACCAAAAGGATCGAGTCAGGCGAAAATATGATAGCAGCCAATGATTAAAAGGTCAAGACCTACAACTCTAGGGTCGATCAGATCCTGGGTGCACCCCAGTCCTCAAGGGCGTCGATTCGAAGAAGTTCATACAAAGGTCGTTCCCCGAGGAAGTGGCCCCGAAGCCCATTCCAAAGAAGTTCAGGATGTCGGAGCTCCCTAAATACAATGGTACCACTGACCTTAATGAACACGTTACTGCCTACACCTGCGCTGTAAAAGGCAACCATATAAAGAATGATGAGATCGAAACCATATTGTTGAAAAAATTCGGGGAAACACTCTCGAAGGGAGCCATGATGTGGTATCACAACTTGGCTCCTAATTCCATAGATTCATTCGTCATGCTAGCAGATTCCTTTGTAAATGCACATGCCGGAGCCATCAAGGTAGCAACAAGGAAGTCCGACGTCTTCAAAATCAAGCAAAGAGAGAATAAGATGTTTCGGGAATTCGTGTCCTGCTTTCAGATGGAACGGATAGAGTTACCGCCAGTCTCCGATGACTGTGCAGTACAGGCCTTCACCCAAGGCCTGAACGAACGAAGCTCGGTGGCTTCAAAACAGCTGAAACAAATCTTGATCTAGTATCCGGTTGTGACTTGGTCAGACGTCCACAACGGGTACTAGTCGAAGATCAGAGCTGAGGATGATCAGTTGGGAGACGTACAGGCATGTTGATACCGAAAATTAAAAGACTAAAAAGTGGGGAGACGTACAGGCATGTTGATACCGAAAATGTGGCACGGGAAATGGCAATTGCATGAGAAAGAGTAGCTCCTGGGAGCGTGGAAACAGCCTTATGCCATATATTGGAAGTACTACGATGATTCAAAGCCGATCGAAGATGCCAACCAATAGCACCACCTCCATCCTCGAGGTAGTACTCAACCCCGAAGACCTCCGTCATAGTAAGATGATGCTCCATAGGGACAACAATGCCTTCACCGCCACAAGACTGGCACGCAACTTTCAAGGTTTCCGCCAAGGAAAACCAACCTGTGAAGGAATAAGCATTTTTTAACAACACCCGTACAAAACGGGCTCCAGGTGCTGACTAGGATGGTCCGAGCACGAGCGAGCCTCCGTTCAGAGGTTGCCTTCAGAAAATTATCGGTGTCTCCTGTCCGCAAGTCCCCGAGCAAATTTCTTCTCAAGGGTTATTGTGAGGCCCGAAAACATTATCCATGCTTTCGCGCGAAGTCAAGGTCCCGGCGGACCGAGGTTATTGGCCTTATTCGGGTTCAGTCCAAGGAAACACGAAAGGCCCCGTGCGAAGCTGTTTCCATCAACCGAAGGCCAAAAGGAATACTCGCATCCGAGGTCAGTATCACAGGCTACAAAACAGGATCGTGCATTCAGAACTGCCATAAACATAAAGAAATATAGCAAGTATCAAAGGCAGGAATCAAGGAAAAATCTTTGTATTCATAAAAATGTTTGCTAACAGCGACCCTCGGGGTTCCGTATATATGATTACAAAAGACCGCAAGGGGATCCTTACACACAAACAAAGAAGTTCAAGGATATGCATGCAACAAGAGCCTAAGAATCTAGCCTATTCTCGAAATGTGGCATCTCCGGCATCATCTCCTCAGGCATATGACCTCAAAGACAATATCTTCCAAGTCCAATCCCCTCGGAGACCACACCCCGATCCTTCAAAAATGGCATCTTCAAAAGGAAGGGTATAGAAGAGGAAGGTGAGGGAGAACAGCAAAATGACAAAGGAGAGGCCGAAAGAAGACAAGAAGTGGTTGGGTGAAAATTTTGGCTAGTACGAACTATGCCAGTACTGCCATTATAAAACCACTCCTTGAGACGTTGCCTCGGCCCGGGGGGCATCAGCTAGCGGAGACTGTCGCCATACCCCCCTTGAATCCAAAAGGGGTGTAACACGCCAAGCCGGGGAAGAGGGTGACCAGCGGTGTATAATCTAAGCCCCCTCTTGAGCAGTGGTGCATAATCCAAGTATCTCCCCGAGACGGAAGAAATTAGTCCCCTACTTCATCGCCCCGAGCTAACGGAGACAACAACAACAACAACAACAACAACAACAATAACAACAATAATAACAACAATAACAACAACAACAATAATAATAATATCACTGTGACACAACCTCATCCAAGCGAAGAAGGATCGAGAATTGGGCCATGGCATACATGACGTAAGATTTTGAGGTCGTGGGCCTCAAACATAATGAGACGGCAGTGACTAAAAATAGCAAGAAAGGAGGAAAGGATGGGTATCAAATGAATATTGGGTGAAAAAATTATCACAAAAGCCTCATTTATAGGGGGAGGGCAAAGTAACTGACGGTGCCATTATTGCCCTCAAAAATGCATAACCACAGGCGCAATCAATGCATTTATGGGAGCTGAATCGACGGCAATAATATGACCCCGAAGAACGAAGAGTCACAATGCATCGGATGATCTAGAAGAAGCGAAAGGGTGAAACGCCTCGGCACTTGTAAAAGGGGGGTTGCGCCATCAGCATGACGTTATCGTGGGAGCCTGCAAAGTGGAGTGTCAAAATCATTTCTTATCTCTTCCCTCTAAGAAACGCAGAGACTATGTGTAAGCGATAAAATCGGAGTACCGATTTTTCATTGACAAAATTGCTTCAGTAGGCCACCTCGGAAGCTCGGGACCTCGAGCAGGTCATTTCCCTCCAGATCTGTCGATACCCGGCCAAGGATAACATTGGCCTAAACCTCGACGAACACGAGAAGCTTCCGAAGAATTCATATGGGGACGATTAAGTCTATCTGAGTGGCTCAACATTGATCTACGCAGACGTCATAAAGCTAGTTAGTCGTCCCATCCCATTTTCCTTTTTCCCTCAACGTATCTTGTACTAAGTTTGGGATCTCCCCTATTATAAAAGGGAATTCATTGACACTCTATAAGGGTGGATGTTTCTCCAACTATTTCTCTACAAGATCAATAATATCTCTCTGTCTCTCTCTTTTCTCTCTAACTTCCTCGTTCTAATTGGATCGAGACCACTCTTAGCGTCTACAGTTTTCATACTTGTTCTTCATTTATTGCTCGGTATTGGCCATAAAGAGCCTTGTTTAATCGTATCTAAACTACTATCCCATTCCTGGCTACCCCCGATAGCATGAGATCGAGCCCAGGTATCGACCTCGAGGTCCTCCATTGACCAATCCAAAGTCAGGGCATCAGGCTCCTCGGTTTGATTACTACCCCATTTTATCTTGTATTTTATCGTTAAACTTCATATCATTAGCATCATCTTATCAAACAACTAGCATAAAAATAGATCAAGTATTTTTAGAATCCTATTTACAAATTTAATTGTTGTTACTATTTTCACGGTAAACACATACCCTTGATATAGACGCCGAAACTACTTCACTCGGGACTTAAAGGCTCTGGCCAAACACAAATGACTCTGGTCACAAGGTTATATCAACCAAACTAATGCGACTCAGCGAGGCCCGACCATTGCTATAAATCACAAGCCTTCAATTACTTCGAATTTCGAAAAGAACTGGTTAAATAGGCTACCCTCGACATAGGCAAAAGAGCTTCAACCATGTCAGCTCCTAAACACTAGCTTCGAGATACTCAGCCTTCGAGCCAAACCTCCCAAGGTGCTTAATCATCGCCATATAAGACTCACAATTGAGGTTTTTTATTAAACCGTCGAAGAATCAGGTAAACACTATTCAAAAAATCCTTATCGCAGGAAAAATAAAGCCCACATAAAAGGTCGCATCGACCTAAGGCGTAAGAGCCATTATCGCTAGCCAACATAAAAGGTCGCATCAACCTAAGGCGTAAGAGCCATTATCGCCAGCCCACGTAAAAGGTCGCATCGACCCAAGGCGTAAGAGCTATTATCGCCAACCTACACAAAAGGTCACACCGACCCAACGCATAAGAGCCTAAAGGCCAACTTGCAATTCAAAAACTTGAGGGTCGAATAAGCTCAAGTCGAAACCCGATTCGGAGACTGAACCCAAAATAGTTAACTAAATATGTCTAAGAGCAAACGCGTAAAAGCCATTGTCGCTAGCACTAAAATCGATGATCACACCGACCAAAAGCATAAGAGCCACTTTCGCCAGTACTAAAACCAAAGGTCATATCGACCAATCACGTAAGAACCTGCGGGCTAGCTTAATGAGCCTCAAGGCCATACCACGAATATAAGGATTCCTTCTAACTCAAAAACCAGTTCATCTGGCTAAAATCAAGGTAAAAAGAAATGTAGAAGAAATGAAACTACGAGGCTTTCCTTTTATGCATACATATGGAAAAATACAAGCTCCATTTACAACATACTTCGAAAGTACTATGTACAGAATCAGAATAGGAAATATACGCCCCTCTTGGGGACTATGGCCCATCGGCCTAATCATCGCTATCCTCGGCGTTGGACAGAAGTGATTTAGCACCATGTTCGTCCGCCCTCGCCTGCTTCACCTCTTCTGAGAGGTCAAAGCCCCTATACTGGATCTCCTCGAAGGTTTCCCTTCGAGACTTGCACCGAGCATATTCCTTGCTCCTACCCTTGCGGTCAAGAGTCCTTCTCATCTCAGCTTGAGCATCAGCATCATCCTTCAAATATACCGCCACTTTCTGGTCAGCCTTAGTTTAGCTCATTACAGCTTTAGCCCGGGCATCCACAACCTTGGCCTTTATCTTCAAGAACTCAGACTCGAGCTTCGTAATCATATCTGTTTGAACCAAGCTATTATCACGATCTAAGCAAAGTTGAACCTCAAGGGCGGAAGCTTTAGCCAGAGCACCCTTCTCCATCGAAGCCTGAGCGTCCATCTGAGCCTTTAACTCATCATACTCGCACTTGGCTTGGCCAAACTCGTCCCAAAGGTGCTCCGGGTCCTCTGTCTTTTTCTGCAACTGAAATAAACAAAACATTAGCCTCAGGAGCTAGAAGGAGGAACGCACACTTACTTGGAACAAAAACTACCTGCTCCTTCAAATAGCTCCCATAATTCAAGATCCGACTCGCCTTATACCGTAAGCATGCTAACTCAACTTCCTTTTCATCGCAAAGGAGCCTAAGGGATTTCTCCTCATCCAGAGCTTTCCGTAGTCTAGCCTTACGGTGAAGCAGCTCGGACTTAAGCTTGTCAAAAGCCTGTAAAAGAAAACTCAATAAGGAAGGGAAGGCGCGAAACTCGAAAGGCTTGTGCCAAAACTCACCGCAGAGTGATGCTACTGGGCTTCCTCGAAGGTCGAGCACACATTTTCTAGACTAGCTCCCTCAACTCTAAAAGAGCCGACCCCAATCGGGGCACAGCCACTCATTGCATATGATCCCGGGTTTCGAGTATCTCTCGAAGTACCTCTAATAGAAAAATAAGACGACAGTGGAGGAGAAACTGCCTTTCCAAAACCAGAAATCACGGGCATGGCAGGCTTAGTCAATACTTCCACTTCGGGCCCTCGGTCCAGGTTTGCCTTGCTTTAAGAACCGTCGCCCTGCAAAGGTATCTCTTGTTTATTGTTATCATTATTTAGCCTAGAATCTAGCAATCCTTCTCCGTCTCCAAGGAGGCAAAGCCTCGCCTCAAAAAGCTCTCGGATGCCTACAATAACAGGGTTAGTACGCAGAAAGAGAAAGTGTTTTTCCAACTAAAAGAAGGGAAGGGAACAGATCACATAGCGTATACCATAATATTTTGCTTCCTATATGCCCCTAGACAAAGCTCGCCACTTACGCTCTTCGCAGGTCGAGTGGGTCACCAACTCCCGAGCCCAATCTGGAAGATTAGGGACCTCGCACGCGTCCATGAAATTGTTGTAGAAGAGGGAAAGAAGGCACATTTACGGAACACTCCTTTACCATAATTAAAGAAATGTGAAGCCCCGAGTGTACCACTTACGTGTATAATTCCATTCCTTAGGAAATGGCATAAACTCCACGGGGATAATATCAACAGTCCGTACTCGGACAAATTGACTCATCTACTCCCGACCTCCGTATTCTTCATAATCAACAACGAAAGGCATGGTCGACCGGTATCGTAAGGTTAGCAGACCTCGATGATGAAAAGGTCGGTATAGCCCGATAAGATGACTAAGCATAAATTCAAGCATTGCCTTCTCCGTAAAGAACTTCATCATCAATACTATCCGCCAAAATGACTGGTGAATCTACATTAGGGTAACCTAATACTTTCGACAGAAGTCAAGCACAACCCTATCAAGGGGGCCTAGCATGAAAGGATAGGTGTACACATTCAGAAAACCCTCGGCACGGTCTGTAATACTCTCATCCGGGGAAGGTACCTATAGTACTACCTTTTCCCCCCATCCACAGTCTTTCCTTACCAACTCAAGGTGTCTCTCTCACATCGAAAAAGTAAACTTCAAGGTATGCTCCCGTTGATCCTGAGCATCGGGTACTTTTCTGACGAAAAGTCCCCTATCAAAGCAAAATGCCTGAGTCAGGCCCGCCTGGCATCAGCGGTGCTCTGCCAACAAGGTGAGAACCGAAGGCGGAACTCTCTCCTCCTTGCCAAATGGATCCTGAAGTAGCATACATGACTGCAGCAAAATTAGAGAACTGGAGTAGGAAAGAGCGTTAATACTGAAATAATGAAAGGCCTAACGCAGGAAAAAAGGGTAACTACTCAGAATGGTGGAATCTCCAAAAGGGCAGAAACAACCCTATATATGGAAAAAGCGGTGACGATCCGCGTGCCTTAGATGCCAATTAAAATGCTGGAAAAAATCACTTTGGGAAGATGTGCCGGCGGGATCGCCCCGGTCACTTTGCAGTCATGTTGTCCATTTGACGAATGTCAACGTTTTGGGGTCGGAGACCCTCACACCAAACAAGTCCTGAGATGGTACCCGATCTCGAGGACCTCCATCAAAAAACTATTAGGTTCCAGGAAGCCTTCGGCATCATCGCAAGTCCCGAGATGGTACCCGATCTCGAGGACCTCCATCAAAAAGAAGTTAGGTTCCAGGAAACCTTTGGCATCATTGCAAGTCCCGTGATGGTACCCCATCTCAAGGACCTCCATTAAAAAGAAGTTAGGCTCCAGAAAGCCATTGGCATCATCGTTAGTCCCGAGATGGTACCCGATCTCGAGGACCTCTCCAAGGGGCCATCGATATCATTACAAGACTCGAAATGGTACTCTATCTCGAGGACCTCCATCAAAAAGAAGTTAGGCTCCAAGAAGCCTTTGGCATCATCACAAGTCCCGAGATGGTACCCGATCTCGAGGACCTCCATCAAAAAGAAGTTAGGCTCCAGTAAGCCATTGGAATCATCGCCATTCCCGAGATGGTATCTGATCTTGAGGACCTCTCTAAGGGGCCATCGATATCATTACAAGACCCGAGATGGTACCCGGTTTCGAAGGCTCCTCTCAAGAAGAAATTAAGCACTTAAAACTCCACTCGTATGGGCTTGGCCTCAGGGTACCATCTAAACCCAGGTAAACCCTCATCCAGGATCTATCCACAACGCCTTAGTCTTTCTACAATAAGTTCAAAACATGTTTCCAGATGGCCCGAGTTTAAGCAAACCCCTACTCGGGGATTGTTCTTGAAAGCCTAAAGGTAGTCTCTATTCTCAGGCTTCGGAGTGAATCCCCCCTCGAAGATTATCGCAGGGTCTAAAGTTTAAGTCTCGGTCTGAGAGTTAGACGCCCTACTCTCGTTCAACCCGAAGTCAGGGTCCCGACAACCCGAGTTTATCTGTCCATCCTGGGCTCGATCTAAGGAACGGCAAAGGGTTCCATGAGGAGCCATCTTAATCAATCAAAGGTCAGAAAAAATACTCACACCCGGGCTCGGTATTTGCACCAATCGATGGAGTCATGCACTCATATCCGTCACAAGCATAGATAAAGGGAAAATAGCATACATCAGAGACAAATTGAAGAAATATTTTTTTATTCATAAACACTTGATTACAAAAGCCCACGAGGGGTCCTTACACAGAAACGAAGAAACAAAAATAAACATATAGTAAAAGCCTAAAGTCTAATCTATTCTCGGGGGTACGTCCTTGGTAGCAGTGTCTTCGAGTACCATCACCTCGAGGATACATCCTTGGAGGCAGCATCTTCGAGCGCCATCTCTTCGGGGGTCTTGTCTCGATCTTCCAAAATGGTATCTCCAAGGGAGAAGATAAAGAAGAGGAAAGTGAAGAAGTAGAAAAGGATGAAAAAATGCCATAGCCCACTAAAGAGCAAAGGCTTTCACCAGGCCAGGAAGATCGCGGCCTGATAGAAGAGTTATCGGGCATCGGCCTCACTTGCACGGCTACTTTGAGTCCATTTCCTGGGACATTGTGCCATGCAAGCTACTGGCTAGAGGTGCCACTTCACCCCACAGAAAGCAAAAGGGATGAAGTGCCACACCAGGCCGGGGTAGGAAGGTGAGCAGTGGTATATAGTCCGAACATCCTCGTGAGCAGCAGTGTAGAGTCCAAATATCTTCCCAAGTCAGAAGAAATCGGCCCCCTATCTCATCGCCTCGAACCAACAATGACAACAGTAATAACAACAACAACAACGACGACAATAACGACAAGTTGGAATAATCTCACTCAACAAGGGAAAGCCCAGGAAAAAGGCCTGGCGTGGCTGAGGAAAATGCCGCCACGTAAACTAAGGGCCACGAGCCATAAACATAAGGGATAATGACGAACGAGGATGAGGAGAAGAGAAGGGCAAAAGGCTAATCTGAGAACACTTGAATGAAGAATTGGTTCCAGAAAGGTCCCATTTATAAACAAAGGGAAGAGTAACTGGCGGGTACAATCAATACTCTTTGAAAAATGCAATTGGCGACGCCATCAATATCCTTGAAAGACGTATAGCAGGCGCAATTAATGCATTTTTGGAACTGAATCGGCGGCGATATCATTCCTTAGAATGATGGGAATCGGCAGTGCACAAAAAGGCACTGAAAAGACGAGTCAGTAGGATGCCTCGGTTTCCACAAAGTCCTATGTCATAAGTATGACATCATCAGTATAACATTATCGTGGGAAATTTGGAAAGATGGTTATCAAGTCCATTTCTTATCATTCTACTCTAAGAAACGCGGGGACTATCAGTATACGGTAAAATTGGAGGGTCCGATTTTCCATCGTTACGACACCTCGTAGGCACGTCTCGAAGGCCCGAGACCACAGTTGAGTTTCATCCCTCGGGGGCCATCGACGCTCAACCTCAGGGCAGTAGGAGACAGATGGTTATGGAAATAAAGTGGGGAGTTCCCAAGGCATGGAGCTAGAGCCGACAAAGTCTGTCAGGCTAGACTGAGCCCGTATCATTGCATTAAGTAACTGTCACATCTCTATATCTTTGTAATAAATGCACTTGTACTATGTAGGGATTCCCCCTCTTATATATAGGGGATCCTTGTCATTTTGTAAATATATGTTGCCCAATACTAAATACACAAGAACATTCTCTCTGCTCTCTAACATATTCTTTTGATCTCATTACTCCATTTATTGCTTATATCTATTGTGTTATATTTATTGTTCATCATTTATTGCTTATTATTGGCTACAAAGAGTCGTCATTGATTTATTTATAACTGTTAGTCTCCATCGACCACCCTCGATAGCTCCCAGTCGAGCTTCAGACTCAACCCCAAGGCCCTCAAAGAGGCAAGCTTGAGGCCCCGATTGACAGCCATTTGGTTTGGTTAACATCTCGTTTCTAAGTTCTTTTCTTGATTCCAAGTACTTCACATAGCATCAACTGCCTAACAACTAGCATAAAAATAGATCACGTATTTTTAGAACCATTAAATCAAATTTAATTGTTATTACCATTTTCACGGTAAACAGATGTCAAGCCCCGACCTAGGGGAGCGCGACCAGCGCTTAACCGAGTTAACCCGTCGGGTAAGCCTGTACAATAAATCCTATCCAAACTCCCTCATGATTAAGGAGAATATCTATTTCATTAGTTAAACAATGAAGAGGATCATGCAAATAACACCAATTCATTAACATTAGTTACATCATTTTAAGTCTCAAAATATATACACATTCATATTTTTAAGTGGTACATGTGGTACAAATACAACGTTACTAGTTTGACCTTCTCAATGCCGACATACTACCCACACTATATCTACGGAGCCTCTAATATATATAAGAGTACAATAATAGTGCCGGCAATATGGCCCCGGCTATACGTCAAAACTAAATGTATAAGGAGCAAAAGAGATACGACCCCGAAATGAAGTAGGGCTCACCAAGTCAGCTGGAAAGAGGAAGCACTGTTATCACTGATCAAAGCCGCCTACTGTAGAACCACCTGCATCCATTAAAGATGCAGTGCCCCGGTAAAAGGGATGTTAGTATATGTTGAATAGTACTAGTAGGAAAAACCAAACACCTCTTCAAGGATTGGAAGCACAACATGAATATGACGAATCATTGAAGCAATAACAACAACAACAACAACTACTACTACTACTACTACTACCTAGTAAAATCCCACAAAGTGGGGTCTAGGGAGGGTACTGTGTACGCAGACCTTACCCCTACCCCGATAGGGCAGAAAGACTATTTTTGATAGACCCTCGACTCAGAAAAAAATAAAAACAAGAAAAAACAATTTATTTGTAACTTTAGTAGAAATCGTAATAGTAACAGAAGCATAACAACTAAAAGATAAATGACATGCAACAACAATAACCAATATCCAAGACTCGGGGCTAAGATGACAGCAAGGATGGTGTGGACTCAACATAAATTGCAAGACATATAAAATCAACCCTAATCCAAACTCGCCTCACCCCGGGTATGAAGTAAGGAAAGCTCTACTACCCCCTAACCTACAACCCTAATGTTTGACCTCCAGTCCTTCCTATCAAGGGTCATGTCCTCGAAAATCTGTAGTCGTACCATGTCCTACCTAATCATCTCTCCCCAATACTTCTTAGGACTCCCTCTACCTCTTCTCGTACCCAACACAGCCAACCGCTCACACCTCCTCACCGGAGCATCAAGGCTTCTCCTCCACATGTACCCGAACAATTTGAGCCTCGCTTCCCGCATCTTGTCATCCACAGGTGCCACGCCTACCTTTCTCCGAATATCTTCATTCCTAATCTTGTATATCCTAGTGTGCCCACACATCCACCTCAGCATCCTCATCTCTGCTACCTTCATCCTCTGGATATGGGAGTTCTTAACCGGCCAACACTCTGCCCCATACAACATGGCCGGTCTAACCACAGCTCTATAAAACTTACCTTTGAGTATCGGTGGCACTTTCTTATCACACAAGACTCCAGATGCAAGCCTCCATTTCATCTAGCCTGCTCCTATACGATGAGTGACGTCCTCGTCAATCTCTCCGTCCCCCTGAATCATCGACCCAAGGTACTTGAAGCTATCTCTATTAGGGATGACCTATGATGCAAGAATCACGTCCCTGCCTACTTCCCTCGACTCAGCGCTAAACTTACACTCCAGGTACTCCGTCTTAGACCTGCTCAATTTGAAACCCTTAGACTCGAGGGTCTGTCTCCAAACCTCTAACCTCTCGTTAACACCGACCCTCATCTTATCAATTAGGACTATGTCATCAGCAAATAACATACACCATGACACATCCCCTTGAATATGGTGTGTCAGTGCATCCATCACCAAGGCAAATAAGAACGGGCTAAGTGCAGAGCCTTGGTGTAATCCCATAACAACCGGAAATTGCTCTGAGTCGCCTCCCACAGTCCTAACCTTAGTATTAGCTCCATTATACATGTCCTTGATCGCTCTTATGTAGACTACCGGCACGCCTTTTGACTCAAGACATCTCCAGAGCACCTCCCTAAGGACCTTGTCATATGCTTTCTCCAAGTCAATAAACACCATGTGCAGATCCTTGTTCTTATCCCTGTACTGTTCCACCAACTTCCTATGCAATAAAAGAGATTAAATAGCCGTAAAACCAATAGCTAAAAAATTCATAGTTTCCAAAAGCATTTATAAATTTCAAATAGGGAATCCTCTACATGGACTTTACCACAATGCCGCAAATCTACACAAAGAGGCCCTTCCACCTCACCCCAATGTGTGTGGGTGGAGGTGTAATCACAATCACAATTCCTACAAAGTGGCCCCGCCGCCTCACCACAATGTATACGGGTGGAAGTGTAACCGCAATCTCAATCTCTACACAAAACGGCCTCACTGCCTCACAGATGGAGGTGTATTCACAATCTCAATCTCTACACAAAGCGGCCATGCCGCCTGACCCTAATATGTGCGGGTGGAGGTGTATTCACACTGCCACACTTAGGATTCCTAAAACGATAGTAGTTTGTACAAAATATTTCTTTTCCAATCAACCGTTTGGCACTTTTTCCCTTACAAGTGTAAGTTCATAAGATTCCATCATATGAGAAATAAGTGTTTGATCATATTGATTTCGTACAAGGTTTTCTTCTCAAAAGGGGTATAGAATACTTAAGTCAAAATAGAAAATCATTAACATATGAGGGTCCAGACACATTATGCAATGTGAAAATCTAGATTGAACATTCCACCACAATAGTATTTCAAGTTCCACTATTCATGATGGAGTTTTTCAAGGATTCGAGAATTTCGATACTAGAAGAAGAGTTTAGCCTTCATACCTCGAAAGAGCTTTCTGTGGTGTAACAACACTGTCCCGACACTCCTAACGATGCTAATCTATAAAAGAGGGGAGAATTTACGAGCATGATTCGAGGAATGTGTATGGCAAGAGCTGCTATAATAACAACCCAACCTTTCCTCAACCAATTCACCAACAAAATCACCCAAGGTTGTCCAACATCTTCCGCACAACCCTTATTAGCTCATGCATGTGATATGCCTACCATCATCACCCATAACCAACCCAAAATTTGAAATTGGAGAATTGGGGGAAGAAATTCTTACCTTTTAGAAACCATAGCAAGTTCCTTTTGATTGAATTCCAAGGCTTGATCCAAGTTGAGTAGTGAAATCGTTGATTCCTCCCCTTTCCCTCTCTAAAATAGCTATCTCCTCTCTCTAAGACACTAAATAACCCTTAAAATGATCCTTATGGCTAAATAAAATGAAATGGGGTCGGGTTATAACATTAGAAAAATGAAGCCTCGACGCAGATCTACAGTCGCATATGCGATTGCATAATACTTTCGCGGTCCGTAAAATGGACCGCATAATTGCCGTCCAAAACTGGGAATTTATGTTTCACTCTACGATAGGTCTACGGTCCGCAGATCAATTCTACAGTTGCACAATGTGCTATAGAACTCTTATCCGAAAATTTTGATGTTGGTGCTGCGATGGATTATGTGTCCCACAAAATAATTACGCGGCTTCATAATGGTCCTAAAATTAGCTCAAGTTTCTACTTCGTTCTATGACAGATCTGCGGTTTGCAGATCAGTTCTGTGATCCCAGAATGGATCGTAGAAATGCTCGAGTTTTTGGTGAAATTTTTACGGGGCTTTACATCCTCCCCCACTTAAGGTCGTTCGTCCTCGAATGAGGGTCAAAGTTCACCATTAGCATCCAATGTGACTCAGTTGCTACATCACACACCAACAATTCCTAATTTTTGACTACCTCCCTAACTTTCCAAAAATTTTGTCAAAGTCACCCTTGTAATTGGTCTTGTCCACCTGCCAGAGAATCTCAAAAACAGTCTAACAACATAACCACAACACAACTATGTATAACAACATGGATACAATACCAACACAATGCCATAAACATAACATTACTAAGAAGGAGTATCCTTAACATAAGCTATACAAGGGAAACATAATTTGTAGAAATATAGCTTTTAACATCGTGGACACAATTATATAGCTATTAAAATAAATAAGGATACTTATCCTTCATATCTTCATCGGCTTCCCAGGTGGCCTCTTCGACTTGTTGGTTTCTCCATAACACTTTCTTTCACAGAGGCAATCTCTTTGTTTCTCAGCTTTCGAACTTGCCCATCAAGAATGGCAATTGGAATCTCTTCATAACTCAATTCCTTATTAACCTCTATAGTCTCGACCAGAACAATAAGCGACGGATCTCTAACCACATTCTTCAACATGAATACATGAAACACCGGGTGCACTAAAGACATCTCTGGAGGTAGTTCTAGCTGGTAATCCACCTGACCAACCCTCAGAATGATTCTGTACAGTCAAACATACCTTGAACTCAATTTTCCTTTCTTACCAAACCGCATTACCTCCTTCATAGGGGAAACCTTCAAGAATAACCAATCATATTCTTTGAACTCCAAATATATGCGAAGCACCTCCGAATAGGACTTTTGACAACTCTGAACATTTTTCAACCATTCTGTAATGATATTAATCTTCTCCATAGCATGATGCACGAGGTCTGGCCCTATCAACTCTACTTCCCTAATCTCGAACCATCTAATGGGAGATCTACATCTCCTATCGTTTAAAGCCTCGAGCGGTGCCATCTGAATGCTAGCATGATAACTATTATTGTAGGGAAACTCTACGAGTGGCAAATGATCATCCCAACTACCCTTGAAGTCAAGAACACAAGCGCGCAATATATCCTCAAGCGTCTGAGTAGTCCGCTCTGCTTGCTTGTCGGTCTGTGGATGGAAAGTTGTACTAAAATTCACCTAAGCACCCAAACCTTGCTGAAATCTCTTCCAAAAATTAGTCGTGAACTGTTCCCCTCAATTTGAGATAATAGAAACTGGAGTTCCATGCAACCTGACTATTTCCTTGATATACAACTGAGCATACTGTTTTGTTGTGTCGGTATATTTAACAAGTAAGAAGTGTGCTAATTTTGTGAGTCAACAATCACCCAAATTGAGTCATACTTATGAGGCGGGTGAGGTAGTCCCACCACAAAGTCCATACTGATCATCTCCCACTTCCATATTAGAATTTCTATGTTCTGTGCCAACCCACCGGGCCTTTGGTATTCAGCTTTCACTTGCTGAAACTTTGGACATCTCACCACAAAGTCCGCAACGTTCCTTATCATATCATTCCATCAGTACACTTCCTTAAGATCATGACATATTTGTAGAGCTCGGGTGCAGGAATATCCAGAAGTGTGAGCCTTGACCATGATTCTTTCCCGGAGACCATCTACATTTGGAACACATAGTTGCCCTTGGTACCTTAGTGTACCATCATCCATGACAAGAGAAAAAACTATGGTCTTGTGTTTCTGAATCCCCTCCTTCAGTTGTACCAACATTGGATCGTTGTACTGCTTCTCCTTTACATCCACAACCAGCAACGATTCGGCCCTATTTTGCTCAACCACCCCTCCTTCACTAGAGTCCGCAAGACAAACTCCAAAACTAGCCAACCGATGAACCTCCTAGGCCAACGACCTTTTATATGCCTCCAAGTGAGCCAAACTACCCATAGATTTCTTGCTAAGAGCATCCGCCACAACATTAGCCTTCCCTGGATGATATAGAATATTGATGTCATAATCTTTGAGTAATTCAAGCCATCTTCTCTACCTCAAATTCAATTCCTTCTATTTGAAAATATATTAAAGTCTCTTATGGTCCGTGAATATATCCACATGAACCTTATACAAATAATGATGCCAAATCTTCAATGCAAACAACATCGCTTAAGTACCACTAAAGTTGCCCGCTGACCGGGCCTTATTGCTTCCATCTCTCTCCATTCTATTCTTCAGCTTACAGGCCTCTGTGGGTTGAGCAAATTCCACCATATTACCATAGTTAATATCTGAATTTAAGGCAGTCGTAGCGGCATCATTAATAACCAAGGGGATAAGGCCTTGCAGAAACTGGCGCACTATACCCTCTATAGTGGGGAACATGTAGATGGCATACTTGGAAAGGCGCGTAAACCTCATATGATACTCCCACACACTCATGCGACCTTGTTTTAGACTCTCAAAATCAGCAACACGTGCTACCTTAGTCTTGGCAGGCAAAAAATGATCAATAAAGGTACCAACAAACTCACTCCACCTCGCCGGAGGGCTCATCTCCTCATGGGACTCCTCTCACATCTCGAACCAAGAATAGGCCACCTCTTTCAGGTGGTAAGAGGCAAACTCTACTCCCTCCATCCCAATAGCATGCATGACTCGGAGAGTCTTGTGCATCTCATCAATAATATACTGGGGATCCTCCTCATGCCATTATAGGCTCTTTATGCCGGCCATTCTGAGCTCGCTTATAGAGGCCATAGTAGGCTCGCTATATAACTTACCATCTAATAAATGGTTTTCCAATAGGGGCCTGCCCACCAATCACAGCTCGATGGTGGTGAAAATACTGTAATATTGTCTAATAGGGGACAGCCCACTGATTATATCTCGATGGTGGTGAAATACTGTAATATACTATAATGTGCATAAATTCAGGAATACAAACTTCTCATTATGTCTCGTTATCAAACGCGTGTAGTTACGGGATCATGCCTAAATGAAAGAAAGGTTTAGCCTTAACATACCATATCATAATCTAACCAATAAACACATTGAACTTGTCTCTTCGCACCTTATTCTAAAACAACAATAATAATACTATCATTAAGTTACAAAAGGTACAACTATCGCACAACGAATGACAAGCTTATTTTATATTAAAACGAGCAGCATCTCATTTATAATCTTTACTTCCTACCAATTTGAGATCCAACAACAACATAATAACACAACATAATAATACATCATTTTCAAACCTTATATCCATTATAAAATACCACAAAATAGCCCAACACACCCCAATCTCTTCAAACACCAAATGACATCCATACTAGTGTCAAACAACTCGAAAATATTATGATGAACGACCAGCCCACCACCCCGCATTTATGTGGTGTTTATCCACACCCTTTTTCCTCCAAAACTCCATAAAACAGTAGCAAAACACACAACCCAAGAACAACACGAAACAACCCACAAAATAGTCTACTAAAAGATGAATAACTCGAACTCACGACTTTTGATCACCATCCCGTGAGTTCTTACAATTATAGAACGAATTTATGTACTTTTGCAGCAGAAAAAATGGATGAAAGAGATCAGTATACTTACCTTATTTGGCGAATATCTCAGCTTCTATTTTGGTTCAACAACCCTTAGCTTTTCCACCAACTAGAACTTGAAAAGAAGAGAAAATCATTTTGGGTTTTGACCTGAATTTTTGGAAGATGTTTGCAGGGGCTTATCTCTAGTTTTTATGCTCTATAATAAATGTGATATATGAAGGAAATAATACCTTAAAAGGACTCTTTGGCTGACATGAACTGGGCCCTTTTTTGGACATATTTAGTCCTCTTATTTAAGCAAGTATGTGACACACCTACTTGTCACTTATGCATTTTGTGCAGTCTTCCAAAAACGCATATCGCTCTGCACTCCTTTATTGTATTGACAAACGGTTTAATAAATTAGAAACTAGACTCATAGATCTTCAATTTTGTAGGTGGATCATCCCGTAATTTCAAGTATATTGGGAGAAAAGCTCAGGTACATTTTGCCTAATTTTCTGTACATTTATGAATGCAACTACTGATGACCTTTGCCAACTTTTATTCCACAACTCGCTTGACTTCAAAACATAACAAATGACTATGATACGACCAAAATAACTCATAACATAACCTCCATATCATGTTAAGAACCTTAGTCTCACTATTAAAGTACAAGTTATAATATTCCCAGCTTATCGACTTTCGACAAAACTTATTTCTTTAATTCGTTTTGCTTCCAAGTCTTCCAACCCTCTTGGTACTTGTTATTCATGATCTTAAATATTTTTAACTTCCTCGGTAACACTATTTACTTATATGTACTTTCAAAGATGATCTCATTTTTGAGCTTACATCAATTGACTTACGACGTACTCTCACGCGAAAACATAGGGTGTAACACTGAACCCGTGGGAAACACCAACACTTGAGCTATAGCCAACCCAACATTGAACTTCTGATAGCTCTCCTCACACTCATTACACCACCTTAAAAAAGCACCCTTCTGAGTCAACTTGGTTAATGGGGCTGTAATAGATGAAAACCCTTCCACAAAGCGGTGAGAGTGTCCTTGCCAAACCGAAGAAACTCCGAATCTCTGTAGTTGAAGTAAGTCTGGCCAATTTTGCCTCAATCTTCTTCGGATGAACCTTGATACCATCACAAGACTCCGCATGTCCCAAGAATTCAATGGTATCCAACCAGAATGCACACTTTGAAACTTGGCATAAAGCTGACGATCCTTCAAAGTCTGAAGTACAATCTGCATGTGCTGCTCATACTCCTCGTTACTACGAGAGTAAACCAGAATATTATCAATGAATAAAATAACAAAGGAATCCAAGAAAGTCTTGAACACGCAGTTCATTAAATCCATGAATGTCGCTGGAGCATTATCAAACCAAACGACATCACCAAGAACTTATAATGACCATAGCGGGTCCTAAAAGCTGTCTTAAGAACATCTGAAGCCCTATCTTCACCTGATTGTAGCACGATCTCAAATCAATCTTGGAGAACACCTTGGCACCTAAAGCTAACCAAATAAATATCAATCCTAGGCAATGGATACTTGTCCTTAATAGTAACCTTGTTCAACTGCCAATAATCATTACACATCCTCACAGAACCATCCTTATTCTTCACAAAAAACACTAGCGCACCCCAAGGAGAAACACTCAGCCAAATGAACTTTTTATCAAGCAAATTTTGTAACTAATCTGTTCAATTCTTTCAAGATAACTGGAGCCTTAGGGTATGGTGGAATAGAAATAACCTAGGATCCCGAAACCAAATCAATGCAAATTTCAGATCCCTATAGAGTGGCATGCCTAGTAAATCTATAGGAAATACCTCTGGGAACTCCCTCACTACTGGTACTGAGTCCATAGAAGGAACCTCCACACTAGAATCTCAAAGTGTAAGCCAAATATTCAAAACACTCCTTCTCAACCATAAACCGAGCCTTAAAAATGAAACCATCCTACTAGTAGAATGGCGAAGGATCCCTCTCCGCTCTAATCTCAACAACCCTAGCATCGCTAAGGTCACATACTTGGCATGACAATCCAAGATAGCATGATACGGGGAAAGCTAATCCATACCAAGAATAACCTCGAAATCCACCATATCCAACAACAAGAGATCAAAACCATTAATAGTAATAACACAAGACCGATACACCCAATTAACTACTATAGAATCCCCAACCGGTATAGACATAGAAATAGGAATATCAAAAGAATCATGAATCATACTCAAGTGTGATGCAAAATATGAAGATACATGAAAATATGTAGAACATAGATCAAACAACACCGAAGCATCTCTGTGACAGATTTGAGATAATACATCTAATAACTGCATCAAACGACTCCGCCTTCGGCCAACCAGGAAATGTATAAAAATGGCGCTGAACCTCACCAACCTGTCATCCACCTTTAGGACGACCTTTACCTTGCTGACCTCCCCCCCCCCTGGTTGGCTGACCCCTACCTCTAGTAGGCTAAGCGGGTGGTGTAGCCGCTACTGCAATAACCATTGCACAAGTATCCTTCTATGGCATACTGTTCTACGACCTTGGACAAAACCTCACGACGTGTCTCAAATCCCCACATATATTGCAACCACTCTACTAACATAGCTGCTGAACCTCAAGTAGGAATCGAAAGAGGTGTGGTGCGGTGCAGTTGCGGGGAAAATTCGCATAAACCCGCGAAGATCTCAACCCGCCCTACCTCGCCCCATATCGTATTTTCACCAGCATACACCCGCCCCCACACAGACCCGCGTCCATGTCACGACCCAAATCAACCATGCCGTGATGGCGCCTAACGTGGAACTAGACAAGCCGACTCTTTTACCAAAACAACCCGATAATCCAAAATAAAGATGTATTTAAGCTATTAATTAATAAAACTTCATAATATAAGCCTGAATATCAAAGTGCGGAAAGAAAGGCCCGACATCGGGGTGTCAAAAGTCATGAGCATCTACTAAGGACTATCCAATAAAACTAAGATTAATATAGCCTAGAAATCACTGATAATATTTAAAGGGAGATAGGAGGGAGAAGAGCAAGGTTGTGATCGCCATGCAACTACCTTGCTAACTCCACAAATTTGCGACGGATGGAAATCAACACTCGCAAGTACATCCAGCAACCCCTGAATCTACAGACAAGGTGCAACGAGTAATGTGAGTACGCCAACTCACTAAGTAATAAAGGCAAATAAAGACTGAGTAGTAAGAAACACATAAAACCACATCATGAAATCTCAGTAAGTACAACACGCTTTCAATTCAGTATGTGAGTCAAATTATCTCGTTTTAAATCCAATTTTCAATAAAAATCATTGTAGATATCTTTCAACAGTTTTCGATAGAGGCTCAATGCAATTGATAGTAAAAGTGATGAAAATCATAAACGGCCCCTCAGGCATGTCTCATATCACTCACTTAGGGTACCCGCGCTCACTGGGGGTATGCAGACTCTAGAGGGGCTCCTACAGCCCAAGCGCTATAATCCGCACGGACAACTCACATGTTGCACGGACAACTCACGTGCTATAGTATCAATATCAGGATCTACACGGACAAACCACGTGTTGCACAGACAACTCAAGTGCTATACTCGCAATATCCTCACGAAACAAGCCCTCGGCCTCACTGTCATGACCCTAAACCCAGACCCGTACGTGATGGCACCTCTCGTGAAGACAAGGCTAGCCGACACATTCCCACTTCATTTTAAGCAATTAAAGTAATAAGTATTAAGTCTTTAACATGATAAAATCCCAAAATAAGCAGTGAACAGTACAATTTGCGGAACTAAAACCAACACAGCCCGACATCGGTGTGTCACCAGTCATAAGCATCTATCAATATACTCAAATCTGAAGAGTCTACACAGCTATTACAAAATCACTAACAAGAAAAAAGAAATGAGATAGGGGAAGAACATAGGGCTGCGAACGCCGAGCAGCTACCTCATGAACTCCGAAATTTGCCGGGAGCTCTCAACCCAAGCAGGACCTGCAGCGCCTGAATCTGCATACGGGGTGCAGGGAGTCAAATGAGTACTCTAACTCAGTTAGTAATAATAATAAATGAAGACTGAAAAATAAGAAATCACGTAAGGCACATCAACATGCTATAAAGAAGCAGTAAAAGCCAGAGAAAGCAAGGAAACAGTGGAAATATGTAAAGTCACTCTAGTTCAGTTTAAGCTTCTTTAGAAATGCCTTTTTAATAGTTAAGCAAGTAAATGACAGGCAGCTAGAAAAGATAAACACATAAAGAACCGCCCCTCGGGCGCAATAACAATAAAATCAGCCCCTTGGGAAACAACAATACCAGCCATCGGGCTATATCTCATATCACAATAGGTACCCACGCTCACTGGGGGTGTGCAGACTCCTAGATGGGCCCCTTACAGCCCAAGCGTAATATCAAGCCATCTCGTGGCATAATCACATAGGCTCTCGGCCTCATATCCACAAGCCACCTCGTGGCGTACAAATCTCAGGCCCTCGGCCTCATAATCATAATCAGTGTTTCCTCACAACACAGGCCTTCGTCCTTACTCAATCAAAATCTAATAAGCTACTCGGGCAATTGTAAAACATGATGCTCAGCCCAAAATATCATTAAAACATCATTTTAAGTGTTAAAGCAGGGTAAACATGGCTGAGTTATGAAAACAGTAGAATATAGCATGACTGAGTATAAGTATAAAGTCAAAACAGTGAGAAAATATCAGGAAAAGTCCCGTAAGGGTTCAAATAGTTGGCACGAAACCCAAATATGGCATTCAGCCCAAATTATGAGGATAGAAAATAATCTTTCAATCAAATACATTGTAAAACAATCATACGGGATGGACTAAGTCACAATCTCCAATGGTGTACGACCCCACACTCGTCATCTAGCATGTGCGTCACCTCAATATAGCACTACGATCTGCAATCTGGGGTTTCGTACCTTCAGGACAATATTTAAAAATCATTACTCACCTCAACCCGGTACAAAATCTAGCTCGTGATGCCTTTGCCCATCGAATCGGCCTCCACTTGCGTCGAATCTATCCAAAATTAGAATCACGACGTCAAAATATGCTACAGGAACGACGCCCATGCGAAAATAATCAATTTACAACACAAATCTCGAAATTACCAAAACCCGACCCCCGGGCCCACATCTCGGAATTTGATAAAATTTACATCAATAGATTTCTTATCTCCCCACGAGTTTATTTATACCAAAAGCAACAAAATTCAACCACAAACGACCCCTCAAATCCCAAATTCTAGGTCTCCAATTTCAAGCCCTAGTTCTTCAATTTTAGGCTTAATTTACATGATTAATTAGCTAGATTTCATATTAGAATCGAGTTTTAAGTCCATGAATTTTACCTCCAAGTGATTCCCCTTGAATCCCTTTTCAATCCTCTTCAAAAAGCTCCAAAAACGCTCAAAAATAGTGGAAATAAACCCCAAAATTGCGGACAAGACGACTATTTGAACATTCTGCTTGGGCCTCATTTCCTTCTTCACGAACGTGGTCTTCCCATCGCGAACACGATGGCTCCTCAGCTTGGCCCTTCGCGATCGTATTACCTCTGCACACAACAGTTTTTCTGCAATTCCAAACAACATGAAATGGTCCGATTGACCACCCGAAACTCACCCGAGGCCCCCGGGACCTCAACCCAACATGCAACCATATCTCATAACCTCATTCAAACTTGTTCCAATCTTCGGAACGCTCAAAACACCAAATTCGCATCAGATTCAAACCTAAGAATTCCAAAATTTTCTAAATTACGCTTTTGATCAAAAGCCCAACCAAACCATGTCTGAATGACCTAAAATTTTGCGCACACATCCTAAATGACACAACGGAACTACTACAACTCTCGAAATTCCATTCCGACCCCTATATCAAAATCTCACCTATCAACCGGAAATCGCCAAAAAATCCAATTTCGCCAATTCAAGTCTAAATCTACTCCGGACCTCCAAAACTCATTCTAATCATGCTCCCAAGTCCCAAATCGCCTCCCGAAGCTATCTGAACCATCAAAACTCACTTTCGAGCCCTTTAACACATAAGTCAACATCCGGTTGACTTTTCCAACTTAAGCTTCCTTAAAAGAGACTAGTGTCTCAACCCTTGCCAAATCCTTTCCGAACCCGAGACAACCAATCCGATCACATATAGAATTGATAGACAAAGCAATAAGAAGCAGAAATGGGGAAAACAGAGCGGCAACTCATGAGACGACTAGTCGGGTTGTCACATCCTCCCCAACTTAAACAAACGTTAGTCCTCGAACGAGTCAAGAAACATACCTAAAGCCTCAAACAGGTGAGGATATCTGCTCCGCATCTCTTGCTCGGTCTCCCAGGTAGCCTCCTCCACGGGCCGACATCTCCACTGCACTTTCATTAAAGCTATATCCTTTGACCTCAACTTTCGAACCTGACGCTCCAAAATAGATGATGGCTCTACATTATAAGTCAAATCACCATCCAATTGAACCGTGCTGAAATCCAAAACATGAGACGGATCCCTAATATACTTCCGGAGCATAGAAACATGAAATACCGGATGCATACTAGACAAGCTGGGTGGCAAAGCAAGCTCATAAGCCATATCCCCAATCCTCTAAAGCACCTCAAAAGGCCCAATGAACCGAGGACTCAATTTACCCTTCTGCCCAAACCTCAAAACACCCTTCATGGGCGAAACCTTCAACAAAACCTTCTCTCCAACTATGTAGGCCACATCCCTAACCTTCCTGTCAGCATAACTCTTCTGTCTCGACTGCGCTGTACGAAGCCTCTCCTAAATTACCTTCACCTTTTCTAAAGCATCATGCACCAAGTCTGCCCCCAATAGCCTAGCCTCACCCGGCTCGAACCAAGCAACTGAAGATCTACACCGCCTCCCATACAAAGCCTCACATGGAGCCATCTGAATACTCGACTGGTAGCTGTTGTTATAAGCAAACTCTACAAGAGGTAGAAACTGATCACATGACCCTCCGAAATCAATGACACAAGCACGCAACATGTCCTCCAATATCTGAATAGTGCGCTCGGACTGCCCGTCCATCTAAGGGTGAAAAGTTGTGCTCAACTAAACCTTAGTACCTAACTCTTGATGTACAGACCTCCGAAACTGCAAAGTAAACTGAGTGCCCCTATCTAAAAGGATGGAAACTGGGATACCATGCAAACGAACAATCTCCCGGATATAGATCTCTGCCAAGCGCTCTGAAGAATAGGTAGTACACACAGGAATAAAGTGGGCAGACTTGGTCAGTCGATCCACAATCACCCAAGTAGCATCAAACTTCTTCAAAGTCCGTGGAAGTCCAACTATAAAGTCCATAGTGATCCTCTCCCACATCCACTCTGGAATATCCATCTGCTGAAGCAAGCCACCTGGTCTTTGATGCTCATATTTCACCTGCTAACAATTGAGACATCGAACTACAAATCCCACAATGTCCTTCTTCATTCTTCTCTACCAATAATGTTGTCTCAGATCCTGATACATCTTCGTGGCACTCGGATAAATAGAATACAGCGAGCTATGGGCCTCCTCCAGAATCAAATCCAGAAGCCCATACATATTGGTCACACATACCCGTACCTGCATCCTCAATACCCCATCATCACCAACAGTCACATCTCTGGCATCGTCGTGCTGAACTATATCCTTAAGGACAAGCAAATGTGGATCATCATACTGGCGCTCTCTGATGTGATCATACAAGAAAGACTGAGAAACCACACAAGCTAATACCCAACTGGGCTCCGAAACATCTAACCTCACGAACCGATTGGCTAAGGCCTGAACATCAACTGCAAATAGTCTCTCCCCAACTGGAATATATGCCAAACTTCCAATACTTACCATCTTTCGACTCAAAGCATCGGCCACCATCTCCGCTGCCTCAAATTGAGATCTTTCTGCTTGAACAAGTGCTGGAGACTACAATGATCAGTAAACACCTCACAAGACACACCATACAAGTAATGCCTCCAAATCTTCAACGCGTGAACAATAGAAGCCAACTCCAAATCATGAACTGGATAGTTCTTCTCATGGGGCTTCAACTGACGAGAAGCATAAGCAATAACTCTACCCTCCTGCATCAAAATACACCCAATACCAACTCTCGAAGCATCTCAATACACGGTATATGAACCTGAAGCTGATGGAAAAGCTAATACTAGAGCTATGGTCAAGGCTTTCTTGAGCTTCTGAAAGCTCTCCCCACACTCATCCGGCCATACAAATGAAGCATCCTTCTGAGTCAACTTGGTCAAGGGCGATACGATGGATGAAAATCCCTGAACAAACCGGCGATAATAACCCACCAAACCAAGAAAGCTACGAATCTATATGGTTGAGGACGGTCTGGGCCAACTCTGAACCGCCTCTATCTTCTTTGGATCAACCTGAATACCCTCACTGGACACCACGTTCCCCAAGAAAGCCACTGAACTAAGCCAAAACTCACACTTGGAGAATTTTGCATAAAGCTTTTCCTCCCACAATCTCTGCAACACAACTCTCAAATGCTCCACGTGCTCCTCCTGACTACACGAATACACCAGAATATCATCAATGAAGACTATGATAAACAAGTCGAGATAAGGCCGGAACACGTTGTTCATCAAATGCATGAATGTTGTTGCGGCATTGGTCACCCCAAAAGACATCACCAAGAACTCATAATGACCATATCGGGTCATGAAAGCCGTCTTAAGAATATTCGAGTCCCTGATCTTCAGCTAGTGATAACCTGAACGGAGATCAATCTTGGAGAACACTCTTTCTCCCTGAAGCTGGTCGAATAAATCATCAATGCGAGGCAAAGGATACTTGTTCTTAATGGTTACTTTGGTCAACTGCCTATAATCAATGCACATCCTCATAGTGTCATCCTTCTTCTTCACAAATAGAACCGGCGCACCCAAGGTGACACACTAGGCTGAATGAACCCCTTATCAAGGAGTTCCTGAAGCTGCTCCTTTAACTCCTTCAACTCCACTGGTGCCATACGATATGGCGGAATAGAAATGGGCTAAGTTCCTGGCACCATGTCAATACCGAAATCAATATCACTATTTGGTGGCATGCCCAGTAGGTCTATGGGAAATACATTGGGAAAATCCCTCACAACTGGAACAGAATCAATACTGGGAGTCTCTGCATCGAGTTCCCTCACAAAGGCTAGAGAAAGACAACCCTTCCCAACCATATGCTGGGCCTTCAAAAATGAGATTACCCTACTAGGAACATAATTAGTCAAACCTCACCCCTCAATCCGTGGCACACCCGGTATAGCCAATGTCACTGTCTTAACATGACAGTCCAAAATAGTACGACACGGAGATAGCCAATCCAAGCCCAAAATAATATCAAAGTCTACCATACATAATAACAACAGATCCACTCGGGTCTCTAGACCCCCAATAGTTACCACACACAACCGGTACACACGGTCTACAACAACAGTATCGCCCATCAGAGTAGATACATGAACAGGTGAAACAAGAGACTCACGGGGCGTATCCAAATAACGAGCAAAGTATGATGACACATAAGAAAAGGTGGAACTAAGATCAAATAATATAGTGGCATCTCTGTGGCAGACTGAAACAATATCTGTAATAACAGCATCAGAAGCAATAGCATCGGGTCTAGCTGGAAGTGAATAGAAATGGGCCTGACCGCCACCTGATCGACCTCCCCCTCTAGGGAGACCCCTAGCTGACTGACCTCCACCCCTAGCTGGCTGCGCCGGTGGTGGTGAAGTAACAAGCGCTGAAGCCGATGACTGACCCTCTGCTGAGATGGACCCGCAAGATGACGAGGACACTGACTCCATATATGACCCATCTCTCCACACTCATAGCAACTCCCGAGTGCTGGAGACGGGGACTGAAGGGAGCCCCTAACACCGGAATGACTAGCAGACGCACCTGGCATAGAAGAGCCCTGAACTGATAGAGCACGGGATGAACTCTAAGTTGGAAGGGCACTAAGTGATGACTGGCCCTGATGAGAATTGTGAGAACTATGACCCGATGACGCCCCACGATAACCTGGGCGAGATGGCTGAGCATGCCTGAATGGACGGCCTCTACCGTACTGAAACTGACCTCTCGAAGGAGCACCACTATAGCTACCATATCCTCGAGGCCTCTTGGCCTCCCTCTCTTCTCGCTCCTGGCGACGAACAGACTCAATCTCATGAGCAATGTCCACAACTAGGACCTGATCCTGAAATGGGGTGGCTGGTAGATCTGTAGGTGTTGCCCTAGCTGATGTGCAGGCCACACCTCTGCTCTTACCGCGACCATGACCGCGTCCTCGGCCTCTAGTGGCCACAGCTGGTGGTCTTCCGTTCTGACCGGTAGTGCGTGTCCTCACCATCTATGAGAGAATAGAATAGCAGAAGTTTAGTACTCGGATCAACAAAGTCACACAACAAGAATTTCAAGAATATGAAGTTTTCTCCTAAAGGTTTTGCAGCCTCTCGAGGATAAATATAGACATCTCTGTACCGATCTGCAAGACTCTACTAAAGCTGCTCATGACTCGTGAGACCTATGTAACCTAGGCTCTAATACCAACTTGTCACGACCCTAAACCCGGACCCGATCGTGATGGCACCTCTCGTGAAGACAAGGCCAGCCAACACATTCCTACTTCATTTTAAGCAATTAAAGGAATAAGTATTAAATCTTTAACATGATAAATCCCAAAATAAGCAGTTAACAATACAATTTGCGGAATTAAAACCAATACAGGCCGACATCGGGGTGTCACTAGTCATGAGCATCTATCAATATACTACAATTCTAAAGAGTCTACACAGTTATTACAGAATCACTAACAAGAGAAAATAAGTAAGATAGGGGGAAGAACACAAGGCTACAAACGCCGAGCAACTACCTCGTGAACTTCGAAATCTATCGGGAGCTCTCAACCCTCGCAAGTAGGACCTGCAGCGCCTGAATCTGCACACGGGGTGCAGAAAGTAAAGTGAGTACTCCAACTCAGTAAGTAATAATAATAAATGAAGACTGAGAAATAAGAAATCATGTAAAGGCACTTCAACAGGCTATAAAAAACTAGTAAAAGCAAGTGAAAGCAAGGAAACAGTGGAAATATGTAAAGTCACTTTAGTTTAGTTTAAGCTTCTTTAGAAATGCCTTTTTAACAGTTAAGCAAGTAAATGACAGGTAGCTAGAAAAGATAAATACATAAAGAACCGCCCCTCGGGTGAAATACTAACAGAATCAGCCCCTTGGGCAACACATGGAACAATACCAGCCCCTCGGGCTATATCTCATATCACAATGGGTACCCGCGCTCACTAGGGTGTGAAGACTCCTGGAGGGGCATAGTTACAGAGGCTCTCGGCCTCATATCAACAAGCCACCTTGTGGCGTACAAATCTCAGGACCTCGGCTTCATAATCATAATCAGTGTTTCCTCACAACACAGGCCATCGGCCTTACTCAGTCAGAATCTCATAAGCCACTCGGGCAACAGTAAAACATGATGTTCAGCCCAAAATATCATTTAAAACATCATTTTAACTGTTCAAGCAGAGTAAACATGGCAGAGTTATGAAAATAGTAGAATATATCATGACTGAGTACAAGTATAAAGTTAAAACAGTGAGGAAATATCAGGAAAAGTCCCCTAAGGGTTCAAATAGTTTGCACAGGCCCAAATATGGCATTCAGCCCCAAAACATGATAATAGTAAATAGTCTTTCAATCAAATACACAGTAAAACAATCATACGGGATGGACTAAGTCATAATTCCCAACGGTGCACGGCCCCACGCTCGTCATCTAGCATGTGCATCACCTCAATATAGTACTGTGATGTACAATCTGAGGTTTCATACCCTCAGGACAACATTTAAAAATCATTACTCACTTCAACCCGATCAAAACTCTAGCCCGCGACGCCTTTACCTCTTGAATCGGCCTCTACTCATGTCAAATCTATCCAAAATCAGAATCACGATGTCAAAATATGCTATGGGAACGAAGCTCATGCGAAAAAAATCAATTTACAACACAAATCCCAAAATTACCAAAACCCAATCCCCGATCCCACGCCTCGAAATTCGATAAAATTTACATCAATAGATTCCTTATCTCCCCATGAGTTCATTCATACCAAAAGCATCAAAATCCAACCACAAACAACCCCTCAAATCCCAAATTCTAGGTCTCCAATTTCAAGCCCTAGTTCTTCAATTTTTGGCTTTTTCATGATTAATTAGTTAGATTTCACATTAGAATTGAGTTTTAAGTCCATGAATCTTACCTCCAAGTGATTCCCCTTGAATCCCTCTTCAATCCTCTTCAAAAATCTCCAAAAACGCTCAAAAATGGTGGAAATAAACCCCAAAATTGCGGACAAGACGACTATTTAAACATTCTGCCCAGGCCTCATTTCTTTCTTCGCGAATGCGGTCTTCCCATCGCGAACGCAATGGCTCCTCATCTTGACCATTCGCGATCGTGTTACCTCTCTCACGAACGCGATGAATAAAACACCTCAAGCCCAGCTGACCAAATTCCTCTACGCGAATGCGGAGCTTCCCTTGCGAACGTGATGCATAAACATCCAGCCCTTCGTGAACGCAGAGCCTTCCTCGCGAACGCGAAGGCCAAAATCTCAGCCTTCTTCAACTAACCCTTTGCGAATGCGAGGACCTACTCGCGAACGTGAAGGTCTAATTCCTCTACTACACACAACAGTTTTTTTGCAATTCCAAACAACATGAAATGGTCCGATTGACCACCCGAAACTCACCCGAGGCCTCCAGGACCACAACCCAACATGCCAACATATCCCATAACCTCATTCAAACTTTTTCCAACCTTCGGAATGCTCAAAACAACATCAAAATACCAAATTTGCATCGGATTCAAGCCTAAGAATTTCAAAATCTTCTAAATTACGCTTTTGATCAAAAATCCAACCAAACCACGTCCGAATGACCTGACATTTTGTACACACATCCCAAATGACATAATGGAATACTGCAACTCTCAAAATTCCATTCCGACCCCTATATCAAAATCCCACCTACCAACCGGAAATCGCCAAAAATCCAATTTCGCCAATTCAAGCCTAAATCTACTCCGGACCTCCAAAACTCATTCTAATCACGCTCCTAAGTCCCAAATCACCTCCCAAAGCTATACGAACCATCGGAACTCACATATGAGCCCTCTAACACATAAGTCAACATTCATTTGACTTTTCCAACTTAAGCTTTCTTAAAAGAGACTAAGTATCTCAAACCTTACCAAATCCTTTCCGAACCCAAGCCAACCAATCCGATCACATATAGAACCGATAGACAAAGCAAAGAAGTATAAATGGAGGAAATGGAGTGGCAACTCATGAGACGACTGGCTGGGTCGTCACACTCACTTAGTCATAAACCTCTCAAGACAAGGGCTATCAGTTAAAAAAGGGTGCTCAACCCAAAATATCATTTTATGCATCAAAACGGAGTAGTAAAGACTGAGTTATGATATCAGTAAACACAGCATGACTAAGTATATATCTTAAATCAAAACTGTGAGAAGATAATGAGAAAAGGCCCCTAAGGGTCCAAACAGCTTTGGCTCAAGGCCTAAATATAGCATTTAGCCCAATTTATAGAAATTCCTTCTAAATCACATAAGTATCATATAGTTTTAGTCAATTACACAACTTAATAGTTGCTACGGGACGGACCAAGTCACAATCCCCAACGGTGCACGCCCACACGCCCGTCACCTAGCATGTACATCACGTCAAAGTAGTGAAACAATATAAAATTTGGGGTTTCATACCCTCAGGACTAGATTTACATTCATTACTTACCTCAAAGTGGTCAAATTCCCACTCCACGATGCCCTTGCCTTTGGAATCAGCCTCTAAACCTCTCGAGTCTGACCAAAAGAAATACAATGTAATCAATATAGGCCAATGAACCAATTCCATACAAAAAATTATCAATTTAGTCCAAAATCCCTAAATTCACCCAAACCCGGCCCCGAGCCCACATCTCGGAATCCTACAATAATCACAAAAGTAGAAACTCCTTTCACTCACGAGTCTATACATACCAAAATCATCAAGATCCGACATCAAATGGTCCCTCAAATCTTCAAATCAAACTCTCCAATTTCCAAGCCCTAACCCCTCACTTTCATCCCTAATTTCTACCAATTTTATGCTTAAACAACTGAATATTACCATAATCACAAGTATTGAGCTCAAGTAACTTACCCCAATGAGTATCCCGTTGATTCCCTCTTCAAAACCCTCCAAAAAGCTCCAAGTCCGAACAAGAATGGTGGAAATATAACACAAATTCACGAAGGGTTCAATTTATACCCTCTGCTCAGCACTTTTTGCATATGCGGTCCTCATGTCACTTCTGTGACGCCGCACCTACGGAAAATCCATCGTAGGTGCGATTTTCACTTAAAGCTCAAAACCCGCTTCTGCAGTCAAATTCCTGCATCTCCAGTCTCGCGGGTGCAGTCCTATATGCGCACCTGCGGCTCCTTCTAAGCTATGGCCTCTTCTATGGCTACTCTTTTGCTTCTGCGAGCCCGCGCCTGTGGTCCCCACTCTGCAGGTGCGGTTATGATAGCTGAAGGCAAATCTTTAGCATTCCTCCAAATTCCATCCTTGATCCGTCAACCACCCGAAATCAACCCGAGGCCCTAGGGACCCCTACCAAACATATCAACAAGTCACATATCAACATTAAAACTTATTCAAATCTTCGGAACACTCAAAATAACATCAAAACACCAAATCACCCTCAGATTTAAGCCTAAGAACTTCTAAACTTCTGAATTTTGCAAACAATGCTGAAACCTGCCAAATCACCTACGAATGACCTAAAATTTTGCACACACATCACAAATGACACTACGGACCTACTACAATATCTGAAATTCTATTTTGACCCCAATATCAAAAATTTCACTATCGATCGAGAATCACCGAATTTTCAATTCCGCAAATTCAAGGCTAATTCTACCACGAACCTCAAAATCACGCTCCGAACGCGCTCCCAAGTCCAAAATCACCTAATAAAGCTACCCGAGCCATCAGAATTCACATCCGAGATCATTCACATATAAGTCAACATCTGATTGACTTTTCCAACTTAAACATTCTCTAAAGAGACTAAGTGTCTCAATTCTCTCCAAAACAACTCCGAACACGAACCAACTAACATGATACAAAGAAATACAATTGAGGAACACATAAGGAAGCATAAATGGGGGAAACGGGGCTATAACTTATGAAATTACCGGCCGGGTCGTTACAGTCCACTCACCCCTCCTGGCGCCGCATATTTTTTTTTCATTTTGTTTGCTTATTTCCTTTTTATATTTTGGATGGAATTCTATTTAATCAACCAACAAATTAAAAGTTTTTTTGTTTCTTAAGTACAGTAATACTATTTCTAATACTCCTTAATAAATGTCTTCGCATCACAATTCAGTGCATCATTATCCAAATACTCACATTTATCGATAAAATAATTATTTATACATCTAGATAAAATGTTTATAACCATTATAATTGGTAGAGTGAGAAAGCACCAATAAAATCATCATTTATGACAACCATTCTTAGAAGAGAAAGATAAAATCATTCATTGAGTATTAAATTAGCAACTAAAGGCTATTAAATGCTTAAGGAAACATGTGACTTGATTCCAGTTGGATTATGTTATATTTGCAAATATATAATTGCTAAAAATGTTAATTAAGTAATTATGCTATGATCCTATAAAAGTTTTTAAAATGCTGCTCAGTAATTATGTCAAGTTTTATGGGTCATATAATGATCACAGAAAACTCAGAATATGAAGGAAAATCATTACACACGCATAAACACGCATAGACTCGCAACCCTCCCCGCCCCGCATTAGTTTTTATGAAAAGTATTTCAACCCGCCCAGCACCATATAGTCTTAAACATGCACCACCCCGCACTCGCACCATCCCATTTGCCATCTCTAACATCAAGTTTTCCCTGACAACTCGAATAACCACCATGATAACTTTGTATCAGGGGTGCACTAATAGGACCCTGAGCTGGAGGTGCATTGAATGTTGACTTCTCAAAATGAGGTCCATAAGAACCATGGCCACCTGATGTACCATGTAAAGACTTGGAATGCTTACTATACTAGTCGAACAGTAAGACCTCTGCCAAAATGACCCTTGCCTCCGGATGAGGCACCACTAAAACCTCCAAAATGATGAGGCCTCTTATCAAAAGTTGCCTCTCTAGCCCGACCTTGAATCTACTCAATCCTCCTCTTAGCAATATCAACTACTTGAGTGAAGAAGTCTCGTTCACGGCCTCTCTGGATATTTGAATTCTAATATCATAGGTAAGGTCCTCTATGAACCTCCGCACCTTCTCCCTCTCAATAGGGACTAGGATAGCTACATGACGAGGCAAATAAATAAATCTTGTCTCATATTTAGTGACTGTCATACTACCCTACTAAAGATGCTTAAATTGTCTGCATAGCTCATCTCTCTAAGTAAGGGGAATAAACTTCTCGAAGAACAACTGTGAAAACTGAGCCCATGTAAGAAGTGGTGATCCTGCTGGTCTCCCATCTTATAAACCTGCCACCACCTTTTGGCTTAATCATGCATTTGAAAGATGGTAAAAATCCACACAATGGAACTCAACTAGTCCCAAATTTCATATAATATTATGACAATGGTCCAAGAAGTCCTAGGCATCCTCTGAAGATACACCGCTGAAGTGAGGAGGAGACAACTTCAAGAACCTATCCATCCTCTTAAGCTTATCAACTGACATAGCGGGCCTAACAGACTGTGCGACAATGATAGGATGAACTACCCCAACTGGTAACGCTCCTGAGGTCTGATATCCTTGGACTATTTTCTCAGGATACGACTGGCGGGAGTCTGACTTTCTCCCCTAGCCTGAAAAGTGGCGAGTGCCATAGGAAATACACCGGGCGAAGCCATACACTCCATAAGTCCCACCATACTGACCAATGCATCCAGAAGTATTGGAGTAGCAATAAACCCCTCTGGGACCTGTGTTGGTCCTACTAGCTCAACCTGAAATGAAATCTCATCTTTTGGGTCCATTTGAGGCTCAGTTGATGCTGCTCTAATATGAGAGTGAGTGACTATAGATGTTGTTGCATGTGCCCTGAGCTGGGCTCTAGCTCTGCCCCTGCCGCAGCCTCCACCTTATCCTCTACCCCTCGTAGCGACTACGACCTAGGGCTCCGGCTCCTGATCAGTTGCGGTTGAGCCCTGTACTCACCGTCTATCAGAAAATAAGAGAAGAAATATTCAAACTTTGGGACTAAACAAAATCGCATGATAGAGAAATAAAGAAAGTGAAGCTACCTATAAGCCTTATAGAGTCGAGAATATAAGTACAGACGTCTGCGTGCAAATCTTCAAGACTCTACCAAGATTGTTCATGACTCGTGAGACCTATGCAACCTAGTGTTCTGATACCAGCTTGTCACGACTCAAATTCCCAACCAAGGGGTCGTGATAGCGCCTAACACCACTTTTTAGGCAAGCCAATACTAGTTATAAAAATAACATGAAATCATAATAAAGGATACAAATTAGTAATGTATAACACAGCTAAAGCTAACAACCATTTTACACCTCCCAGGACTAGAGTCACTGAGTATATGAGCGTCTACAAAATTGCTAAATACAACACCTTAAAATAAATACTACATTGTCTGAAGTAAATAAACAGTAGCAGAACTATAAGAAAGGTGATTCAAGGCCTATGAACGAGAGTGCATCACAACCTCGAGTCTCCTCAAATCACCAGCTAGTCCATCCTCTGAGTATCACTAGGTTCGACAGCAATATCTGCGCAAGTGCAGAAGCATAGTATGAGTAAAACCGACCGAAAATACTCTGTAAGTGTCAAGACTAACCCCGACAAGGTAGTGACGAGGCTAAGACAAGACACCTACATATAAACTTGTACAATTAAGTAACGTGAAAATAACGAAGGATATAACAATTAAGAGAATAAGAAAAGTAGCAATTAAGATAGCAAATAGGTAACAAGTGTAGTTACAAGAAGAAACAATACTAAGATTTAATAAGACGAGTAACTTGGGAATATAATGACTATAACTCAAAATAACATCAAACACGCCTTTCACAACAATTCAAGTCCAAGTAATTTGGAAACACAACCATGAAACAACATAGCTAAGCTCTCAATACATATAGTAAAAGCAATAATCAAATGGCACGGTATCATCCTTCGTACTTTTACTCACATCCTCACAAGCACGGAACACTCTTTATGCATATTCACTCTTCCTCACAATCACAGAAACTCCCTTAGTGTAATAATAATATAAAGAAGCACGAAAGCATTCTTCGCGCATAATCACTCTTCCTCACAAGAATGGAAAAACCGTTTGTGCAATTCATTCTTTCTCACCAAGCATAAACATGTAAGGAAGTACCAATCAATGTAGAAAACACATACAATATCAAGAAGAAGGATCAACATAACACACCATATGAAAAATAGTCATCACTTTGCACCAATAGCCAAAATAATGTTTCAATAGTCTTACTACACAATATCACAATAAGCTCAGCAAGGTTATTAAAACAAATAGGAATAGTAAAAGAGTTATACAATTTAATTAAAGCATGAAAGACTTAATACATGAAGCAAAAAGATGTAATAAGCTAGGTCTACCCACATGCTTGACCCATAGCAAACACATACACACTCGTCATATTGCATATACACCACCCACAAAACATATAACATGTAGCAATATAGACACAATTACATTATATTCCTTTGGAATGATGTACTAAGGGGTCACTTACTTGGTAACTTAGATTGATAGGGCAATGCCTCAACTGATGCACCTCGACTCCACAACTGTAACATAAGTTGGTACCATACCGACATGACATATGATCTGGTGGTGCTGTGATATTAATAGGAAGAAGGGTACTCCCCTTAGCAACAAGTTCTTTCAATCCCTTGATGGCTCAATACATTCTCCTAACAAACTCTTGGGCAATCTCTCTCAAATTCAATGGCGGGGTCATTCCCTCCCTACTGCTTCAAACTCGTATAAGCGAGTCCGCCATTTTTATACAAACTATTTTACTATAATCGTGACCATCTCATTTCATAGATTTTCTTTCCATTTCTTCTCGCCTCGCCAATCCTAATGAGTGAATAGCTAAGCACTCCTCCATATGTTACCTGGTCCTTTTCCTTAGTTAGGAATTCGTCTTGCTCACCTCTCAACACTTGTTGGGATACCCGTGGGAAATTGTATTCACCCGCGTATCGCTTAACATCTCCTTGCTTGTAAGATCTTTAAGAGGCTCTCTATCGAGTCCAAATATACTATTGGGTTCTTGTAGCATCACATTTATTGCTCCCACTCGTTCCGCCTCTCTTAACTCTTTGGAACTTTGGCTAAATCACAAAGCTATGATTAACACATTCTAAAAACTCGCAACCCTTCACTTTCGATCTATAGCACTCCATTGGGTTCCATTGTTCCCGACCATCTAACAAGAATTGAATCCCCTTTGAAAACATTACTCCTAGTTTCTAGGATTGTTGTCCATGTCATTCACATTGCCATGCATGAAGAATTCACCTTCCTTAACCTTCCACCTTCTTGGGGTACTAGTAGCCTATTATTAGCATATCCCTTCAGAGAATCACGTTACTCATTATCACTTTTCTAGATTACACATGTCCTCAACAAATTATTCAAACATCATAGCTACATGGTCTTACTCTTGTTTCATGGTGTTTAAGTGGCCTCACTGTGGCCCTTCCTCCCCTACTTGGGCTGAACGTCCCAGATTTCGACACAAGTCTTGAATTTAGCAACTTCAAGGACATATGCCTCATGTATCGAGCCCTCGTATATATATATATATATGTTAGACTACTAGGGACATTTAAGTCGCCATGGTATTAACCTCATAAGTTCTCTACTCTTATTCAGCCACACGGGTTTGGAATTCTAATTCCTCATGTCAATATCCTTTAGTAGCATAATACAACTTCGTACATTTTTGGATTCTTATAAAATTCATAGTACAAGGGTCTTCTCATTGTGGGTTCTATTGACTCTCCTTTCATAACTTCTTGTCTCTTGGGAGAGACTTGCACTTCCATCATTTATCTCCTGGTCATGTCTTCCATACATCACGTACTTATATAACAAATTTTCTTTTACACCTTAGGATCATATACACGCTTCCCACACTACCCACGTGTGTTGTTCAAGCTTACTTCTTATTTATCAAGTCAACGTCTCCTTGGAGGGGGGTAATCACTTTTAACACTTTTTCTTAATTAAAATATACTCATGGTACTACATACTTATCCTATATGTGCATACCATTCGTTCAACAAGATACATGTACCATCTCCTTAATTTTCAGGCCATTGCCCATTTGTTAGGTCATATGAGAACATTACTTGGAATAGACGAAAGAGCTTTTAAACTTACCTTGAATATCAACCCATGAGTTAGAAGACAATCTCATAGTCAAGCTTTATCGCACGATATAGAGTGTTGAAGAAGGGTAACATTCCTACATGTCCATGTAGCCTCTAACTTATAGATGTGGTCGACTACACACCGATAAGAAGGACTCTACTAGACACGGCTCCGAGACATCCTAGAACACTTTGAAACCTTAGGCTCTGATACAATTTTGTCATGCCCAACCTCGGGGAGCGCGACCGGCGCTCAACCGAGTGAACCCGGTCAAGCAAGCTTGTTAGACACTTTCTACCCAACTCACTTATGACCAAGAGGATGCATGTTTTTATTAATTAAACAATAAAAGGGGTGTATATATAAAAATTACTAATTCATTTCATTTTTCTACATCGTTGTTAAGTTCCCAAAATACATACATATTACGATTTAATGAGACAAAAGTCCAGAACACAACAAAATTCATCGGACCTTTCTAGAACCCATACACAACCCACAAAATGTTTATAAAGCCTCTAAAGATGCGAAAGAGAGAGTTATGACAATGCTGGCAACAAGGCGTTGGCAATACCTCAAAACATAGTAATAATAAAATCAAAAGATACAGAACATGACCCCGGGATGAAGTGGGGGCTCACCGAGGCTGGGAGAAGAGGATACATGTCACGACCCAAACCGATGGGTTGAGACGGGCACCCGGTACCTTACTCAATCGAGTACCAATATAACGTATCTTTTCGTATCATACTATCATAGATAACTGAGCCGAAGAAGCTACCATAAAATAGGTAGAATACAATATGTAATACCAATTTATACATAAGACATATGGGCCTCTAAAACCAAAATAACCACTCGTATACTGAACATAAGCCGACAAGGCCATACAATCTTTTACGTACATGACATATGTCTACAAGCCTTTAAGTATACATAATTGTCATAAAGGTCGAAACAGAGCCCCGCCATACCAAACAATACACATCTAAATTATACTGACCAAACAAGCAACTCCGGAGGAAATGGAGTGCACCAATATACTTCGCTCAGCTGATCGCCAACTTGGAGGACTCTCAACCTATCTATCGAGACCTGCGGGCATGAACGCAGAATCCCCATGCAAAAGGGATGTCACTACGAATAATGTACTGAGTATGTAAGGAACATAAAAAAGTATATTAAAAAATGGAATAAATATAGAGTAAATGACTCAACTTGTAAGTCTGGATAACTCTGCAAATCATGAAATACTTTTAGTGTCATGTATATACGTATGAATATCATGTTGTGCATAGGTACATGTGTTCATAACATCATCAAGCCTATAAGGGCATCCCATCATATCATCTCGGCCACTATGGGCAAAATCATCAACGTATACCAGCTGATCAGGTGGTGGTATGATGATAGGCTATAATTACGTATTTTAGTCGCTTATTACATTCTAATTTACTGCACTTTAATTGAGTTTGAGCTTTAATCGCTAGTGTCTTGCGCTAACTGTATGTTTTATGACTTATAGGAGTGATTCCGAGCTATATAGATGTTACGGAATGAATTCAAGTGATTTGGAGCTTTGAAGTCTGAGTAAAAGTTCAAGGAATTAAGCCGGGATCATGTCAGGGGTCAGCTTTGATAGTTAAGAACAAACGAAGACTCAAGTAGGTATATTGCGTATTGTCTAGTAAAATGCACATAAAGTTTTTCTCAAAACTCCATTCGGGCTCCACAATATATGGTTGGAAAGCTAACTCAAAGGGATACAACTTTCATGTTTTACATTTTACCAAATTCCAAACGGAACAGGGTGACAAGTACGTGTCAATAGCGTGGCTACGCTCAAGCCGCGCTTGTCAGGCATAATACTGGGCAATATGTGCAGCCACTAGCGCGGCCGCGCTAGTCAAACCCGAAAAAAGTGTACTTTTTCACATTGGAGAAGGTATAATTGTTTGGTCCTAATCCTACTTGGTATATATACATGGAAAATGGTATTTTGAGGGAGGAGACCAATTTTTGACACAGATTCGACCTAAGGAGGCAGAGACACAATAGGAGCAAGGCGGAGAATTCTTCTACGAGTTTTTCCTTCCTTTTCCAATTTTTCATTGTTGGTTATGACTTTTATTATTGTAGTTTTACATACTATTATGAATAGCTAATTTTTTATCTAGAGTTTTGATAGAACCTTTTGTAGGATAAATTCTTGTTATGTTTTTATATAATTGAGCCATAGCTTTTCTCTATTTGTTCAACTACATTTATATTGTGGTTGTGAGCACGTGATTTTTGCCCTATATATGAATAATTCCCAAAATCTCAAACAAAATAATTTGTCTTGATTTTTACAATTTTTGTGCATCTTGGTGTCATTTTCTGATAATTGCTGCATTTTATTTGCGCATGTTAATAAAATACAAAAATATGCATTTTGGCATTTAGGCTTTAGTTTTACATTTTTAGTATCCATTAGGGTTTAAGTTGTTTAGAACAAAACATGAAAATCACAAAATTAGTTCACTTTTGCATTTGTCATGAAATAGTTTTTTTATTATTTAAAACAATTTTTAGGAATTGATTAATCTTAGTTTTGAAATAATTAGGATTTCCTGTTAGTTTTACATTTTTATAAAAATTAGAAAATTAGAAAAATTGTAAAAAATGGGAAAAGAAAACAAAAAGGAAATAAAAATATATAATGGAGTTGAACTTGTGTGAAATCCGGAAGTTTGGGCCAAATCAAAGAAATACTTCAGGCCCAAACGCTTTAACCCGTTGCAACCAGTCCAGCCCAAACCCCCAACCCGGTCCGGTCCCTAGTAAGTCCAAACGACGTCGTTTCCCCAGCATCTAACCATGACCGTTGGATCTCATCAATCCAACGGTCCGGAACTAACGAGGATCCCAGTATATAAGTGTCCAAACCGTCCCCCCCACCCCCCATTTCCATCGTCTTCTTCACCCTACCCCTTTCCCCCTAACCCTAATCTGCGTCGCCCTAAAAATCACTGCCGGCAGTAAACGTGAACTACGTCGTTCACCCTGAAATTAACACCATGGGTTCCCCTCACCCTCCTCTTGCTACTACACCCGATGGTTTGCCTCGAATAAGGCCGGAACCCTTCGAATCTTGATTTGAAGTTTTCCGGCCAGTTGATAGTTTGTCCAACTCGGCCCAAATTCACACCCTACAACCCCCATCCCTTCCTCAACACCAATATGTGGTTGTTTCCTTTCAAATCACCCTGAAACTACCCAAATCTTAGATCTAAGAATCACGGCCCAAACCCTAAAATCAAATCCTGTTGATTTCGAACCGTAGCACCCTTAACCATGTGTTCTCGTGTAAGAACACATGGTTAGGGATGTTACGCGTCAAAAATCTGAAAGGATTCATATATTCATGACTGGCCGGAGCCCTTTCTGCATTTTGTGAGTTTTTCTGTTCTTTTTTTTACTGCTTCTTTTACTTGCATGATTAAAATATTATTTGCAATCGTTGTTTCATTATTGTCCTATTAATTTTTGGTTTAACTGTGTTAGTTTAGGTTCTGTTAATTTTTGTTGATTCTGAGTTTGTTAGTTGGTTGAATGATTAATTTCATGGATTAATAATTAGTTTAAGTTCTTTTAATGTTAATCATGGTAGCTTAAGCACAGTTTATTTTCGTTTAGCTTATTTGAGTTGGTTAGTTGAACATAATTGGGTTAGTCAGTCTGATTAGCTGGTTTCTGATTGTTAAGTGATTAATTTTAGTTGGTTTCTGATTGTTAGTTATTTAATTTAGTTAGTTTCAGACTGGGTTAGGGTATTGGGTTTAGTTATTAAGGACAAGGGTAGGGTTAGTGATTCTGAGAGGCTTTCAGGGGTAATCTGGGTAGGGAAAAGGGTAGTTCTTATAGGAATAGTAATATCAAGGTATAAAGAAGGGCAGTATGGGTATTGTATGGGTAGGGGAATGCTTTAGGACCTTCTAGAATGGGTTTCAAGTGTAAATCTTAATAAGTACACTGCAGTTACTTGTTTAGCAAGATAAGAATAGAGGGACCAAAGTGAAAATAGAGAGGGACTAATTAGAAAATCAGAACTTAGTTTATTCTCTTCAGGGTTGCCTATAAAAGGGCATTAGATGCCTTGAAAAGGGGGTCTGCTCGATACTCTGTCGGGAGCCCTAAAAAGCTTCAACTGAAGCTTTCATTTCTTTGGTGAGCATTTCAATTCTGAGGGTATTCAAAAATAAAAACACCCAAATGTGGAAATTTGAAACAGCTTCACAGTTTATCACTGATTCTGGGTTTTAGCTGTGAGGGCCAGGGAAGTGTTAAAAGTTTGTTAAGCTGATCTGTGGGAATTTGTTTATATTTCTGGTTTCAAAGCAATCTGCTTGTGTTCTGTGGTGTCTTATTGCTGGGTTTGTTGTTTGTTGCTTTTGAAAGTAGCTGATTCCTCTCCCTTTCCTCTATTTTCATTACAATTCTCTGGTACATTTCTTTGATTCTCATCTATGTAAGTTCAAGTTTGAAGTGGAGAACAATGAAGAATGCTACTGAATTCCATGGCCTTAGGAAACATTGTTGTTGATTACCATTTCATAATGTAGTTTGTTTAAATTGTCTGACTATTACTAATTGACTTAGTTAGTGTGGATTTGAGCCAATAACTGATTTGTATAATTAAGACTAGTGAATTGTCCAGCATGATTTTGATTGTTTTAATTAGCAAGTGGACATTTGGGTATTCAGGTTCATGTATATAGTTCGGGGTGGGGGTTATTTTAATTAAGCATTTCATGTTTATATAATTGTCATTTTCTGTCTGTTTAAGTTTCACAGTATGCTGAAATTAAATTTGCAAAATTCGCAGTTGATTTATAATCTATATGCAGGGTTGATTTTAAGTTTGGGCTGGTAGATCCCACGCTTAATA